>NW_022900940.1:2652190-2682564 GCF_012274545.1 Fukomys damarensis | reverse complement strand
AAAAAAAAAAAAAAAAAAAAAAAAAAAAAAAAAAATGTAGAAACTCACACTAACATTTCTTGAAGGACAGGTCTGTTTCAAAAGTGATTCCGTGATGAAAAGCACCAGCCTGAGAAGCCATCAGTCTAGCATTTTAAGACACATTTAATCTCAGAATTTCAAAGACAGCTCCCAGTAACTGAATGTCCAGGAAAAAATATTAAGCAATCACATTTTATCAGTGATGACCAGTAAAAGAAAAAGCTAACCTCAGCCCCAAATTCCATTATGAAGATGGGTTGAGCAACTCCAATATTGCTTAAAGGACTGATGGCCTTGAATGCTTTGCATTGAGGGAAATAAATTTCCAGAGATGAAAGAGAAAAGAATATGCTATTGGAAGGAGGCTCTGTCTCACTCTCTCATGTGAACAGAGACCAACCCATATCTGCTTTTACTGATCAAAGTGAAAATGTGAATTGCACCTGGGAATTAAGACCCAGGGCTGTCTGCAAATAACACTTGGTTCCTACATATTTTAAACTCCTTAGGCTATTACATTTTATGTCACTCACACAGTCAGTGCAGGTTTCAAGAGTAGCTCACGTCCATAGTTTGAGGCTTCATCAGAAAAGGAGAAGTGGATAATGTTTGTTGAGGAAATATTAAATGCTTCTTTCATGGTGCTTTGTCTAATGCTTGCAGCAAGCTCGGGAAGGTTATGACTGTTCACATTTTATAGACAGGGAAAAGAAGGCTCAGATGTTCATTAATTAGGTGAAGCTAGTAAATGGCAGGGCTTGAGGTTAAGGCTTTTATGAGTCCCGTATTTTGGTCGTCCTCATTCTGCTGTTAATTCTATATATCCTAGTATTTTCTCCATGTCTTCTGGTATCTATGTTCTAGTGTTCCTGTAGGAAACTGGTCTTCGCCTAACGTTAGCAGATGCTTCAGATAGAGCTGACTCCAACCCTTGGAAACAGATGTGGCCTTGGACCAAGCTTCTCCAATCACATTTGTCTGTATTTTTGTAGATTAAAGACTGTGGCAAAAGAAAACTTAGCTACCCCTCCCATTGCAAAGTATCATTTTTCTCCTATTGAGCCTGGGATGGCCTTAGGGACTTGCTTGTCCATTAGATTGCATTCAAAGGGGCAAATAGGATTTTAAAAAATAGATAATTAAAAGACTTTCAGTTTTCTCTCATGCTTCTTGGAATCTCCCCTCCAGGAGTCCTGAGCCATCCTGGAAGAAGTCTACCTACCCTGCGGCTATCATCAGGATATAACAGGTGGATGTCACAGCTGGTAATTCCAGCCAGCCTCTTCAAGCCAGGGTAAATATACCATCTTGGACCTTTCAGACCAGTCCAGTTACCAGATGAGTACCACAGAACAGCTCTCTCAGTGCCATGAGGAACACAAGAATTACTCTGCCAAATCTCATCCAAATTACTAAGAAAATCATGAGATGTGATGAAATGGTTGCTTTAAGCCACCAAGTTTTGGATGTCTTATGTAGCAATTAGTAACTGGAACACTCTCTGGTCACAGTGGCTGATTCAAAAATGGGCTTGTGACCTGAGCCAGTCCTTGATTTCCAGTTCCAGGATTTTTGTTAATGATACTGAGAAAAAAAGTTCTTTCTTTTTATTGTTGATTTGGTAAAATATAAAATGGAGACTGGTGGAGATATTGGTATTACTACTTTGGCGCAACTTGTTTCAGATGGAAGCCAATATAGAATAAAAGAGAGAAGGGAGAGGGAGAGGGAGACAGAGAGGGAGACACAGACAGAGACACCTACTGATATCTGAAGACAGCCATTGCCTGGGTCTTTTATTTTATAGCCAAAACATGTTTTTGTTTATATCAGTTGTAGTTTGTTTCTCATCACTGAAGAGGTTTTTTTCTTCAACAAAGAAAAAATTACACTTGGTAGACAAGGGTGAAATAAGATGGAAAATATAAACAATGAAATGAAGCCTCTGTATGCAATATAATTGTCTGTATGGACTTATTTAAAATTAGTATCAAAGATATTGTTTCAAAGTTGTAGTCATACAAGAACAGCAAAAAGGGAAAAACTGCAAGTCATGTATAAAAGTATTTTCCTAGAGCTATAGAAAAGGCTTTCAATTCAAGGTAATTTTTTCTTTTCCAAGTGTACTTCTGTAAGTGACTAAATATTTACATCACCCAGAATTCATGTATTAAAATCCTTAACCCTCATGGCGATAGTATTAAGAAGTGGGACTTTCTGGAGGTAATCAGGCCATGAACATGGGGTCCTCAGGCAGGGACTGGTGCCCTTACAAAAGAGACTCTAGGGCGATCCCTTGACTTCTCAAAACCTCTGAGGAAAGCTACTCCTCACTAGACACTGGATCTCCTGGTACCTTCACCTTGAACTTCCCAGCTTCTCGAACTGTGGAAAATACATTTTTTATTGTTGAAAACCCTCCCAGTTTATGGTGTTTTATCCCACTAGCCCCAATGGACTAAGACATCTTCCAAATAAAAAAGATATTTATTTTTTTCAACATTTTAAACTTTTGATTGAACACTGTTTGATCAAAAGTTATCATGGAAGAAAATAAACAGAATAATATGATGGTCAAAAGCATTAGTTCAGCACAAAATGAGAACCACACTTGTTTTGCTTCTTCAGGGGTCTGTTTTTCACTTATTTTTTGTTGTTGTTGCTTTTGCATTTTTGAGACAGGGTCTTACTGTGTAGTTCAGACTGTGCTGGTCTCAAACTCACAATCGCTTGTTTGTTTTGAGTATTGGTCTTTCTATGTTTCCCAGATTGACTTAAAGTCCTGAGGGAAGTTCTCCTGCCTCAGCCTCTTAAGTAGCTGTGTCATGTGCCTGGAGCCTAGCTTTTTAAAATTAAACGTTAACATCTAGGGATACAGTAGTATCAGGAAAGTAAAGCCACACTAGTGCTCACAGTTTTGGAGGAGTTACCTGGCTATACCAGTCTATGAGCTAGGAAGAACTGTGTGGAGCAGAAAAGACAGACATAAGTCCTCAAGGTGATGCTAAAAATGTCCACTTCAATGTTGTCAAATACAGTGGCTATTAGTGACATTAAATTTAAATTAATTAAAATAAAGTGCAATTACCACTCAGCTCCTCAGTCACACCAGCCACATTTGCAGGGTAAAACAGCCACCTGTTAGTGGGTGTAATATTGGACAGTGCAGAAGGAAACATTTCCATCACTGCAGAAAGTATCCTCAGACAGCACTGGTCTAGTAGTACAGCTGGCATTTCACCCCTGGGCATCTATTAGCCATTATGTGGTGCAAACCCATGTGCTCCTACCCGAGCAGCGCTTTCCCCTCCTAAAGGGGTTGGCAGAGCTGGCCTCTGCATTCCTTCTCTTTAGCTTACTGCTGTGGAGATACCTAGACAAATGCGGATTGGAATCAGATGCAGCTTTGGCTTCCGATTCCCTGTCTGCCACTGTTGGTGGTGGGAACCCCAGCTAATCAAGCCACGATTCCATGAGTCTCATGTGGAGAGTGGGTCAGCCACCCATGTCACACAGGTGTTGGTGAAAGTGCACAGGGATCATCTGTGCTTCATGCAAAGGTTGAGTCTGACGAAATTCCCCAACAGTGAAATTATTTTCTAAAGAGGAATTCCCCAAGATTAAAATTTAAAAGCTATCCTTATAATCAGGACCATAAACTGTGAAAGCAGTTAGGATATTTTCTGTTTTTTTATTTAAATCTCACTTTTAGTCATTTACTAGTTATGAGATCTTGGTAAAATGTTAATCCCTTGTAACCTTATTTTCCTCCTAAATTGATGCCCACCGAGTAGTGATGTTGTGCTAAGTAAAGAGGGTAATGTGTTCCTAAGCATTAGGAATATTGCACAGGAATGGACTAAGAACTAACCTTGGCCTTGGCCTCCCTCTCGCATGGCCTTCAGTCAATGCATAAGCCAGATGGTTACAGAATAGATCTGTGCTTCAGATGGTGGGCAGAGAGAGCTGCTGAAAGCTAAAGCTACGAGCGCCTAATTGTTTTTAAGAAGTACATTTTCCTAAGCCAGCTGTATATGAAACTTCATATTGATAAGCTACTTACTACTTTTAAAAGCTAATAAATTATGTTTTTTAGAGTACACATTTTTTTAAGTATCTCAGTTCCTCCTTGTGAGGAACAAATCTAAGCCTAAAATGGTGAAAGGAACAGAATCAAGATGTTATGGATCCATAGGGCTATTTGAGGATTAGCTCCTCTGTGTGCTCATGAGATGACTGAGCAAGTGGTGAGGAACTTCCACTCTGGTTAGCAAGACTTAGACTGAAGAGGCTGGGGTCAAGCTGTTCAGTGTTCTGTAAGCCTCGGTGTCCTCATTCATTAAATAGGAATAATCCTAATAATCCTAGTGCTTCAACCTTAGAGGGGGTTTGAGGGGTTATATAGAAAGGTGGCTATTATAGTTAATACAGAAAGACCTTAGAGGAGGACCTGTCATATGTAAATACAGTGTCTATGTGCAAATATTATAGTCATACAAAAATAGGACACATGCAAATACTATATACATATGCAAATGAACTATATGCAAGTACATATGCACTGATATAAATATACATGAACCATATACATATGCAAATATGTGATCGATGATAAGTGCTACTAATCATCACTGATGTTATGTAGGACAACTCTTATTGTATTACAAGCATTTAATTAAATATTGGATATCACTCATTACTGTAAATTTGAAATATATATTTGGTTTTAATTTGAATAAGTAAATGACTTTGAGAGTTATAATGAAGACAGACAAGTCATTTCAGTAGATTAAGTTTATCTATGTCAACTAAGGGTACTAGAAAAATGTTAAAAGATCCTGAGCTTGGTGAATATTAATCTGCATTTAATTAATATTTTTAAAACTTAAGGCTCTGTGGAATTCTTTTTACCAAATCACTTTCAATATTTACTTTGTATAAAATTTCTTGGCATTATATCAAAGCACGAAACACTCATATTTGCTCCACTCACAATGAATTGCATCAATTCAATTAAATTCAGGTTTTTATTGTTCTGATGTAAGAAAAATAGTTACCTTTTCTAACAGAGGTCTAGAGGGAATAAGTTATTTCAACTCATCTCCTAGTAGAAATATATGATTAGAAACCCACTGAAGCTATGAAGATCATTAACTTAATAACATTTATGGCAACTGCATTTGCTAATAGTATTATTTTCCCATTTGTTTTCGTACCTGTTACTTCATGTTTGAATTTATTATAGCAAGAGGTTGAACCTTATTTCCATATTTATTGCCACTCAGATATTTATACTATATGTTTATTTAAAAAAAGCAATGGATGTAATCTTGCGAGTGCAAAGCGAATGAAATACGATCACAAGATCCCCTTTCAGGGACAAGAAAATAGCTAGCACAGTGGAGAGATACATTTGCATTTGAATCTTCTTAATACATGCTAGAAAAGCAATACTAGATACCTGACCTTCCTCTTGTTCTTTTGAGTAAGCAAGCACAGGTGGTGATCAAAAGAAATAAAATCTTAAGGACTGGAATAAGCTCACTGGTTTATATCAGGAGGCAAATTTCTAACATACATAACAAGTTGTCTGTTTTTTTCCCTTTACTCTTTTGTGGAGTAGTTTTTTTGTACTTTAATTTTTGTTATATTCACTTTTTTCCTTACCATGTAAAACCAACCATAAGAACATTGAGTTGGGCATCAAAGTTCCCCAGGGTAAGTCTGTACTCTGTTGCTAATTAATGTGCCACTCTGTTAGCCTTATTGACCGATTCTGAGTCTCAGTTTTCCTAAAAAGTGTGCAAACTCTAAATTTAAAATACAATGTAAAAGTTAGTAACGCCGCATCAACAGCTATGAGCAGAGATGGCTGAACCATCTGGAAAATGTGGTGACACTGAATGTGGTTGACCACGAGTGGCACAGGAGATGTAAGCCACTCTTCAGGTGACAGACCAGGAAGTCATGCTTCCTGTAGCTCATGAAAGTAGGTGAGGCCTGAATTATCACTTCTACACTGTAAGCCCTGGGGACACAGTATGGCCAAAGCACAGTCCATAATCTTTCCTTGCATTACTCAGAGTCCAGTGTAAATTTAAGGGGACAGAACAAGGCCAGCTACTATCTGTAATCAAATTTGCTTGCCTGAGTTCATCATCTACCTGGTAGCCACCTAACAATGGCCGCTATGTGACATGTTTAACTTTTCTCCATAATATTTCTTCATCATTTTACTTGTACATATTTATGAGGCAGAGTGTGATATCTGTTGCATGCATATAGAGAGTAATGATCAAATCAAAGTACTTAGCATTACCATTTCCTTCAATGTTTTGTTTTGTACTTGAGTTGAGATAGGGTCTCAACATAGCTCAGGTTGGCCTTGGATTCACAGTCCTCCTGCCTCAGCTTCCTGAATGCTGGAATGATAGGCAGGTACCACCAGGCCCACCTCCCTTAAACACTGTAAAAACTTTACTGATTGACACATGGTTTATAACCTTCGGCTTGCTGAACACTTTTTTATCACTAGACATTGTGGTCGAACACTTGAAAGGATTAAATGATTCTGTCCCTGTAGTTATCTCAGTGCCCCATACATCCTCCAAAATATTGTCACCATTTGAATGGTATGAACATCTTACGTATGGACTCTGCCATATCCTCAGGAGGTTGTCCTGCCTCATTCCCGCTAGCATACTCCAGGCTTGGGTATCTGCTTGATTCAATGGGATTCTTCTTTCTTCTTCCTTCTAGCCAAATGCATTCTCTTAACACTGTACCCCACCCTCACCCCCCAGTTGTACAATCTGACAGTGTTTCCCTGCAGCTTTGGTTTGTGAGTAGATATCCACTTCACTGACAGCAGGAATAATTTGTATCCCTTAATCATAATTTGATCCCATTGAAGGGGTCTTTTACACCTGTTCACCCTACGACACGACTGAAGCCACTATCCTTGGACTTTGCTGTCCTCCTAGAGACGTTTTCTCTTGTAGCTGTTGATACATTTGTTAATGCAGAGATGGGGGGCAATAGAAAGCTCATTAGCCAAACTGTCAAAAGGTTGGAGGATAAATTTGTAGGGGCAAAGCCAGTATCTATAAGCACAATTTACGCTGTGCAGAGGATTACTTTTTCCACTGTAGAGACTGGGTCCGAGGTGAGGCCAGAGCATTGGCAAAGATGGGGACGGCTGTAGCTCTCTTGCCGCTGGCTCCTGAGTGGATGAGGGGAGGCTAATCAGATCAGCTGGAGGTCCTAGTGCACACACTGCAGGAGCAGTGCCGCTGTCACGTTTGGACCCTGGTTATAGCCCTTGGTGAGAAGCTCCAGAGTCCAGGGAGGCCCTTCACAATGCTGTAGCATGCAAGAGCATACTGTCTGCTCTGGGAACAATTTGTGCCCGGAGCAATTCAGGTTAGGATGATGGGAGCCCTGCTGGTTTTCAAAACAAAGGCCTTGCCAGCAGCTTTTCTGGCTCAGCCTGCGTAGCTGGACAAGGGCAACTTGGAGTTGTAGGAAAGATCCTTCTGCAATAATGCCTGAAGCAGACTGAGGGGGATACACATGCCATGGCTGGAAAGATCTGTTTGCTTTTTATTTACTTGGACACAACTTAAACAAAAATATGGTTTTAATCTTTTCTTGTCCCTTCACCACAAATCTATGCTTTAAACATGGAACTCTCAAAAGTATCAATTACATTAAAATTGCATTACGTTTTTGTTCTAAATTATATGATTTTTGTGCAAATTATATGATGATAATTAAGGTCATTGTCATCATGATGATTACCATTTTTTACAAACTTAATAATTCTCTCGGCATCAAACATTGAGTTCAAATAGAAAAACAAACCAATGAGGGCTGTTTTGCTGGATCCCATTTCAGAATATGTATTTTCAGAAAATGTTGCGTCTTTGTGAATGGAAATGGAAACATACAAAGTTGTCATGAGAAGTCTTCCCTCCCAGGAGTGATGCTTGGGATGACTTTTTTTTTTTAAATCTCTGAGGTAAAATTTACTTAACAAAACTTACCCTTTTAACCACTTAAAAGTACACAATTCAGTAGCTTTCAGGACATTCACAAGGTACGAATCCCCCGTCTAGTTCTAGAACATTTTCAGAATCCCCGCAGAAAATTCTGTACCCATTAAGTACCATATTTCCCTCATCACATTTCCCTGGTAGCTATTTATCTTCTTTCTATATGGCTTTACTATTCCTGATATTTTATATAAATAAAGCCATACAATACGTACATCTGGCTTCTTTCACGATGCATGTTTTTAAACTTCATTCATATTTGAGCATGTATCAAGATCTCATTCTTTTTGTTGCTAAATCATATTTCATTGCTATCTATTCACCCACTGAAGAACATTAAAATTGTTTCCATAATTGAGCTACAATGAATACTGTTGTTAAGGACAATTGTGTGACAGTGTTGGTTTGAACAAAGGTTTTAATTCTTTGGAGTCTTGGAATGAGTTTTAGGCTTGTTTGTGTGTTTTTCTGTTGGGAAAAACTCTAGATGTGGCCAAGACTATTTATGACTACAGAAAGGCTTTGCATATTTCATAGTATCAAGAAGAGGCACTTGATTTGGGAGGAGAATATGGCAGATGGAAGTGCACAGGAGTAAGGCAGGGAGGGAGGGAGAATCATGCAGGTAAAGGAACCTGAAATCTCTCTGCAAGAGGTTTGTTTTCTCCTTAATTTGCTTTTCTAACAGTGTTTCGCAAGCATCTACTTGCCTCTGATTACTACTAGTATGACTATCTACATTTATCTGTGTTTTTAGGAGTGTGCTCATTCTCTCCCAGTTATTCAATGTTTGGTAACCCACTGACTGTTGGATATGATTAGGGTATTGATATTAAACTCAAAATATTTGGTCACAGAATCCCAAAGTGTGGAAATAAGTATTATGTTTCATTCTGTGTGTCTCATGTACAACAAGAGAACACAAATTTATTATTCCTGATAGGAAATAAAGGGAGTATTTAAAGCCAACCTGGAAAATAAGTTAACAAAAGGATTGCTGCAAGGATCAAGTTGCTTAATGTATTTAAATTATTTAGAACATTGTTCTTAGTCAATAATTGTGATAGTCAAGCTTGATTGTCAACTTGATTGAATTTGACCTACCTATCCCCTCTGCTGGGTATTTTCCCAAAAGAATTAAAAGAATCATAGCACAGTGATATATGGTCACCCATATTTATAGCAGCAGAGTTTGTAATAGGTAAAACTTGGAAACAGCCCAATTGCCCATCAGTTGGAGACTGGATAAAGAAGATGTGGTTTTTCTATAAAATGGAATACTACTCAGCCATAAAGAAGGAGACATTAGAGTCATTCATAGGAAAATGGATGCATATTGTGGTCATATTCTTAAGGGAAATAAATAAGTCACATGTGTAAATACCAAATTGTTTCTCTGGTGTGAAAAATGAAAAGCGTAAATAAGATCCAAATGGTATAATTGACAATATGAAATAGGAAGAAAAGGGCTAAAGGTGTAGGGGAAGTGGGAAGGGTAGGGGAAAGGAAATAAGGGAAAAGAAAAAAATATAAGAAAACAAAAAAATGGAAAAAGAGTTTTTGTAAATGAGGGAGAAGGGGGTGAAGGGAGGGCAGGGGTAAGGGGAAAAATGAGAACCAAGACCTGTCATGTAAAGGTTCAAGATCCCAATGATGAATGAAACTGTACTGTATACCTAAAATGTACCAATAAACTCAATGAGGAAAAAAAAAAAGAAATTTCCTGGAGACATGGATGAATCACAGTGGTGCCATATTCATGATGGGATTAAGTGTGGCCTGGCTCTCAGAAGGAAGGTCTGAGGGTGTCTTTTACAGGGTCTGTCTCTCATGGCACCCTTCCCCTGCTTTCCACTTCCTGGCTGCCATGAAGTGAGCAGCTTTGCTTTGCCATACCCTTCTGCTGTGATCTTTCTGCACTGGAGCCAAGCAACCATAGACTGAACCCTCTAACACTGTGAGTCCAATTAAATCTTTCTATCTTTAAATTGCTCATTGGGTATTTTGTTCAAGCAATGGGAGAGCTGACAACTCAACCAGTATATCATTATTATTACTCATTTAATATACAATAGCAAGAGTGAAGTTTTAAAAAGTTAATCAAAGAATGCCATTAACTTGCTTAAAGTTCTTTGATGCTCTTCCATTTTTCTGAATCAGAGGAGAATGTTTATACCCTCAGGCACTGCCTGAATGACCTGGGTTTTAACTTCCCAGATGTTTGTAAACTATAGTGCTTGATAGATCAGTCTTTCCAGTGACACTTCTCTATGCTGTGCCTACACATTTCTTTCTGGCTAGTTCTTCCTCTTGTGGAAATTGGCTTCCATACGATTTTCTCATGCATGTTTCTTTCTGAAGAAGAATCTTCCTATACTTTCTGTTTCTACTACTTTTCACTAAAGACAAATTATGTCCTAATTGTAACCTGTAATTACTTTATCTAATTACTTCTTGATTCATTTTGTTTATCCTTCCAACTTTCTTGAAGGAATCTGTAAATCCTACTCATTCTTATAATTTTTGTATTTTGCATAGTTTTTAAATTTTTGTGTTATGTGTGTGTGTGTGTGTGTGTGTATTTAATACTGTACTTGCTAAAGTAAATATCCAAATAGCTTTTATTTGCATTTCTGGAAATCAAATTTAAATGAGTATAAGTATTATTTTATATACTATAATGATAGATATTATAATTTCTCTTACTTTAATCACATTTTACAACTATTTCTTTGCATACTTTATGCCTCTTCATTCCTCAAAGGATTTGAAATGAATTCTAACAAGCTTTGGTTGTGGCTTGAAATCACTTAAAACATATTTTTAATTTTGTGGTATTTCTTTTATATAATGATTTAAGTCTAAGTAGAGTCAGAAAAATTGAGACTGAAATGGCTAAATTATTTGGAGGATCCCAGCTTTCTAGACACATTTTTCCTTCTTTTGGCATCTGAATCCCAAATTCTTGAGAAAATCATCGCATTCCTGCTCTCTAGCCGTGGACCTTTACTTTTGTCTTGGCAGTGCAAATCAAGCTCTTCTTGTTGTGGTGATTGCTTAGAGTAGAAGTTTGCAAACTTTTCTTTCTGTAACAGCCTACATAGTAAGTACTTTGGCCTTGTAGGACATATGTTGTCTGTTTTAAGTGCTCAAATTTCTCATTATATCCCAAGAGCAGCATAGACAACAGACTAACAAATGGGCATGGCTGTGCTCCAATAAAACTTTATTTAAACTGGCAGTGGACAGCCTTGATCTGTGGATTGCTGGCTTCTACCTTAAAGTACTACTCCTAGCAGTATGATGGTTACTGGTGGGCAACAAGTTCAGGACTGAATGCATTTATAACATTCTATAGTAATATGACAGAGTAATTTCATGCCAGTGAAGTCTAATAATAAGGAATTTGAGATTGTATTTTGTAAGTCTTCCTTTTCATTCCATTTTCATATTAATTTTTTTGTTATATTTTAGCAAAGTAGTGGTTCATGACAGATTGGATATTTAAAAAAAATAATGAAAAGGTCCTGCATGATGGAGAGCTGAAAAGCGCTGGTTCACAACATAATATGGTGTAAGCCCAGCCCATCAGCCCAAGTGAGGCTGATCCGGCACTTATCTACAGAGACGTGCTTTCTGTGCTTTCCTGCTGACACTTAAACCCAGAAAAATATAAGCTTAGGCTGTCTGGGGTCACCTCAAAGAGTGTAGGAAAGAAGCCAATATACTGAAGGGCACAACCAAGAGACAGGATAGAATCTGACCAGAAATGGCACCCTGAGATTTTGCTTTAAGAAACCTGTAGCTTACTCCTTAATGTTTACTTGGTATTTCTCCAGCTAAAATGTTTGGCTCTCACTTTCACTCATATATAAGCCAACAATTCCCTTCCACCTCTTTCTGACACTTATAAACAAGAGAATTCTAATAAACATACATTTTTCTGCCTTTTACTTCCACTGTCTTATTTACCAGAAAAATCACCTCCTGTATTCAGACATCAATTTCTACAACTAAAAAGAAATGGCTTTTACTAAATAATAATTCCTTGGTTCTCTTAGATCTTAAAATACATTTTATTTCTGTTTTTTACAGTTAAGTCAAAGGTATCTATGTTCTAAACTTAGACTATTAATTGAGGGTTATTTTAGTTTGCAGTATGTATTTAAGGGAAAGAAAGAAAGAAAAAGAAGGCAGGTTCCAAACAATAAACAAAAAACACACATGAAAATATCCCTTTTGCGGAAAACTCAAGATTCAGTTAAATTATGCCGTCAAAATAGAATGATTTGAATGTCCATAAACAGTAATTTAAAAATTAAGAAATAAAGAGTTTCTGTGGACAATACTGCCTTGGGTTTTCGTTATCCATATCAGTTTGGACCTGACATATAAAACAACTACCTTAGTATAAATGAAAATTCTTCATGGATCTCAAAAAATATTTTAATACTTAGGCTACCTGACGAATGTTAGATGTCTTTGACTATTTCTACCGCTCCATCTCAATAATGTGCAGTTGACTACTTCAGTGCCGGCATGAGGGCACAGAAAAAAGACCGCTGCAGAGGTAGAAGAGAGGAAATTTACTTTCGGGCTCTAGCCATTACATGTCAAAAATCCCTTTTGCTGGAGACAGGCTTTAAAGGCTTCTTTTCCCAGCAAGTGTTAAAAATTCTCTCCCTAAAGTCCCTGGAGATCATTTCAGTCAATCACTCTGGCAGCCTACCCTCTTACTTCAGAAATTTCCTTCTGTTTGGTGGCCACTAAAATAGTTTTTTTTCCCCACCAGAAAATAAAAGCTTGGCCAAAAAAGTTGGTTGGAAATTTTATGATTCCAAGTATGTTTTTCTAATCTCCCACTTGAATCATCTTTTGCAGGAAAACTGCCTGTAATAATCATGTTTTTAAACAAATTAATTTTAATGATACATTTAAAGTAAACAATATAATGACATTCATCATTGGAAATTTGCACCTTTACATAATCCATCTTGGTTCTTATTTTTCCCCATTCCCCTGCCCTCCCTTTAACCCCTCCATCCCTCTCTATCCACAAAGACTTTGTTTCTATTTTTTCTTCTCATATTAATTCCTTTCCCCTACCGCTCCCACTTCTCCTTTTCCTTTGCACCTTTTCTTCCTGTTTCACATTATCTATTATACCTTTTAGTCAGTCATAAAGAACGAGAAAGTTAAAGACATTTATAGCTAAATGGATGCACACTGAGGCCATACTCAAGTGAAATAAATAGGACACACGTGCAAATACCGAATAGTTTCTCTGGTGTGAGAAACTGAAAGTATAATTAAGGACTTGAATAATCATTTTCAGTCTGGGTTAGACTTAGCATTCTTTGAAAATATTTTTTTTTTTTAGAGAAGTGCAGCTATGTGGACCACTTGAGTCAAAACATGCTTTCTAATTTCCTGTTCATATTTGCAGAGGCATTGTTCTTAGGCCTTACCACCTATTTTACTTACCCCTGTGAGAAGTGGATTCAAGATTACAAAGTAATAATCATTACTATAGAGGACTCCTTCCTCTCTAGTACTCTAAGCTCTAGATACCTTTCATATTTTTAACACTCACCACAATCCCACTAAGCAGGAGCTGTGCTTGTGCCCATTTTACTGATGAGGAAAGAGTGGCACAGAGAAATAATTTACCCAGGGCATACGACAACACACCGTCGCTGAGCTAGGCTCAAATTCTGACCCAGAATGTTGCGACTCTCATGGCACTAAGTCCCGAACGTCAGGCCCATACTGATGAAGCCCTTCCAAGCAAAGGATCAGTAACTGAAGTTATCTATCCTCACAGAGTAGCATCAGACCCAAGTGGATCCCTTAGGAAGATTCAAAGCAATTAAATACCTGCCAATAAGGAATTGTTATGCGATACTGCTGACTCAGGAGCACGTCTTCATCTGTGCCACCGCTCTCTAATGTGAGCGACCCTCTTTCTTCTGGGCGACGGTTATTTCTTCTGACATGCGTGCCTCCCCGTTCTTTCTCTGCACATAATTGGAGCCATTTTAAAAAGCAACCCGTTTTGACCATGTCCCTCCCTATTCAGAAGGCTTTATTTACTGCTTTCTAAATACTCCAAGGACGAAGTAAGAATCCCCTTCCGAGTGTGGAAGGCCCTTCGTGAGAAGCCCTGTCCACCTTCCCTGGCTCCATGCAAGCTTGTTGTCCATCCAGCACATGTTCTCTACTTTCATGTTTTGCAAAGAACCACGCTCAGCAGTTGGCTCAGGACATTAGCACAGGCTCTGCTTCTGCCACCAGCCCTACACTTCTACCAGGGTTACAACCGCCCTGTTGCTTCCACCACCAGCTGAGTTGCTCTCATTAACCCCCACACACATTTCTTTCTTTTTTTTAGTACTGGGGATCGAATTTGGGTCCTTGCACTTGCAAGGCAGGCCACTGAACCGCTGAGATACCCCCCTCATTTCTACTCAGCCCTTCTTTGGTTCTTGGCTTGGCCAGAAGAACTTCCTTGATACGTCTCAGTCCCAGGTCATATTAGATTCCTCTAATATGTATGACCATAGCCACACCTTGCTCCTCTCTTCTTTACACTCTTTTTGCCCTTAGACTGACTTGCGTAATGCTACCTGCACCTCTGTCTATAGCATTAGTTTCTATAATAATTATGGTCCGCCGCATTCCTGGCACTACTTCCTGAGTGACTGAATGGACACACATCAACAAATTAAAACTGTGTTACTTCTAAGTAGGGTAAAGTAATCATCCAAATATAAACAGGTAATAAGGGGAGAGCCAGGACTAGCACTGACCCCGTCTGATGACTTTGAGCCCTCATTCTTCACTACTGTGCTTGACAACATCTCTTCCAGTTAACTACTCTTCAAAATTTAGTGGCTCAAAACTACAACATGATCTCTCTTGCAGGCTTTCCTGAGGTTTTACCTCTCAGGTATGAGAGGAGGACATCAGTCATCTGAAGGTCCCCCATGTGGGCATCCAGCATGGCTTGCTTTCAGGGCTGGCAGTTGGTGCTGCTATGGGGTGGATTGCCTACTAAAGTGCCTTCACACATCTTCGGGGTTCTTGGGCTTCTGATAATACCCAGGCTGGATCTTGACAGCGGCCTCCCAGCAGGAGCATTCTAATAGATTGGAGGGAGTGATGAGGCCTTCTACGACCTAGCCAGGTGGAAGGGAAGAAGAATTAAACTCATCCACTGGATAAGAACGTTGGCCTCTATGCACACAGCAGGAAAGCATTGGTATAGCCTATTTTGGCAACAACCCACCATAGCATTCTATTTCTTTTGTTAATTTATCCACACTTCGCACTGATTCTCTGTAATGCACATGATGCTGGGTAGGAGAAAGACCTTGCTACTCTCCTTGCATGTCCCACAGGGAACAACTTCAAGCTTCCTTTACATAAACAATAGACACAGGGTATTTGATTTGAGAAAGTCGGTTGCTTGTTTGTATTTGCTCCAGGGAAAGAAGGTTCACTATCATTCTGTTTCAAGAGGCAAGTAGGAAAATCCTGCAGGAGAAACAGGAGAGCTTCAAAGAATGTCTCTGAAACCTCTGCCCCGCAGAGATCACTTTCCCCTTAAGCCTGTGAAGGAAGTTTGGCATTGACTAACTTGCTTTAATGTAAATTCCTTCCTTGGTTTCTTTTCTTTCTTGATCCACCGGTGAGCTATGGGAGAAAGCGTCTTTGCATACTCACAGTCGAACCCCAGTTGCCTTAGATATCTGTCTTCGGGCTACGCCTCCAGCAGGATGGACTCTGGATGGGATTTGAAGTGTGCCCCTTAATGCAAAATGATCGAGAGTGGTAGTTGGAGAGTGGGTTGAAATACTCAGTGAATCAGCAGGGGGCAAGCTGATATATGCACCATGTGTATATTGCACTGTAACTTAAAGCAACTAGGTGTACATTTGCTTGCCAATTTTTAAATCTAAAGCCAAAGAATTTTCTTGGATTAAGAGTTCATATAGCAAGGCCCCAAGTAGTCATCATTCTTTCATAAATCACACTTACTGTGCATCACATTTAATGCCTAGTTTTGATTTCTTTGAAATCAAAAAGAGCAAAATGAGAATTTAGGGGGCAGCACAGAATGCTTGCATTGATTTTCAAAATGATTTTGGACTCCTGAAAAATTGATGTTTCTGTATTACCTAAGATTCCCTGAGTATTTAACTTTTTTTCTTCTCTAACTCATATTTTATTAATTTATGTAATATTTAGTACAATTATGTATTTTGATAGGTGCCACAGGTAATACACGTCTGGAAACAATGTGTCTTGCTAAGTATAAATACAATTCTTGAGAACATAGATAGTACTTAAGTGTCCTAAAATGGCGCCTCCTCAAAAAGTGTCACAGCCTGGGGGTCTCCAGGGGTTACTACACAGAAGTGTAACACATCATTAGTCTGGTGTGTTGTTGGAAATCTGTTAAAGAGTTTCGTTGTGCTCTGTTTTCACTTAGATATCACTTAGTCACATAGAAAACTATATTGTCCACTGTCAAGAAGAGAATCTAGACTGATTCTCTTGATTGTTTTGGTAAAGTTCTACTAAACTCAAGCCTAATTTAATAAAAAGATGTCATTTTAAAGGCACGTTGTACAGGCCAGGAACTGTTATCTGTGCTTTACGTGCTTAATCTAATTTTATCTTTTATAACGGTTCTATGAGGTAGTAATTCAAATATGACTTGCAATGTGCTGCTAGTGCACGAATAGTAGGGACTGAGAATGAAGTTTATTTTTCTGATAAGGAAAGTGACGTAAAAAAACAGTACAGGGCTTGTGAAGTGCCATGAGGAATTCACTGACCATCTGTGACTTCCGTTTTCAAGATTACTGCATAGTTGAGGGTGACTATTGGAGACCTAATAACTGATTTCTGGCAGCAAATGATGGAAATGAGGACTTTTCTCTAGAAGATTAACATAGGTCTGGAACGTACAGGCTACGTGCAGGAAGATCAGGGTGTACATATTCCACAGTGTAACTGGATACTTAGCATAATAACTGCATTCTTTTATTAGGGATAAAGATATTGGGCATTCACTAGCAGAACAGGAGCCAGATTGCTCCTTCCTGTCTCTGCTTTAAAAAGGAGGGAGGATAGGCCTATTGAGGTCAAGATATTGATTTCTAAAGTAGCAAATGACAGGTCTGAAGTGTTATAGTTAACTCTTATAACCAGCCCTAGTGAATTGGTATTGTTAGTCCTGCTACTCAGGGAACTTGGAGAAGTTAAACTCGTAAACACCTAGCTAATAAGACCACAGACTGGAGAATAATTCTGGTTCAGCACCTTCCAAAGTGGGAGCTCCTAGCCAATCTGCCTCTCAGACTCACTTGGTACTATGAAGGCAGAGCCAGTATGGATTCCTGATGCTGCCCAGCATCTGTACCCACCCGAGACCCTAGGGAGTGGAACTTAGTATAGGAAAACATCACACACTTACTAAAGCCATGTTTCATCACCCTGAAATCTGCCTTCATACTTCCTGATCTCTCGTTGCCCCAAATTTGCCAAATAATAAAAATTACCTTAGCTTATTTATTAAAATGAAAGATGCTCCCCCCATTCATTTGGATGGTTACTATTAAAAAGAAAAATGGATGTGGATGTGGAGAAACTGGAACCGTTGTGCACAGTTGGTAGGAAAGTGAAGTGGTAAAATGGTACAGCTTCTGTAGAGAACAATGTGAAGGTTAATAAAACAATTAAAAATAGAAGAGCTATATGATCCAGCAATTCTTTTTCTGGGAATATACCCAAGAGAGTTTAAAGCAAAGACTTACAGGGAAATTTGTACCCCCATGTTCATTACAAAATCATTAACAACAGCAACAGGTAGAAGCAACCCCAAGTATCAGTCAGCAAATGAGTAAACAAAACATATCACACACTCACATACACACACACACACACACACACACACACACAGTGTATTGTTCAGCCCTAAAAGGAAAGAAATTCTGACACATGCTGCAACAGGCATTAAACTAGAGAACATTCTACCAAGTGAAATGAGGCAGACACACAAGATAAACACCAAATTATTTCACTTATATTTGAATACCTAGAGTAGTCAAGTTCATAGACACGGAAAGTAGAATGGTGTTTGCTGAGGGGAAGGCAAACATGAAAGAAGTTGTGTAATGATGTACATGTTCAGTCTTGAAAGAGGACGAGAGCACCTGCCAATGATAAGAACACACTAAACGTTGTGCAGTGAATGGTACATTTGAAAATGGTGATGATTGCACATTTATGGTTTGTGTCTTTTGCAGTTAATAATAATGAGGACAATAACATTTCTAGTTATTATTTTTTAAGATTATACTTGGTAAGTCTAGGGTAGAACAAAAGATGGATGCATTAAAAACTGTCCTAGTACTCCTGATGATTGGGCTAATGTGAGAAATTTGCCATTTACATCCCTTAAGTAAGAGCTTTGTCCTTTAATATTGAGTGCATAGAGATCTTAAAGTTGAAAGTGTCTTCCTACAATACAATTTTGGTAAGTTTTTCCTTCCAACAGAAAGAAAAAAAAATGAAACTATAAAATATTGTTCATCCTTCATCTTCTGTTTTTTCCCCTTACAAAATACATATGGAAACACCCCAAGGAAACTTTCATTCAAATGGCAAAGTTACTTATCTGAACTTTCAGGATTAAAAACTCATCCATAAAAAAGTCAGGACTGAAAAATTACAATAAAACTACAGAGAGCTGGAGCAGATCCTCTTTCCCAATTCATTCATTGGTTTCTTCTTTCATTTGTGGAGAAATCAGATGAATTCAGAGGGAAAGGAGGGAACGCAGGCTGTCTGAGAAGTGGCTCATTCAGTAACCCTCTCTGTATTCTGGCTTCTCTGAACTTTGCTGCCCTAACTCCTAGAAAAGAAAGCCTTGGTCATAGAGAAGCCTCCACTGAGTATTTTGAAAAACGTCAGTATAAAGAAACTAATGGACTTAGAAACGGACCAGTGGAAAGCAATATTTCTAAATGTACTCAAGCTCAAGTACAATAGAAAAGAGAGTTCTTACAAAGCTCTTAGTCTTTTTATGGAGCAATTGTAACTAGGGACTCATATGGACCAGTCTTCCATATAGAGTTGCAATGTTCAGAATAGAAAACATCTCATCTTCTAATTTCTATTTTCATTTTTGGGTGTATGTTTTAATTTTATATTTAGTGCTGATATTGTATTGATATGGAATGGCTTGCATAGAGACTAAGTGAATAAATACACATACATTGAGAGTGTGTTCTCAATTTTATTTTGGGGGGTACGGGGATTGAACTCAGGACCTTGCACTTGTGAGGTAGGTGGCAGAACCACTGAGCTAAATCCCCAGCCCTCAAATATTTTTGATGTAGATTATTAGCATAAACTGATGTAGACCAGAACTTCTTTGAGCTTCAGAATCAGCTGGAATGTTCGCTGAAATACATGCTGCTAGGATGCACATTCAGAGATATTGATTAGGCAGGGCTAGAGAGGGTCCTGGGAACTTGCATTGTTCACAGTTTCCCAGGTGATGCTGACATGGCTTATCCAAAAAACAACAACTCGTACAACACCAACCCAGTTACAAAGGCATCCTAAAAATGCTGAGAATCACACACCTTTAGTCAAAGGGTCTTTATATAAACATAAATGTCATTGAGGATCCTTGGTAATTTACCTATTGCTATACTGACATTTACAGAATAGATATCAAGAGAGACAAATATTAAAAATATTTCATCTACACGTAATCATAGCAATCTCTACATGTGAGCATAAATAACATATTTAAATGAAAAATAATTATGTTTTCTAAGACAAAAAATTTACAGTGGCAAAGACAGTGGCTCCTGGTTTTATGATATTTAGACTTCTCTAACATGTGGCTTAATGGAAGAAAACAAGCTGAATTCTGCAATCTGTCGTGATATGTTATTTTTTTTGACACGTGCAAGGAAAATCTGTCCAAATGTAGATATTCAGGTGGAAGACGGAGAAATCTATATGATAATATTATAGTAGTACGATAATTGTGAATATTATTTTTGGATTTTAAAAACTCAGAGTAGCAGTTTATTGAAGTTTAATTGCAGTGTAGCATTGGAATGAAACAAGGAACTTTTCACACTAAGTTATTTGAAAATCCACTGGTCTATTTTGTACTTTGAATGATATTATATCCATGCAAGATTTTATAACATCAGGAATTGTTCATTGGAAATTATTGGTTCACACAGTCCTGAAAAGTTGACACATTTCATTGTATAATATAAAAAAAGGGCTTTAAAAATCTTGCTACAAAGCATAGAAAAGTCTTCAATATTAAGAATCTCAATCTAAAGTTTTAAAGAGTTTTACTTTTTCTCTTGAAAGCTTGAGCTTTATTATTGCCAACAAGTGGCAATCTCAGTTTGTTTTTCATGATTTATATTTTATTTCATTAGTATTTTCTTTTCTAAAAACTAACTTTGTTGGGATATTTTAGGTGTACATTATGATCACATTTATCATGGGGATACATGTCATATCGTAGTTGTTGTTTTTTCCCATTTCCCTTCTCTCCCTTCCACTCCTCCACCCTCCCTATTTACAGAAGCTTCCTTTCCCTTTTTTCCTTCTTTTCTCATATTTTTTCTTTCCCTTCTTCCCTTTCCCCCACTCCCCCTACTTCCCCTTTGAACCTTTGTTTCCTATTTCACATTATCTGTTATTCATTTTGATCTTTATTTACACTTTCAGTTTCTCACGTCAGAGAGATAATTCAGCATTTACCCATCTATGTCCTCTTTATTTCACTTAAGAGTATGGCCTCAGTGGGCATCTATTTAGCTATAAATGTCTCTAGTTTCTCATTCTCTATGGCTGAGCAGTACTCCATTTTATTAAAAAAAACACATCTTTATCCAGTCACTGGATGGGCATTTGTGTTGTGTTTCCAAGATTTAGCAATTACAAACTGTGCCACCATAAATATGGGTGTATGTATATCACTGTGGTATGACACATTTTATAATTTTGGGAAGATGCCCAGCAAAGGAATAGCTGGGTCAAAAAAGACTTCTAATCCCAGTTTCTTGAAGAATCTGCACACTGATTTCCCCAGTGGTTGCCCCAGTCTGCACTCCCACCAACAATGGAGAGGGCTTCTTTTTCCTCACAACCCCACCAACATTTGAAATTGGTTAATTTCTTTGAGTTTTTTGTTTTGATTTTTTTTTCAGTGAGTTTATTGGTACTTTTTAAGTATACAGTACAGTCACATTCATCACTGAGATCAAATGTCTGGTCTTTAGGCTGTGGTGTTACTGGGAGATGGTGGACACATCAGGAGCTAGGGCCTAGGGAAAGAAGTCAAGTCACTTGGGGCTTGCCCTGAAATGGGATATTGGGACCTTGGCCCTACCTTCCTATTTATTTCTCAGCCCCCATGAGTTGAGCAGCACACTCTGCCATGCAGTACTATGCTGCCAGTCCCGCCACAACAGGGCCAAGCAACAACAGACTGAAACCTTTGAAACTCTGAGCAAAAGATAAAGCTTTTCTTTATTCCTCTCTCTCTCTCTCTCTCTCTCTCTCTCTCTCTCTCTCTCTCTCTCTCTCTTTTTGTACAGGGCATCAAACTCACAACCTATTGCTTGCCAAGCATGCATGGTGTCCCTGGTCTCTAAAGTATTTTATCACAGAGATGGGAAGCTAACATACTTTCTTAGGTACAACAAAATTTGAGTCTGAAAATCCTGGTATTAGTCAGTCATACTTTGTTACTTAAATTCTTTGAAAATTGTCAAATTTGGTGCTTCACACATTTTGACTAGAAAATTCTGTCCTAGTACTCATAATTTGCTTGATACTCTGTGCAAGCTAGAACTTGTGTGGTGCTGATTGCTTTGTGACTCAGTCCCTTTTCAGCCAAAACAATTTGGTACTTGTCATTTTTGGTAATTGTTATGCTACCTGGGACCAATCAACAACAAGTACAAATACTAGTGTAAATAAAATAAAGAAAATCAAAACCTTTGAGTTGACATACAGGAATTAAAATTTTAACTCTTCTGTCCACTAACAGTGTGACTTCTTCTTTTTTTTTTTTTTTTTTTTTTTTGTACTGGGAATGAACTCAGGGCCTTGTGCTTATGAGGCAGGCGCTGGTACCACTGAACTAAATTCCTGGCCCAGTGATGTGGCTTTTTGAAGTTAGATCAATCTTCCTTAGACTTAGTTTTCTTATATTACAAATATAAATAATAGTATGAAACTTGTGAGGACTAATCTAGATTATTACAGTACTTAGCTTAGAGCTTGTCACCTCTATAAGTACAAAATAAACATTAACTTTGTTAATGTGTTGTTGCAACACAGCCATGTACTCTATGTTCATAGTATCTTTATGAGGTGTGATAAGGAAAACAAGGCACAGGGACATCAACCAACTTTCCCTAGATCAGATAATAAAAAACAGTAATATCCCTAATATCACCAGTAGTAATGTGTTGAAAGCTTGGTCCTGAGCCCATGATCAAAGGTAGTCAAGCTGGTAAGGAGTAGGATCTCAGTGGAGGAAGTTAAGTCATTGGAAAGGGAGGGATATTGGGAGCTTATCTCCTTCTTTCTCTTTTTGCCTTTTGGTTGGCATAAAGTGAGAAGTTTCCTCTGTCGCATGCTTCCATTATGACATGCTGCTTTGTCACAGGCCCAAAAGCAATTTAGCCAAATGACCATGCTGTGAAACTTCTGAAACCGTGAACCAAAATAAACTTCTTATTTCTTATGAGGCAGTGTCTCTCAGGTACTGTGTTACAATAGCATAAAGCCGCTGAACACAAATGTGTTCGCTCCATTGTTCTCCAGAATAGCAGATAAGACAACATGCCACGTAGCATATCGCTCTCTCCATATTGCTTATACTGCGTAATTATCTCATGTTCTTCAGATCATTTTGTCTTTATGAAGCCCTGTGATGGAGCTAACTTATTGTCATATACACATGGAACAAATGAGGCACCCAGAATTTGAGGAATTCGCTCCAGAGCAACAGTAGAGCTTGGATTTGAACACAGGGCTCCAAAGTTTCATTCTGAGCCCCAAGTGCTATCTTCCCTGCACCACGCCAATAGGGTGCCAAAAGACGGTTACATCATCTCTGTGGGTCACTGTGGTTACTAATAGGGTGTGGGTGGGCAGTGACAAGAGGAAATCGATCTTATTTAGCCAGGCCCATGTCTGTCACATCGTACCGATGCCTCTGTGGAAATCATCCAAAGAGCACCAATAAAAAGAACAAGCAGAAGCATCCACAATGTTCTAAACGTTCCAATGAAATGAATTTGTAATTTATCCCGCCACCACTATGGTGGAGAAGACAGTTTGACACTGACAGAGACATCAACATTTATAGAAACAAACACAGACTTCCACCTTCACAATTATGCCACAAGTTTTGAATCATACAACACAGCAAACTAACTGGTTTTGAAAAATTAAGACTACTGACATGATTATTTTCTCTTTTGTCAAAGCTAGAGGTTTTAAATAATGAAGGAAATTCATAGTATGTTTAAAGAAATAAAAGATCTTGTTGCTTTCTGCCTGTAATTTTGCCATACAGTACTCTATCAAATTTCCAAAAGTCTTTCCTGACAATATAATATCTGGGATTTAGATCGCGTTTCTAGGCAACTGACATTTTCTCTTATTTGCAATTAAATGCTGATGTTTTCAAACACTCTCTGACCCATCATAACATTTCCGTTTTTCATAAATTTGAGAATCACCCTGACAATGACCTCTTTGGGTTAAATGGGTCCCCAAGGGTCTGTCCTTTCTCCTATTTTACTTCATTTAGTCCTCAGTTTCCTGTAAAAGTCTACTGGAAATAAAAACACAATAAAATAAATCATATTTAGTTTTCAACAGTTTCAAAAATAAGCATAACAAAATTACATATGTGACAGCAAAATGGCTCAGAAATGCCATGGAATGCACTGATTAAGAGGAGAAAATGCCAAGCAGTCAGATGGGAATAGGGTTAGTCATTTTTCCAAATGTTCCCAGGTCAAGCCATCTGGATAATTAACTCACTGCTTACCTTTTTATGGGAATTATTGGGCTGTTAGCAATATTGAACAAGGGTTCATTACACAGACTGGGAGGTTATCATTGTTAAATGCTTTGTCAGATGACATTTATTGGATAAGCACAATGCATTATCTCTTACAACTACACTATTGAAAGGATGTTAGCTTCCCCATTTTACAGAAAACCAAGGCTTAGAAAGATTAACAAACTTTCTATAAATACAGAGATAGTAAATGGTAAGGTTGAGATTTGAACCCAAGTCTATTTAATCTAATGAGCCAGGCTTTGCTGACTTTGGAGGCATTGTTCTGATCAAGGGCTGTAAACGGAGAGGCCTAGGACCATGCAAGTGGCCTGAACTTGTGAACATCGTCATGTTTTAGACCAAAGGGAGTCCCCAGAGTCCCCCGACACAGGAGAAATTGGAAATTGCACTATCTTACTGCTTTCAAACCCAAAGATCTGAAAAACATTATGCAGGAAAATAAAAATAATTACTTTGCTCTCTCACTTTTCTAGTTCACTGCTCTCGTGTAGACAAAACCATGAGAAACACTCCCACCGACATGAATTTCTTGTATCATTTTCAAATTGTTTTGGCAGCTGAAATCCATTTTAAGGAAATTATCAATGAAGGATATCCATATTTTACCAAATTTGAGTGAAAAATGGGTCAAACTTGCTTTTAAAAAATAATGATTAGAGTGAAGTCAGTGATTCTAAGATCTCCTCTTGCATGCTTGCAGAAGTTTTTATTATAGCATAATACACATTTTAATATTAAAATCTCCCAGGAATTATAGTTCAAAGTGCTAAGCAATGATGTATCCAGTGAAGAGGTTTGAAAAACTGGGCATCTGGATTTAATTGACTTGATATAGTATCCTTCATCAGGGATTCACAAGGTCTTTCACTGTAACTGAAATTTACTTAAATTCGTTGAAATGTCAAGAGAAAGGGAAGAATTAAGACGTCTAATATGCATTCTGGTAAAGCATGATGACTAGGTTTTCAAATTGCATGGAGTGGCCTAGCAAAATTTCATCAGGTACACTGGTCTTATCGAAATCCTGACTTTGTCAGTAGCAGGGAAATGGATTAACCGATTTTTATTTTTTCCTAATTCTCCAAGGAAGCCAGTGGCAAAGTAGGAAGAACGTTTAGAATTAGGGAACTTGCATAAGGAATGTGGACGGGGTGAGTGACCACACAAACAAGGAAGTATTTTGAAAACAATTGGCTAGAAATTAGTTAAATATCTGGAAAATCTGTGGGCAGGTTGGTGGCATTTCTTTTTCTCACAGTTGGCTTGAGTGTGACAAGGTAATATAATTGACCACCAAAAGAAATTGTGCAGCCTGTATCCTTGCCTGTCCAGCAAGAAGAGGAAAGACAGTTACTTGTGCTGGGTACATTAGCAGCTGGAGAGGCTGGAGACTGTAGTCACCGCAAGGCCCTTTCAGGTCTGGTTTGCTTGTGCAGACACGGCCACAGCCACCTCCTTGAAATTCCGATAATTTCCCTTCCTATGCCGGAGCACGTGTTGCCATGGAAGGTAATCAAGGCCTGGATTAAAATAGCCCTAGTTACGATTCTGGCCTTGAAATTAAACCCTAGCAAGAAAATTGTTTTCTTTTTCCCTGAGAATATTTTAAACCCAATTTATTTGAGATTTCTATTTAAATTGAAAATATTGTAGCATCTTATGCAAAGTGAAATCAATCTCTTTAGAAATAGTGGGGAGGAAAGGAAGAAGGGGAAAATGTGGGCCAAGTGTATGTAGATTAAAAGTTGCTTTTTTAAAGCTTTTGAAATATGAGAAGCTATCTCTGTCTATAAGATTAATGATGGATCCTAAGAAAGAAGCCTTCTATTTAACTGCTTTCCTGCTTGCCTAATAAGCATCTCAGACTTAGTATGTCTAAACCCAAACTCTTCGTTCTGCCTCTGCCTAGTTCCTTCTCTCCTTGGCTTTACCCATTCAGGAAATGGAACCCGCAGTTTAGCTGCTTAAGCCAACTCCTGGAAATCATCTCTGACTCCTTTCTTCACCTTACTCCCCAAATTCTATTCACAGGACTATCTTCATAGCATGCCCCAGATTAATCTGTCTCTGCTACTGTTACCTAAGCCCATCTCATGTCACCAAGACCCTGGAATAACCGCCCATCTGATCCTCTTGCATCTGGTCTTACTCTGGAGATTTTATTCCCTATTTAGTAGTCATAGTGATCTTTCTAGAACCTCACTGTATATAATGGGAGCCACTAGACGTATACGCCTTTTGAGCCCCATAAAGGCAGTTAGTTCTTAAGAAGATGTATAATAGTCTAAAATATGCACTGCATTTTAAGGATTTGGTATAAAGAAAAAAGAAGGTGAACTATCTTATTAATAATTGTCAAATTGATTATATGGTAAGATGATAATCTTTCAAAAGCATTTAGATTAAGAAAATATATAAATTAACTGTGCTTGCATCTTGCTCTTTTTTAAAATATGAATGCTACAAAACTTAAAATCATAGGCATGACCTGGTCCGCCTCCTGTGTTCCTCTGTGAACTCAGGGATCCAGTGGTGCTGGCCCTTTGTCTGGTGTTTAGAACCACACAAGGCATTGTCCTCTTAGAATCTTAGCTCTTGCTGTTCCCTATGCTCTGAAATCTTCTGTGCCAGGCACTCACCTATCATGGCCTAAGAGCATCTATTTTTCAGAGACGTTTTCTCCAAAAACGTGAACCCCTGACTTCTCTAGGCACACCATCCTCTCTCCCCTTCTTCATAGCAGTCAGTGTTTTCTGATATCTTACTC
The DNA here is from genome assembly GCF_012274545.1 of Fukomys damarensis. NCBI lineage: Eukaryota > Metazoa > Chordata > Mammalia > Rodentia > Bathyergidae > Fukomys > Fukomys damarensis. The sequence goes on along the minus strand of NW_022900940.1, from coordinate 2,655,560 downwards.
TTCATCTGTTGCCTGCCTCTTTCTCCTCTTCCACCTACTGTAGCTAGGACAAAAGTCCCACTGGGGGAAAGGGGTGAGTGAGATCCACATAGCTTCACAATTAGAGGCTATAACTAAGCACACAGCAAGGGTTCAGCAAATATTTACTGAATGGATCAATGAACAGAGGGCTTAGCAATCTATGGAATATTAGAGAACAGGGTATGAATTGTGTGATTGATTTCCTAGTACAAGGTTTGTACTGAGCAGTTTTGAAAGATACCAGTTGAGTCCTTTTGCCCATAAAGCCAAAACTATTTGTCTCATTATAGAAAATGAACAAGGGCCAAGTGAAAAATAGTCTGTTTAAATTTAAAAACACTACAGTGAAAGAAACACTGTCTTTAATTCCCCTCAAAATACTTTCCCACCCACTTTGAGTACACTTTACCCATTGTTCTCACTGCCTTCTGCAGCTGTTCTGGCAGTCCTCTTTCCTGTTTGTTTTTACAAGGTGTGATCAAGCATGGTGAATGTAACCGAGTACCAGCCAGCAGAACAGCAGGCTTGTGAAAATATCCAGGTGTGTCTACAGCACCTCATTCACTGGATCTGTCACTGTGCAACTTCTGGCCCTTCTCCAAAGTCACAATGACCACAAAAGAAAAACATTTTGAGTTGGGTAAAGACATGGAGGTAGCCAGGACAACACAAATAAAGATGCAAACCAAAGAGGACTTCCAGAACTGCTTCGGAAAGTGGCAACAGCCATAGAAGAGGTGTATTTGAAACAAGGGAGAGCATTCTGAAGGGGATTAATGGCAAAATGTGCCTTACTTTCGTACACTTAAAGTGTAAACATTTACTGCATTTTTAATATACTGCATATCAGTGATTGCAATGTGTACTTATCATATCTATAGTTTGAAAAGTTATTCTTTTTTGAAAAGAGATTCTTTATGAGCTGGGCCTTGGCTTCCTTAACTCAGCAGTGCAGGCATAGTACTATCTCTGGGAGCTTTCAGGTCTAGGGCCTTAAACCACCCAACAAGATTTAGTTTGGTTCCATTGTTCTCGTCCCTTGTGTCAGCTCAAATCTGGGTGGATTTTCTGCAATGTTTCCACGAGCTCTTAAAACTGTAAGCCTCCAGAAATCTCAGAGAAACTGTCTCTGTGCTAAGAAATCTAACTGTCAGTAGCTGTTGCTTCATATAAAAAATAAAGAATGCATCAGTTTTTAAAGAATTCTTGTAACTATCCAAGTGGACCATATACCCACCCTTGATGCTGGCCTCCTGGGCCAGAAGAAAGCGGTGTTTCAATGGGCTCAAAACAAGGTTAACTGTCAGCCTGCTAAGTAACATATCTGCAAACATTTCTGCCAAAAGGTAGAGGGTATAGGAAGGGCTTTTTCCTGAGAAAAATCAGGATTTTCTAACCAGGAAAAGCAGAAACAGTACCTGTGGGGCGAATCTGGTGGATTTCTGCTACCCTACCCTTTACAATTCATTTGAAGTGGCATCTTCTTTTGTCTTTATTCACTGACCTCTTCCCCACTGTTCCTAGTGATTTCTTTACCCGTCCTGGCCCCTGAGGCCTTGTTTTCCCACCTCATCAGGACTGGATACCACAGGGTAATAATTGCTTTGCTTGCCTTTCTCCTGGGGCAGTGTCCTCCCCTCCCCTCCCCTCCCCTCCACCCTCTCTCCTCCTCCCTCCACTTTCTCCCCTCATCCTCCTCCACGTCCTTCTCTTCTTTCTTTCATTTTTTTTTTGGTGGTACTGTGGATTGAACCTAGAGACTGCACACTGAGACTTTCCTCAACCCTTTCTTCAATTTTTAATTTGAGATACGGTTTTCATAAGATGCTAAGTTACCCAGGCTGGGCCTGAACTTTCAGCCTTGCCCTCAGCCTTCCCTTTTGTGTCTCTTCAGGATTCAAGCACACAGCTCCTGGAATGCAGAAGGCGTCCAATAAATGTGGTCGGAAAGATGCCACACTCACTCTTTTCTTGAGTAAGGGATAACTGTAGAGAGTTGCATTTTAGGGGTATTACTTGGGTAAAGACTTCTAGGGTAAATCTGGGAAGGCTGAAACTGACAGTCACTATCTTCTGGAATGAAATGAAGAGAGGAGGAGCTGAGTTTGGTGGTAGAAAAACAATGAGGGAACTTCACATCCAGAAATTCTCTTTTTACATGAATGATCCAGAAACAAATTTCTAAATAATAATATCAATATATTTACTGATTAATATTCATTTAAAAATTTATCATTGGTGGAGGTGGTACGGAAAACTAAAACCTGGGCTTTGCATCTGCTAAACAATGTGCTTTACCACTAAATTACACTCCATTGCCCAAATTTCTAAATTACTGATAACTGAGATTTGAGAGGCTGAAAAAACAGGGGAAGAGATATTCTAGATCCTTCAGTGATTCTTAAACTTTCCTGTGCTTCAGAATGAACTAGACACTTTGTTGAAGCACAGGTTATCGTGCCCATCCGAGAGTTTTCAATTCAGTTAGTCCTAGGAAGACCCTGGAGTTTTAGTTTCTAATAAGTTTCTGGGTCATGCTCATGCTATGTGTAAGGGAGCTACATTTTGAGAGCCACTAATTTAGGTCAAGTATCTCATTTTTCAAAGGATATAATCCAAGCCCAGAGAACAGTAAGACTTCTCTCAAACAGAATTAGCTAATATTACAGCTGAAAAGGAGGCAAATGACAATTTGAAGACTCTTCCCTAAAGTGAAGATATGTGTGTTTGTATAAGCATATGGGTGAGGCTGAGGTTGTGTTTGTGTGTGCGTGTGTGTATGTTTGGACTACTAAGCATCTATTACCCCATATAGAGGTTTTAACACTCAGCCCCTTGGTCCCTATGATTTCAACAAACTTGACTGTGCCATCTGCAGAGACTATTATGTGAAATAACACAGGCAAACACTTTCAAAACTGGCCCAAAGTTAATGATTGAGTATGTTCACTTTCCAGAAACAATCTTACAAATATATTCTCATGTCATACCAAGTTATCAAGTGGTGATGCTTATTCCAACATTGTTTTAATAATAGAAAAAAAAAAGCAAAAGCACCTAAAAGTCCATCAGAAAAGACTGTTTAATTGAATTATAGTAGACATAATTTTAGTCATCTCTACACTAAAACTTCATTACATGATTTAAAAACATTTGCCCTTTCATGGACTCTTATGATCATTCCAATAAAGAGATACGTGTATTGACATTCCTTGAAATTTTGCTGTACTTGCACTTGACACTGTCAAAAACTCTAAGACCTAATGTATATAGAGCAGCTACCTATATATGCATGAACATATACATGACATACATGAAGCAAGAGTGTGTATGAAATTACTATTTGGTA
>NW_022900940.1:2617512-2652179 GCF_012274545.1 Fukomys damarensis | reverse complement strand
ATAAGTGGATTAAGAAACAAGGTATAGCTAAATGTTTAATGAAATGAATTCTTTTTTTTGAAACCTCTTACAATACTGAATGAAGTGTAGAATTAGCCATTTGCCTATATGACATGTATATACACTTTCCTAGAAGTATTTCATTCATATGAACATTTTTTGATCACTTGTACACTTACATGTTACAGTTCTGGTTATGTTATGTTAATTTTTTAAAAAGTAATCTTTGAAAGTGGAACAGAAGTTGAGGACTACTTGTAATAATAGGTTCAATCTACACAAATATATATTTAACCATCTTATTTCATAGCTTATAAACTCCCATGTCAGAGAGATGATTTCATTATGAGGAAAAGGTGATTCTTTTAGAAACTTATGGAAGATGAATAAATATTCATTGGAAAAGAACTCCAGACTCTGAGCCCTACTAAAAGTGATCTTTACTTGTATTTTTTTTTCTTACTTCATTGTATGTCACAGAAGTTGTTGTATGTTTTCTGTCAGACAAATTGCTGAAAGTCTTCCAGATCTCTCATTTAGGAAGAGACTGCTGACTTTCTTGCTACGAGTGTGAGCAGACCAAATAAATATGCACAGGTGTGTTGAGCACATTATAAGCATCACTAGGAATTCTTCTCAACTCCTCTGTCAACTTGCTCCATCATGTTCTGATTTGTTAAGCAAAGAGAGTAGCAAAGTTGAGAATACGTAATGAGGCAGCCGGTGCTGCTGCACCACCTCTGAAAATTTGAGTCATGGGGAATTCATTTGCTCATACCCTCCACCATCAGTCTTGATCTCTGCTCTTCCTCTCTGTACTAAAATTTTACTCGGTCATTTAAAATCTGTTACCTTTTTCTGATGGGTAAAACGCAAGATCCAGTTTCTTGTAAATAGAGCAATGATCCCATCACGGATGGTTCATGCTCCTTATTCTAAGCTCAAACTAAAATGACAAAGAGATATTTTTACAAATCCAACAATAGGATTTGTTTATATTATATTACAAAGTAATGCTAAGAGTCTTTGGAAACTGGTTGTGTCTTGTAAAATTAATAACATATATATTCTTTGATTTAGAAATTTCACTCAGCTTTATTCCCAACAGAAATACACACACACACCCACCCACACACACACACACACACACACACACACACACAAATATATATATATGCTCAGACATGCATACATATAAGAATGTCTATGAAAGTATTTTTCATAATAGATCCAAACTAGAAGGCACTTGAGTACCTAGCAAAAGTAGAATAAAACAAGTGGTACATTTATCCTATACACCACTAACAACAAAAACCAATTATTTTATGCAACACTATGGATGGATTTTAAAAAATCAAATTTACAAAAATACATAAAAGAGCATTCAGTGCAGAATTTTGCCGTTTAATTTACAGTACAAAAGGAAAGAAGACTAATATGTAGTGTCAGAAGTCAGGCCAGTAGATATTCTCAGGGGAGAGAGCAGGAGTTCAAAGGAGCATAGTGGACTTTCTGGGATGTTAATGCTCTGTTCCATCATCTGGGTGTTGGGCACATGAGCAGATTCACTTTGTGTAAATTCCAGGAGTATTTTATATACTGCGACATTTTGCATTAGTAAATATCACAAAATAACAATAGCTATTGTGACAGAGAGTTTAGTTGTTATAAGTATTAGAAATAGAAATTATAACTAATGTCGATAAGTATCTTAAGACATTTGGCTCCTGTGCATTTGAAAGCATGAGTATTAGAAAACAATCCACTCAAGGTTTAATTTTAGTGAGACCTCAGATCATTACATGTATTTTAGCCTCAACTGTTGAATAAGCTGCAGATATCTGACAGTGAGGTTTTTTTAAGCCAATTTGAAAAAAATATATATTTATTGGACTTCTGTTAGCTTTTGAAACTATTCATTATTACTCTATACTATGAGATAAATAAGAATGGAATACAATCTAAGAAATTTAAACCTAATTAATTTTTCATACCTTTACGTATCACCCCAAATTCAGTGCTAGCCTCTCCATTTTCAAAGACTAGTTGAGTTCCTTGCTTTCTGGGAGTAATCTTTGTGGGTCCCAAGTCCTTTTCTCACTATTGAAAGGCTGCAGGTTTCAGACAACCACAGCTAATTCAGACTTAACAGTTTAAGGTCAGGCCCCTTGAAACGAGAAGCCAGCATTTAAAAAGTGGCTCTCAAGAGTGAGACAAGAATCTTTTCACCCCCAACACTGAGCAAGAGAGATTTTAAATTCTAACATCTAGGGTGAACTCCAAGAAGTAGAACCTCTTTGATAAGGAAGCAGGACCTCAGCTAATCAGTTCAGCAGATCTCATCTCAGCTGTGAGGGACTCTGTATATTTCTTATATCCAATAGGAAAAACACAGCTGTACTGAAAAAACAAAGCCAAATTAATCCGATAAACAAAATTTTGTTCCAGAAATCAGTTATCTCTGCCAGTTCATTGCTTATCTTATGCTATGTTTTTCCTGAGTTACTAGAGACTGTACTGTAAGTGATGATTTATTAAGGCTCACTTTGATTTAGTCCCTTTCTGTGCCAGTATCCTGTCTAAATCTGCCTCTCCTGGACAAATAATAGAAATGCTTGGGAGTATAGTTAGGGAGATAATTTTCAAGGTCCTGAAACCAAGATTCAGGGCTTGTAACACTCTGATGGGAATGTGGCCTTGAGACAATCACTGCTCTGCAGAATATGTATTGAACTATCTCATGTTACTGGGGACAGAGTCAGCACTATGAGACCATGCATTAAAAAGCTTCACTCTGCTGCCTTCTACCAGTCAACTTCCAAAGCTTCTGGATGCAAGTCAAGTCCTGACATCTGGAGGGCTCTGGCTTGCTCCTAGGAGTGAAATAGCTAACTTCCATAGTTCTGAGTAATAGAGCACAGCTGTGGAAATCAACACTTAGGCAGAGCCTCACATTCTCCCATGGATGAGTGGAGGAGTGCTGCATTTCCATTATAACCCCTGTTCCTGGCACCTTCAGAGACAGAAGCATCATAGGGCAGAGATGCAAACAGAGACTCTTTCTCATAAATGTAGCGCTTCATACTCTAAACTAATCCACTTTGCTCATACTGACCTTCTTCTCCTTCAAGATTTTTTGCATTCAACAAATGTTTTTCTAGTACATTCCATGTTTTAGGCACTCCTTAGCCCCCAAGAATATAGTGCAGAACAAGTTAGAAGAGGCTGTACCCAATGTGAAGATTATCAGCAGAGTAAAAAAGTTATAAATAAATAAATTTGTTACAGATTATGATAAAGAAAAGCAATACCAAAAATAATGCTATTTGACAGAATAATTAGGGATGGGAAATCAGTGTGACCATGGAAGTAGAGAGGCTACTCAGAAGTCTGTTGTGAGCATGCAGCAAATTGGTAATCCAAGTAGTCACACTTGGAATGACACTTTCTGTACGTGAAGGTACTTGCTCACACTGGGCCTAGAAGGCGGGTTGCAGACTCGAGGATCTCTCTCTCAGGTACTCATTTCTCCTTTGACCAGTTCTAGTTGAGCAGGGGGAAGAATCCAAACAACAAGGCTGTTGCTGTCTTATGGCAAGTTTTAGTTTGCAGACAATGCTGCCTATTAATAAAATAACTGAATAAACAATAAATGCAAACACAAGAACTAATGGCTTGGATTGTCTGTCATTGAAACATGCTATCATCATCATCATAATCAATCCTGTTCATGCCCTTATACATTTCCAAAGAAACTTTGCATTTCATTTCCTAGAACCCCCCCCATATACACTTCCTACTTAGATACAGTCAACAAGAGGCATTTAAGTGATGTTTGGAGGGTAGAAGAGAAATAGAAGCCATTATTTTCCACTGGATGTTTCATGCAGGCAGTTCAGGTCAACAGCTTCCCAGAGCTACTGAGGATTCCCAAATAGCTGAGATAATGGGCAGTGGTTTATTTTATCACCAGTGGGCTCTTGTGAAAATCAATCACTTTGCTCTTGAAAGCAGCTGGAACCACTGGCTGTGATTTGTTTGCAATTACTTCATGGTTTCTTGAAAGTGGTCTCCTAACCATTTCCTGACTTCCTCTACCTTCGCCCTCATGTCACTTTGTAATTCCTGTATTAAAAATCCAACTAATAAAACATCTAGACTGGCTTTTATTTTTCTGTTCAAATATAGACTAATGTACCACTCTTCACTTCTTCATTCTTTGAAGAAATTCATTAGTAAAGTAGAAACTTTTTTGACAAATAGCTATCACTTACTGAGGACTTTGGGCATTCTAAACTTTGAACTGACATATATTTCATTTTAAAAATTGAGATTATTGTGTATTTACATGCAATTATAGGAAAGAATACAAAGGGATCTCATGTACCAGTTACCTAATTTGTGCCCATAGTTAACATTTGCATTCTATCTCAGACAGGATATTAATAGTACAATATGCTGGTCATACTCAGATATCCCCATCTTACTCATGGGTATGTATTTAATTTGTTCCATGTTGCTGGCTGTATATCTGCATTATAGTTCAGTTACCAATTCTCTCATCAAGGATTCTATATTACTTTTGAGGTTCCACCTGTAGAGTATATCTTAATTTTCCAGATAAAAATGTGACACTTGGACAGCTTTTTTCACTGGTCAAAGGCTTTGCAGTTGATAATGATCACAACCAGAATCTGGATCTAACTTTACTAAGATCAAAGCCAGTGGCCCAGCCGGTAGCAGAGTGGAGCCTTGAAACTCCCAGTGTCTCACTGAACGTCTCCAACTTTTCAAGAGAAAAATAAGAGAGAACTGTTGAATGTGAGAAACAAATGATGGATAAAGTAAGCCTTTCCATGGTTTATATGTCATCTTTTCACTGGCTAAGGAGTCTCCTCTGAGGGTTTCCTATTAAATTCCTTCTTTCAACATCCTATAATATTAAAACAAAAATTACAAATACATGTAAGGCTGAACATAGTCTTCTCTCAGAACTCCTAGGGCCCTTTCTGTTTCTCATCGTAACAACTGCCTGGGAAGGAACTTCAGTTTGTACCTTTGTGGCATATTAGTTATTTCTTCTTTCTTTCTTCTGACTTTCCAGTGGAACAGCCACATCGACGAGGAATCGTTTGACATCTTGTGGAATTCATTTCTAACTGTAAATGATGTAACTATTGATGAGTTGGCAGTTTCTAAAGTCACGCAGGCAGCAAACATATGTCTTTTTTAGAAGCCAGATTGGAAGATAATAAAAAAATGCTGATAATGTAGGCCCTGAGTTGGATGACAATCGCCAGGGAAGGAAGAAAACTCATAAATCTCAACAATATTGCCAGTTTCCGGCTACTGATAGTGATAGGGGTCTCGGAGAGCACAAATACTGTAATTGAAATTCACTGATAATCCAACAATTTCATTTTATCCAATTGTTTCAGCGCCCTCCTGGACCAAACTCTGGAAAGGAATGGATAACAAAGTAGTCAGTGTGACTGATCTGTGTTTCATCTTCTCTTTCCTTTCTCGGCACAAGTAGCAGGGGAGGTGCTCAGCGTGGGGACAAGAAAAATGCAGGAAGCAGAGCCTGTCATTTAGGAGCCTGCAGAACAGCCTGGCTCACATTTGCTAACACAGAGCCCCAATTTGGACTTTTCATGATGTCCCTATGTAAAGTTTTGAACCCATACTATCAGAGTCACACATAGGATTGGAAGACAAAGGTTTACTTCATGTGCATTTTCATTTTTATGCCATTTCTGGGCTGACACCTTCCTAGTTTGGTCCCACGAATAGATATTTTATCGCTTATTATTATGGTACAAACAGTTATACTGTTTATTTCATTTCATTTTATTTTAATTTTTTTGGTACCGGGGATCAAACTTGGATCCTCACGCTTGCGAGGTCGGTGGCAGAACCCCTGAGCTGAATCCCTGGCCCTGTTTATTTCATTTTAAATTGCAAGCTTAAATTTATTAAATGTAAGTCCTTAACATGTTTTTTTTTTAAATTGATGTCATTGTCTGCTTTGTGGTGCTATAATATAATATCGTGGGCTGGGTAATTGATAAAAAGCAGAATTTTGTTTTCCCATAGTTCTAGACACTCAGAAGTCTAAGGTCACAAGGCACTGGCTTCTGCAAGGACTTTCTTGTTATTTCCTCTGGAAAGAAGGAATGGTGGGTCTTAAAAATACTTAAAAACAAACAAACAAATGAAAGATTTCTGAGAAACAAAAATAAGCAAAAGGGGCGCCTGTCTTGCCCTTTCAGATGGAGCCCTCATGACCATGTTAGGTCCCTCCTCCCAACACTCTTGCACTGAACGTTAAGTTTCCAATGCATGAATTTTGCAGGATGACTCAGACCATAGCAGCCTGTTTCAGAACCTCTTAAGTTTTAACATATCAAAATCTTCTAAAAGTGGCAGTGGCTTGCAGCGCTGACTTCAGAGGGACTGGATAATCACAGTGAGATAAACAGTTGTTTTCACAAAAGACAGAGGCTGCCTATTACATCAGTTTTTTCCTCATTGAGTTTATTGGTACATTTTAGGTGTACAGTACAGTTACATTCATTATTGGGATCTTGTACCTTTACATGACAGATCTGGTTTTCATTTTTTCCCCTTGTCCCTGCCTTCCCTTCACCCCCTCCTCCCCTCCACATTTACAAATATTTTATTTCAACTTTTTCATTTTCTCATATTTTTTTATTTCCCTTATTATCTTTCCTCTACCCTTCCCATTTTCTCTACCCTTTAGCCCTTTTCCCATTACATCTTTACTACAATATGTATAATATCTTCACTTCTCCCAAGTTTTTGATCAGTGACAAAGATTCTCTTATTGCCCAGCTCTACTCAGGTATTTCTGAACTCATTTTTAACTAGATCTGACTTCTGAACTTCCGGTTTGCCTCTGCAATGTCTTTTCTCTGTCATAAGAATTCTTGGCATCTAATAAGATTACTGACATTTAGAAATGGGAGGAAAGGAGCTAAAGGTGTAGGGAAGGTGTGATACGTAGGGGAAGAACAAAAAGGGAAAAGAAAAAAATGTGAGAGAATGAAAAGATGAAAATAAAGTGTTTGTAGATGGGGAGGGGAGGAGAGGGTGAAGGGAGGGCAGAGGTAAGGGGAAAAAATGAGAATCAAGACTTGCCATGTAAAGGTACATGATCCCAACAATGAATGTAACTGTACTGTATCCCTAAATGTACCAATAAACTCAATAAAAAAAAAAAAGAATTCTTGGCATCTAGAAATAAATAAGTCACACATGTGTAAATACCAAATAGTTTCCCTGGTGTGAATAATCTGCAACAATGCATAAGATTCTAATAAGATTACTGACATTTAGAAATGGGAAGAAAGGAGCTAAAGGTTCAGGGAAGGTGTGATGGGTAGGGGAAGAACAAAAAGGGAAAAGAAAAAAATGTGAGAGAATGAAAAGATGAAAATAAAGTGTTTGTAGATGGGGAGGGGAGGAGGGGGTGAGGTAAGGGGAAAAAATGAGAATCAAGACGTGTCATGTAGAGGTACATGATCCCAACAATGAATGTAACTGTACTGTATCCCTAAAATGTACCAATAAACTCAATAAAATAAATAAATAAATAAATAAATAAGAATTCTTGGCATCTAATCAGAGTACCATTTCTCAAGTGATGTCCGCTTTCCTGACCTGCTTTCGTGAATAATCTTGTTGGGCTGGTTTCACCAGAATCTCTCCTTGGATCTGATGTTTCTTCCTGGTAATTTTCTACTCCCGGACCCCACTCTGCCCCTTGGCTGTATATTTCCACTTGCCCGTACTGTGTGTGTGGGGTTGAGCCCCATCTCTCTCGCTTACTGCAGGAACCCAATTACAGTGGTCTCTATTCCTATTGTCATGGACAACCTTGAAAAATGTCTTCAGCACCTCTTCAACAAGTGCCATGAATTAACTACTTTTTTCCATAATATCATCTATCAATAACCACAGTCTCCATTTGATCATTCCTTGGTCATTAATCTAGCATTAAAATAAAAAGATTGAAATTAAGAAATGTGAGGGTCCAGGAAGACTTGAAAACTATAAATATGGTTTGGCTAACATTATTCATCATCAGAATAAATTAGTAGCTCAACATTAGAACTGGAGTGATAGATAACAGGGAAAATCTGAAGGGTACATGTTGGAACCTAGTATTCCAAACAATGTTCAAGGGATATTGCTGTCTTTGATAAGTCATCTACTTTCTCTCAACATCAGAAAGATGGCAATGGTGATGTTTATATTTCAAGGTTGCTATAATTTAAGAGAAAATGTACTTATTGTATCAGTCAGGAGAGGCTGGGTTATACCATGAGAACAAACAATCCTCAAATCCCAACGGCTTAAAACAAAGGTTTATTTCTCACTTACATGTCAACTGCAGGTTTGTTGGGGCTTCTCTTGTGTGTCGTGGTTGTTTCTACTGTGGGAATCACAGATCCAGAGTGGTCAACCATCTGCAACATCACCAGCTATGGCTGCAGAGGAGAAACTCTGTGTGGTTTCACATCAGCAAGTAATGCTTTATGGGGCAGTGAAGCACAGCTCTCCACTCACACCTTACCCACCACCAAGAATGTCAGGAAATGCAAAAAGCTATCCTGTGCCCAGAAGTACAGGGAGTCGCAGGTTGCTCAAATACATAGCTTGAGACATTCAGGAAATGATTGTAATTACAACCACACTTCTTCAACACAGTCAGCTGTCAGTGGACTGGACGTTGCCTGTGCTTTGATATACCTATCTGTGGCTGAGAGACTTCTTGCTATCTTCTTCCTCCTCCAATATATTATGTTCATCTTTTAGTAATCAGTTCCTCAAATTTTGGTTAGATGTGTGATTTTCTGGTGAAATGACAATATTTTCTAGCTCTGGGCATTCTGATGACTAAGTTAGGGCACATAAAAAGTATTGGAAGTAAGTGGTTGTCCTTATGGGAAAAGCCACATGCTTCTCTGTCTTTCTTCTTTTCTGGTGGTATGAATACAAATCTGGTGGCTAGAATTGCAGGACCCACCTTATCCCATGAAGTACCTTTGGAATAGCATTCAAAATGGTGGAAGACACCAGTGTAGTCCTGGAATAGGTGCACCTAAACTTTAACTTGAGACATTGACTTTTGGGTTATTTAAACCATGGCTACTTTGCTTTTCCATTGACCAGAACTGGACAGACCTAACAATTTACCCACAAGAGCATAATTTAGAATACATGTGGCTGCAAATAATACAATGTGGAGATCAATAATTGCTTAAGCGCTAAAAACACTTAGATGTGGATGGGTCCATAGTTTCTATCATCAATAAATCCAGACTTTTTTCATGTTTCTAACTGTGATCATCAGCAGGTTGAATTTGGTCACTGTGGTTAGGAGATGACCACTGCAAGCTTATCATCCCTAACAGTACACAAGGCATGAAGAAAATAGAAGCTCCCTGTACTTTCTGTTTTTATCAGGGTTCAAAAACCTCACAGAAGGTTGTCATTACTCTCTCCTCCTCTCCCCTACCACTTTCACCATAATGAATTTTTTTTCATTACCTAGAAGAAGCTACAAGCCCACCCCTAAACCAATCGCTAGCAAAAGGGACGAGGATACTGGGAATGGCTTAAGATAGTATAACTCATTTCCCAGGCTTACCTTTTCCCCAGAGTATGGCTTCTGAAATAAAATCTTGCTTCCACATACCAAAGAAGAGGGTAAATTGTCTGCTTCTGCAGTTAAAGGACTTCTTTGATTGTCCCTTCTTTTTATACTTGGCAAGTCATGTAGTCCCATGTTTAATAAATATATGGAAATGCCACTTGATAGGACAGAGAGAAAGGATAGCTTACTTTTCTGCCACTTATCCAACCTTCATTTTATTCCTAAACAGCAGCCATTGGCTGCATTGCTTCTGGAACACATTCTGTCCTATTACTGACCTCACTAAGGAGCTACCATCACTTGGGTGACAGCATCTATGCACACCCTGACTGTTCTACAAAACTCCCCACTCTAGGACCCTGGCTCCTTGCAGCTTCCCATCTCATCCCATTCTCTCTTCTCTCGTCAAAGAGACTTCCTACTATTCTTTACTACTCATCTCATTCCCACCGTGGAGATTTCATTGCTCTCCAGAATATTTTAACAGATTGGCTCCTTTTTGTCCACTTAGCTCTCACGTCCAGAGTACCTTGCTGGAGAGTTGCTCCCTGACCATTCAGTCTACAAGAGTGCCCTCCACTGTACCTCTGTATCCCTTTACCAGGGTTTGTTTTCCTCCAGATAATGTTATGCATTTGTAATTTTTGCATTCATATTCACTATTCTGCCTCATCAGAGTACAAGGTGAACAAGAGCTTCAATCTTGTTTTCTTTGTCTATATATTTCCAGCAAATATACTGGTACCTGGCACATAATAGTAGGTGTTCAACAAATGAACAAAACTGAGTGGTGGTGGTGTTCTTGGATCATCCCTGCTTGGCTAAAAGAAATGGCAAGAAATCAATTGTACTTGCCTTATAAAAATGAAATAACATCCTACTTCATCAAGAGTGGGCTGACTCAAGTCTATAAGGGGCAGGTAAAAGTTATTTTAAAATAAAGTGAAAATAGCCTCATTCACTCGATGAATAAAAATGAAGCCTTTTGATATAAACCTCATGACTGCTTGAGTTGCAATGGCTTTGTCAACTCTCCAATGAAATATTTTTTTGTTTTTGTTTTTTTAAATTATGCTCTAGGAAATACATGCTTGTTAACTCCTTTAACTTTTCTATGGCATCTATTGATTATATCCATAGAAATTAAGAGGAGAAAGCAATTAAGTTTAAAATTGAATGTTGTTGTTGTGCTGCTGTTAATTTACTGGCTGACTTGATCAACATGTCACCCTGGATAGAAATCTATGCCCACACCACATGCCAGAAAACTCTATGATGCCCTTTCAGCTAAAATGATAATAATCACGAGTAACCAGAGTACTAAGAAACAGGTACCACTCTAAGATGTGTACCTGTGACCACCATTGCCTGTGACAATTTGGTCCACGTATTTTAAAGAGGCCACTGAAATGGAAACCAACAAAGCTTTGAAGTTGTTTCGTTCACCTTAGTACTTTCCAAATTTGGAATTCTCTAAATGGCAAATATACCATACTCATAGCAAAAAGTAAATTTCCTCACTAAAACATGTATGTGCTGGGGAATTTCATTTTGCTTGTCAGGCACTGAAATGGAGCACTGTGTCTTCACTGGATCTGGGAAATGCCTGATTACTCTCAAAGTAGATTATGTCATTGAACTTAAGACATTAGTACATCAGGTAAACCCAAGGCTTAACCATGAAATGATTTAAAACATGCCAGGCAGCTGTGTACATTGTCTAGCACTAGAGTTTCCATTGTGATGGAGGGGTACACCAATCAAAGCCCCTGTCTCTCTTCAAGCCATCACCCCACTAAGATTCAGTGATTCCAATCAGCTGGAAACAGATTGGATGCTGGTAGGGAAGAATGATAAAACTGGATTACAGCCAGTCCTACTTGCTAAAAACCTTTGCACAAGATTCGTATGTATTAGCAGTGTAATTGGTCTAAACTCTTTCAGACCATCCTGGCTAAGTGATTTGTACTCTTTATCATCCCTAACTTGAGCCCCAACAGCAGCTATTTTTTTTATCTATTTATATCTTGGACTTTAGAGAAAGATTTCATTTTAAGATATATTCTATTTTTGCATATAGTTCTTTTTAAAATTTTCTTTTTCTAGTGTAGTGATCCTCCAACTGTGGTCCCAAGACCAGCTGTATCTTGCAAACCTTGGAGATTTGCTGCAAATGCAAATGATTAGGCCCCAGCTCAGGTCTGCAGATTGAACCTCTGGCAGGGCAGGGGTTGGGTGCAACAACCTATGTAATAAGCTAGTCTAGGATCCTTGGCATCTCGCTGGATGAATATTTATTTTCTCTTCTTTTGGGCTACATTCTGGGGAAAGGGGAAAAAAAGAGTGCTTTAAATTTGGAACACAAGAGTAGGCAAACGTTCTTGCAGAGATTTTGCCTCTGAACACAATATTGAAAATACAGTTCACAAGCTTTTATTAGGACAGGTATGCTCCTGCTGGCAACTACTATGAACCTTATTTTGCTAAAAGTCTGTCTTTTTCCTGGACCTGAGTTATGGTGTTAAAAAATCAAATTCCTCTATTCCTCATCAATCAAAATTCCTCATGAGTCAACCAGACCCCAAGGAGTGGGTGCTGAGAGGAAAAATAAAATCTGCCAAGGGCAGTGATGATCCTAGCATTAGATTTTCAGGGAAGGGAAGTTCTAAAGCTTTCTTCCAAAGTTGGAATCCTGACCTTTGGATATGTCCATTTTGTCCCATCCCTTTTTACTGCACTCATCCCACTGCCAACTTTTCAGATAAATATTTACTGTAGGGAGTAAAGACACATAGACACACACAGATAAATGCCCCCCCAACTGATTCTTCCTTTACGTCGGAGATGTAAAGAAGCTATTTCTTACACTCACTGAGAGCTGGATTGTTGAAGCAATCTTAAAGTGATTCTTTCAGAGATGATGCCAATTATATCCCTCTCTAGCCCCAGAAAAGGGCCTGAAGTGTGTTTTCCTTGCTTTCTCCTAAATAATAAAGCAGTGGTTAATTACTCTGTGAAACTGAACAAACTAACGTGTGCATTTGGAAAGCAGAACACATCCTCCTTGTTTTCCAGAGCTTTAGTTATCTCTGGTTACACATGAAGAGTTTACTTTATTGATAGCTTTGATTTCACATTATTTCATGGGCATTTGACTGGGGCATCTTCAAATGAATGGTTTATGTGGGCTTATAGGGGATTAGGGGAAAAGCAGAAATGAGATTTCTTTGTTTTGATCTCATCACTCATGCCAGAGATGAAGTGATGCTTTGCGTCTGCTGCAGAGGTACGCATTCAGCTCCCATAAAACTAGTATTAGCTCCATTTAGTTTGTCCTCAGAATCAGGATTTAGTTATATTTACTCCATTCTCAAAACCTATATTTTATAAAAATGAACTTTCATGTTTGAGTCATTGCTCACTTCTCCTAGTGCATTAAAATATCGAGAACAAAAGTATTGCAGCTTTGGAATGAGTAGCCACATAAAAATTTTGTTTCTTTTTACCATGTAGATTCTGAACTCAAGATCAAAGTACAAGAATTTTTCAATAGTTTCACATTCTTTTATTATTGAAAAGCATTTTTATATTTTTCTTTTTAAATGGCGTCAATGCTTATTGTCCAGCGGGGAAGAAGTGCATGGTATGGTGTTACACTAGAGTCATCTCCCCCGCATCCGAGGAAAAGATAGGCATTGTCTCGGCTCCTGGAATGGCAGTGAGCTCCACGGGAATCGCCCCAAGCCTGGAGAGAGCTTTCTTGCTCAGGAGAAATCCTCTCCCAGGATGTATCCTACATTCAAAACCAGCACATGTGGGGACAGAATGGCCTGGAGTTTTTGTCAGAGAGGACAGCTCTGAAGGGCTATACTTTTGGGATTCTCGGAGGTTCTGCTGCGAATGAAGCCCAGCTCAGCTCCTTCTTCTTCCCATCCCTGATTCCTTGGCTGACCTCTCCCACAGATGCTGATCCCAAGGCGAATCCTCAGTGAGGCGCCTGCAAACATATCTGTTTCAGTCTAGTTCTCAGGGAATATTCCACAAATACATAATTTGATTTATGCCCAAGTTTACCCTTTTCTAAAGGAGTAGCTATGGAGTTAAACAAATGAAAATAAAAATTTCTCATCATGAGAATCTTATCCAAGCAGTGATCTTCATATGAAGTTTTAGTACATAAGACATCTGGAAATATAACAGTAGTTGTCTCAGTGGATTTATTCCCTGTTGCAAATTTGTAAAGCCTCTTTGGGAAGAGAAGGGTGAATGATAATGTTAATATTGGGTTCTGAGTTGATTTTAGGGCTACCCCTTGACTTTCCTAAGCACTTCTAGAAATTACAAAATAGTGGACAGGTAAGTTATCCTGGTAAAAAGCAAGCTATCATGCTGGCCCACCGAATATTCATGTACTAATTAATAAAATATAGTGTCATTGTAGAAGAAGACCAGATGATTAAAATGCTTAGTGATTATATGATAAACTATTTCAAAACATAGTTTGTGAAACAAAATCATCAAACTCACCCAAGACATTTGTTTAAAATGTAGATTCTTGGATCTCATATGTGCAATCTAAAAAAGTTAAAAGCATTAATATAGAAAATAGAATTGTGGCCACTAGGGGGTGAGGATAGGAATATTAGAAGGAGGTTAGTCAAAAGATAAAAAATTCCAGTGAGATAAAAGGAATAAGTTTAAGAGATCTGCTGTGAAATATGGCCACTATTGTATCACTGAGAGTAAATTTCTTACAATAAAAACATGGTAAGTTTGTGAGGTGATACATATTTAACTGTTTCACAATGTATACATATTTCAAAACAACATAATATACATGGTAAATATATATAAATCTTGGCAATTAAAAGATGAATACCAAGAAAACTACAGATTGTTGGTTCCTATCCCAGAATCTTAGGGATTGGCCTTGGGGACATAGCATATTAAGTAAACATATTAAAAAATAATTATTACACAAATTATGCTGAAGAGTTGTGGAATAGAGTAGTTACAGGATTCGGGATGGGAGGCAAAGTTCTTAAATAGCAAATGATATGGACTACCAGACACAAAAACAGAAATTGTCAATAATAGCTCAGGTAAGAATGGATGGATAAACTGAATTTTACATAGAATATAAATAGTTCAAGATTTTCAGCTAGAAACTGGGCTTGAAGATATGGAGTCCTCTATTAATCCAGACCTGGAAGCTGAAAAAGCAAGAAAACTATATATAATCAGAGCCTTCAGCTTCTGAGTTCACAGCTCTTAGGCAAGGCTGTTTGAAATAGTTGACCTTGAGATCTAAGACAGCAGGAAGGACATCAAGGCTACTGGGTACTGACAGACTGGTGAAATAGAGGGGTCAAAAGTCTCACAATCATAGTACAAAGAAATCCAGTAGAAGCAACTGAAAGGATGCAGTGAAAGGAACAAAATTTAAAGACAGACAAGAACATTTGAGAGATTCAATACATATTGTGGGCCTGTGTCTCACAAAGCAATGCTGCCAAACCTGGAAAAGTCCCCATTATCCTTCTATCATACCTAAGCTGACTACAGCAGGTCTCTTATTTGGGAGTTGCAGAATGTTATTTAACAACACAGACACCCTTGCTGCTGTCAATGTACAGATTGATATAGGTGCCCTGTTGGTATAGAACATCTGTTAACCTGCTTCAACCTCCAAGGGATGTGCAAAAAATTAATTTCACATTTCATTCCTTCCCTGTAAGCCTTTATTTATTCAAATACCTCTGAGAGTAGAGTTTGGCTTTCCAGCCGAGTGTCGCGTAAGGTGGCAGGTCACATAAGCTAGTGTTTCGTTATCAATAAATAAGCATGCTAAGGGTTATAGGGAACATGAATGGCTCGACTACAACCAAAACCTGTAGCTTATTGTCATTTGGATTATGAGGCTGATGAATAACATCCCAGGAATAATGAGTATTCCGTCTGACAAACAGTTCTTACAATTTTGGCATATTTCTGTTTGTCAAATTATTTCCATGCCAGATGCTTACACAAAATCTGTTACCGGTTGCCAAATGGCCTAGCTGCACATTTTCTCATTAGATAGGATTGATATTCGGTGCAGGGAATGTATTAAATATAATTAAGGACAAAGAGATTCTTATTTGCATGCTGTACCTACAGTGCCAGTTGCCTCTTCACACCTTCTCTTACCTGTAGGTTCAAGGCCACTCAGCCCATGCCTCACAATGTGTGAAGTCAGCCCATGCTTCAGTGTGTGACTTCAGAATGCTGCTGAGCTGTTGAAGATAGCATTACAGCTTGCATTTTGATCAGAGCAAGAGGGAAAGATGGCTTGAAGAAGAGTTGCATTTGTAACATGCACCATTTCTGTCACTTTTGAAACATGTTGTGTCTTCTGATTGCAGACGTTTTCACATCCTAATACAGGACCTGTCAATCCCCAGTGCAAATTATATAAGGGCAACGAGTCTGCAATGGCTCCCTTGTCAAGACAGAGAGTTTGGAGCATTACCTCTGACCCACTCAAGTCCCATCACTTTTAGCAAGAATTAAAGATCTTGAGTCTGACCATTCAATTTAGCAACTGTGTATGTCTCTAGAGTTTAATCGTTTTTTTTTTCAATCAATGAAATAAAGCAATGCTATCGCAATAAGGAAAATAAAAAAGGTCTGAGTATTTAGCTATGTGCAATGTTTCAAATGAATATATGTTATCATTCAAAAAGGCAAGTAGATGAGCCCATGATTGACAACTACAGCATTCAACACTTACGATTCTCTCTTCAGGGATATTCAGAATTGATTGAAAAAGAATGCAGTGTTTAGGAACTACTCAGGGGTACTTTCAATAAAATGCTTTAAATAATGATTGTCCAAAGCTTGCTAGACACTTTGTAAATGTCAGAAACACATTAAATATGTTAAATGGGCATGTTCAGTATCTAGAAAACAACACAGGTGATTTACAATCAATTTCACACATGCTCAGGAATGTCTCCCTGATGGAAGACAAATGCAGCCTTTTTGACCAGGGCGTACCAACCCCAAGTTTTCGTTTTGGTATGGCATTTAAATTCACTTGTCTGTTCAACACACAGTGTGGCACATTTTCTGGGTTTGGGTGACGGTAAGATACAAGTTGTGGGACTGAATAAAAGCCTCATATCTAAAACGTCTTCTGTGGCTGAGTAAGTACATTGGTCAACTTTTCTGGTATTGGGATAAAATGTCCTACACCACAGCTTAAAGAAGAGAGGTTTCATTTGGCTCACAGCTGTAGGAAGAGGCAGCATGAAGGAGGGATGTGGCAGAGGAAGGCTGCTAATCTCATGGTAGCCAGGAAACAGAGGGCAAAGAAAGGAGCCAGGGACAAGAATATACACTTCTAGATCACAACCCCAGTGACCCACCTATAATCAAGTCCCACCTCTCAACAGCATACAGTATTTAGCTACTGAACTCATTAAAGAATTAATCCATTGATCTGATGGCTACTGTGCCTGTATGATCTAATCACATACACAAGAGACTTTGGGGAGACATTTTAGATCTAAATCTTGTGAACATGTGACTGTCTTTCCCACAACAAGCTCTAAGCCCTTTGAAGGTAAACACCTGTCACTTTTATACCGTAGCACAGAGCTCATCCTAATGGGGTCACAGCGTAAACAGCCAAGAAACTCGTTGTGTCATTATTTTAAATGGCATGGATGAAAGCTGAGAAAAATAAGTGACTCAGCTTCTTATATCACCATGTGGCTGCTTTTCTACTAATCATTGAAGTCTCTTAGAATGAATGAAAGCACACAGAACTATTCCAACATAGTTAATTTTTTTAACATCAGGTCTGTTAGAGAGGGTTATTTCCATTTTACAGCAGAACATAAAAACCTGTTATTCAGGTTATACAGTTACGGAGAATTTACTAAATTCCCTTCTGTCTGTCATAGCTACTTTTCACAACATTAGATTCACTTGTAATGTAGTTCAAAGTTACAGTGGGTAGAATTCAGCAGATCTGTGTGACTTTCAATGAGGAGAACTCACATCTTTCCTTTCATTAACCTTTAAGTGAAATTTAGCATCTCCTTCAAATTATGTAAGATGGCAGCAAACCACGTTAGAATAAGCAATAGCTATGACGGTCAGAAATAGAAATCACAATGCTCTTGGCATAGTCATACAGTCACTGTGCAGTTGTTGAAATATCGCTTATGTTCTTCATTATTTCAAAACTGCAGTTGCTATTGCACTCACTAATGGCTCTTGCCATTTACTGTATTAATAAAGGAGCACACATACAGAATATTCTTTGATAAATTTGCATGTAAAGTATTTTGAAGACTGGATCTAAATATGATTTTCTCAGTTCCCTTAGGTATTTCATTTTATGTCTTTAAAAACATTATCCTGAGATAGGCTTTCAGGCCTTATAATAACACGGTGAAGGGCTCCATGGAGGAAACAGCTTAAGTAGCCTCGAGACTTCCTTCTCTTTGGTCCTTTCTCAAGAAACACACCCCAGGGTTAGTGATACCTGTTGCACACCCATAAGTCTGTCTGGCAGAAATGCTCACACCCTCTGTAGTCCCATCTCACCTCCACTCCTTAAAAACACTGAATGTGTGCATCGGGCAAATGAATGATGCACCTTACTTGCCTCATTTGCACCTATCCTGTTGGACTGTTGCAAGAATAACCAAGTTAATATATTTTAAATGCTTAGATCCATGCCTGGTAAGTTGTGCTACATATGTTGATTCTTTTGGTTACTCCTTATAGAATTCTTTCTTTTTAAGGCAGGACACTGCTTCCGAATCCTTCTCAGCACTGCATTACAATTCTCCCTAAAAGTTGTCTAGGATTGACTTAGGAGACAGAAATTATTTGCCAGTCTTTTCAGTATGTGGGCTTGGGCATGCCTCTCTATGATTCTGAGTTATAGCCCTCTCTGGAAACTTAGGTACCTTTAAAAAAAAACTTCAACTACCCTATACACACATATATGTATTTTCTACATCTTTGGAATGAATTTTGGGTTGTTAACGATCATAGCAGACACTACAGAATTTAGGAGCAATGGTCAGAGGAGTCTGGAACAAGGATGATGTCTATAGACAAAAAGCTCACTGAGGGAAGGAGTGGGCCCAGGGGAAGTGATACAGCATAGAGAGTCTAGTAAGCAATCTGGAAAATATAGGGAAGGAAATGAGCAGGGGTTAGAATGGACTGGCCCACAGTTTGGTTGTTAGTTAGTGGTTCGGTTCTGGCTTTGGCAATCACTTGTTGGGTGAACTCAAACAACTCCTGTCTCAGTTTCTCTCACTGTAGAATAATAGTACTGCTAATCTTACAAAGCTACCAGGATGTGTGTCGGGTCTGGTAAAGATAAATGCCTACAACAGTATGTGGCATATTTTTGGATGTCCAACAAATGCTAACTCCTTTTCTTTTACTCACTTTTTCAGCATGGATCATCATTACAATATCATGCAAATCCTTTCAACAGTTCTTGTTCAAATGGTGACAACAAATGATCCAACACTATCAAGGAGAGTCTGATTTCTCAACTTTTACAATAATACAAACATAGAACCCTAGTGGACAGATTCACTGATGCCCTTAAGGTACAGAACAGGGATCACAGCCAAGAAGTCACCAGAAAGACAGACTTCTTTCTGCTGAGTCCACTTCACTACAGATGGCCTCATTAGGCCTCGATTGTATTCAGATTATTTGGCTGTGTGCAAGCCACACTTTGTTTCACTTGTGCTTCAGAGGCAGATGAGCAAGAGAGTCTAATTAAGTGGATGTGGCAGGGAACCATCCATCACCACGGTGGAGCCTCTGTGTCACCTCAAAAAGGGAAGTTAACCTCTGTGTCTTTTCTGGGAGTGTGAGGTCTGAGATGAAAGCTGACTTTGTGATTCTTTTTGGATATAAGTCTTCCATCCATCTAGTAGAAATTGGGTACTGAAGTGTGTAATTCAATTCCCTTTAATTTTCCATCTTTAATGATAGGCATTTATAAATGATTTGTTTTTACAATTGAATGTGCTGCTGGTGAGCTCGTAGCTAATCCCTAAATCGAGGTAATGACAGGAATTTATGGGAGGTTCAGATGGAGGGGAAGGCCCTGGGCTTCTTGCTCTCATCTTCTGCACTCATTGTCCTATTCTTTAGCCTGGGATCAGCTAACTTTCTGTACAGGAACCAATATATTTTCTGGCTTTGTGAACCATGAACCACCCAGTTCCTATCATGACTATTCCGCCTTCTCATTGTCCTGTAAGAGAAACCATGGACAATGCACAGATAAGTAAGTGTAAATGCATTCCAAAAAGTTTTAAAGAAACAAGAAGTGGGTGGAACTGGGTATGCAACGCTACAGTTTTCAAATTCCTGCTTTGGGCTGGTGGTTCAGAGAGTGTGGTCTCAAGCACAGCAGTGTCAGAATTGGAAAATCATTTAGAAATGCAATTTTTTTGATCCTAGTCCTGTACCTACTGAATAAAAAAACATTGCAGACAAAGCCCAGAAATCACTCTATCAATCAGTCAATCGATCAACCTCTCTTTTTTGTCTGTCTGTCTGCCTGTCTGTCTTTTTTGTACTAGGAATTGAACACAGACCTTTTTGCACTGAGCTGTATCCACATCTTTTTCTTTAAACATTTTATTAAAATTTTGAGACAGGGCCTTAAGAAGCTCTCTAGGTGATCCCAATTCATTCAAGTCAATGTTAAGAACCACTGATCCAGGCCAAAGGACTACACATCTCATCCAAGCAGGAGAATTACCTGTTACCCAGTTTATAGCTAGAACTCAGTTCAAAAAAATTTCATACTACACGTTAATTTCAGTGTCTGCAATTGAATCAGTGTATATTTGTTCAATATAAATTATCCATGGTGAATTCCTCAGAGAAAATTAGTTTGCTCATACTACATTGCATAGATCATTTGTTCATTTGTTGAATGATTAAAACAATAATCTTGTAAATCAGATAATCCCTCAGTGCCAATTTCTACAAAGGTATGTATCCTACCATTACACACATCTGGGTCAAACTGTGAACTATCAGAAGACTTCTAACTGGATTGGAGTGGTTGATGACACTTTCTCAAAATGCAAAACAAAAATGGCAGAAATAGAAAATGTATCATATATAATCTGCTATGCAGATGCCACAGTAAATTATCTCAATTTGCAGAAAAAGAAATAAAATGCTCAAAATTCAAAGCGTATAACATACAAAGTTCCTTATATATGGAAATATCAGAATGTCCACGTTCAGTTTAATCACCTTTGTTTTACAACAAAAATCAAGATAACCTTTCATACTTCTTTTAAATTTCTGGACCACTGTTGACAAGTTAGATAAATTTATCATTCAACAAAGCAACCCTGTAAAGTAGCTACTGTTGTTGGTAGTTTATACGTAAGAAAATGTGACATTCAGAACACGTAGACCAGCTCTTGAAGTTGTAGAGTTTGAAACGAAAAAGGAAGAAGAGGTAGCAGCAGCAGCATTTTATGTTACACGCATCCTTCTGAAACTATCTTAGGGGAGTTATAGTATAATTTTCTGTGCTGAAGGTGTGGACTCTCTTCCACTGTGTCCCATCATTATGAAAAGCCCAGCCAAGGGCCCATGTCCCACTCTCCTTTGAGTTAGGTGGTGCCGTGTGATTACTTCTAGCCAAATACACATCAATGTTAACAACACACATTGCATAGGATGACAGAGAGAAGAAAGCAAACAGAATTATTTCCAGGGCACAACAATGGATGTGATCATTGCTAAGTAGAAGTTATGGTGGGAAAAAATTAGACCAATAATTCTCTGAGTGATTAAGGAAACTATGTTGTCCAGATAACAGATTCAGATTTAAAAAACCATTTACCTCGGGACCGCTAACTTTATATTGATATTTAAAAGTAAAGCCACCAAATGGAACAATTGAGACTCCCTGAAAAAAAAAAATCACCGCATGGAGCAGAGCCATCTGCCGCTCTGGTGCACCTGAGTCAGTTTTCCTGTGAAAGGGGAATGAATTTCTATTTCAGTTTTTAGGAAAGCTTACTTGGGAGGTGTTTAATCTACTTTTTCTCTAGGTACTAACATCTATTTCTGATTTCAGTCAGACTAGCTGAGTGCTGATGCCAGTGCTGGGTCATTTTGAGTACACAGTCTGTAGAATTAGTTGCACTGAATTGTGAAAGGCCATCAGCTCATGGTGAGAAATGTTGGCGAAGCATTCCATTAATCTTGTGAATTTACAGTACACAGTCCTTCTCCTTCCCTTCTTTGCTTCCCCGTCTCTCTCTCTTTCTCTAGGCAGCAAGCACAGGACTTGGGTGTCAGGCTGTGACGAGACTATTACTAGTTTACACACCATCCTCTTTACCTAAACCTAGAGATATTTCTCTCTAGCACAGTACCAGGAATAGCTATTTCTCACCTAAGAAACAGCCTGGATAAAGCTAGGAACATTCTTAGCCTTATAATTAATCTGGTTTCCCTCTTTGCACTGCCTGTTAGAAAGCTTAATGTCAGATTAGTGGTACACTGCTGGCATTTCTATAGCTCCCAATGACCTTCTCTTAGCATGCAGGTTCCCTTCAGGCCTTCTATACACCTGCTACTTCCTCTATCTTCATTCATGTCTATATTGCATTTTGTCTTGCCCTTGCTATGTGAGATGCATTCAGACAAGTTACTTTCAATCTTTTGGAACATTTATAAATGAAAAGTGAAACACCTTTCAGCACCATGTAGCGTTCCCTAATGGGGTGCACAGAATCTGGACAGCCGACGTGGGGTCACCTCTATCTGCCAAGGAGAGCCCAGGTGTGGAAAAGAAGAGCACCTGTCTCCCTGAATGCCAGGGATTATTAATGCTCAATGGCTGCTGTTCGTTTCTAAAGCTCTATGATGATTGAATCTCAGCTTTTCACAGAGACATCTGTTAGTTCCACACGTAAGTGAAATTCAAATCAGAGCCCATGTGTTGGAATGGATTCTGAATCATCCTTTAATTTACTCTGTTTTGAACATTAACACCTGGCTTGCCTCACCTGCTTGGGAACCATTATTAGATGATCAATTAATGAACCCTTACTTAAATTTAAACATTAGCCTTCAGCTTAAGAAAGCAATTTGGCCCCAACTTCCTTTTATAAATTTTTTCTCTATTATTCTCCAAGGTACGAGCCAAACTAATTGGTGTCTTTAGGACACACCTTGTGATTTTCCACTCTTCTGTTCTTTTTTTCCCCTACTAACTTCATCCAATTCAAGAACTCTAGCTCTCATTTATCAGACACTCACGTGACAGGTATTTGTAAATCACTCTATTTAGCAACATTTTTTATCCTTCTGTTGATCAAATCAGGTAATATTATTACTATTATTCTTACTTTACACAGAAGGAATCTGAGGGAAGAGGATAAGAGCTGAATTTCTTTCATTTCATTGTGTGCTTTATCTATATTTTGCTGTGTTGGAAATACACTTATAAGTTGCCTTTAATGCATTAAGAAATATTTATAAATAAAAAATTAAAGAGAGATAATTCCATTTCCAGAAAAAGCTAAAATTTCAGGCCATCCTTCCATATTCCCTAGACTTACACCCTGGGTTCTCATTATTAGTTACAGCTCAGTGTTCCTTATGAAGTGCTTAAAAGTATAAATATGTCAGCCCTGCCCTAGACCAATTAAATAAAAAAGGAGTGTGGCTAACATCCTGATATTTTTAGGATCCTCCCTAGGTGATCCTAATGTATATCCTGGGAGGAGATCACTGTACTCCCCCATGCTCCTAGCTTGAAGTCTTTCTCCCCCGCTCTCCACCCCACTTTTGGTTAGGACATCTTAGTCTCGGTCTTTTTCTTTCCATCAATACAGTTAACTCTTTCCTCACCATAGTGATCCCTGGTGTAACACTGAAAATTCTCTTCAAGAACGTGGGAACATTGTTCTTGATCTTTTAAGTATGTTCAGGACAGGGCTTCACAGTTAAGCAACTGGTAAGATACTAGAGTTTCCTGTGGGAGGCTCTTCTTCCATATTGTTACTCTCAATTTTTGCCAGTGAAATTGTACTATAACTCTTATTACCTAAATATTAGAGCATGGACCTACATCTCAAAATTGGCCTGCAACATTTCTGGCACTTTTTGGGTTTGTATTTATTCAAAATAAGACCCAAGAACAATGAAGAGTAATTATATAATCGAATCAATTTAATCAGTATGCTAGGTAGTAATGCAGCCATAGGTCTCATCGTGCCATTTATATGCACAAAACCTTTCCATGCCCACCTCCGTTGGTCTTGTACAGAGTTTCAGTGTCTCACCACAGCTGTCAGGAGGCTGCATGAGTTGGTCCCCGTGACCACTCCAGTCTCAACTCTTTTCAGACCACGCCACACTCTACCCAAGCACAACGGACCTCTTTCTGTTTTGTGGCCTCATCATGCTCTCTATTGTTGGCTCTGAAATTTTGCATACGCTATTCTTCCTGTCCTCTATGTTCAACTCTACCTTTTTAACTGGTCAACTGAAGTCCCAGTTTGATTATTAGTTCAGCTGGGAAACCATCTCTTCCTGCGCTTTCCTTTATGGTTTGTTACTGCTCTCAGCACCCAGCCCTCATCCCCATCACTGGTCACGTCCCACAGGTTTTTTTCTTGTGATTTTTTTTTTTTTGCTTTTTGGTTCCGAGGATCAAACTAGGATCCTTGCTCTTACAAGGCAGGCAGCAGAACCACTGAGCCAAATCCCCAGACCTTTACAGTTTTGAAATCGCTCATCACCTCCCATCTGTCCTTGACCTCACACTTCTTGAAGCAGGGACTGTGTGCCATCTCTGATACTCAGCATGAAAGAGGATGAGAATGGGTTACGTAGGGCACATACCTAGAACCCCAGCAGTCCGGGAGGCCAAGGCAGGTAGGCTGCAAGCTTGAGACCAGCAAGGGCAATTTAGTGACTTAGTGAGATCTTGTCTCGAAATAAGAAAGAAAGAAAGAAAGAAAGAAAGAAAGAAAGAAAGAAAGAAAGAAAGAAAGAAAGAAAGAAAGAAAGAAAGAAAGAAAATCTATCTGTAAAATAAATGTTCTGGCTTGGACATTTGTCGAATCTTTTACATATCAATTTTGGTTAACACAGCGGGTGGTATTAGACATATTTCTCTTGAATCTCACAGATCCTGCAAGACAAATTCCCCAAAGATGACAACTTTTAGACAAATCATGTTAAATCTGAAATGTGTGCCAAAATTCTGTCAGTCAATTAGCAGACTGGGGAAGTCATTTGTAGATTTTCTCCATCTGAATAATTACTGGGTATATTGAATGATTCTACTTTGATCAAAAAGTGTATGTACATTCATCCTTTATATGTTTGTTTCCCATCTAGAACATCAGGAACAGTTAGAGATAGACTATGTCTGCTCAAGGTTTTCTTTTTTGTTTGCAACATAATGGAAGAAAAATTCTCAGACTATGAACACAAAGAAGGACATACATAATGTCAAGCTCTTCACTGTACTTTCAGACACTTTAAAACAGGGGAGCTGAGGATGTTCTATGGTCAGTTCTGATTGTACACAGTTTCTCCCAAGTAGCAGTTAAGAGGATGCTTACACTACCTTTATTCCTTGTAATAGATCAGAGCTAGAAGAGGCTCTACTGAAATAGAGCGGTTAAATCTTGCTTATACCAGTCCTTTAATTTCTTCAAAAAGCACCACCACACCAACCTCCAAATTATCACATCGAAATACCAGCAACTCATAAGTAACACAAAGCAAAAACTTAAATGTATCAATTTCAGATTGTGGAAATGCTCAGAAGTGTTCATTGCCATATTAATTTTGTTTATAGAGATTATTATTACTTTGATGCAGTTACAAGATACTTGAGTTTTGATGGGCCCCATCTAGGACAAATCTTCATCTTTCCCACAATGTTCCCATAGAGAAAAATTAGAGTCTATAGTTCAGTTGAGTCTGTAGATAATATTCTATTTAATATTCTCATTGTCTTTTTAATGTGGTGTCCTTTTCATTTGCTGTTGGCAGATGAGGAAACTGTGGTCCCAGGAGAATAACATGCTGAAGGACATATTCTTTATAAGTGGTAGAACCACGGAAGAAATCCAGGGCTCTGTGTGTTCCCAGCTGCAGAGGCTCTATATTGTCCTAGGAAGTTCCCAGCCTATCTGAAAGTGAATGCAGTCTTAACACCTTATACGAGTGTACCTTTCAGATTGCTGAGGGTTGAATCCTGGTTCTACCAGCTAGCAACAGTGTGACCTTGTGCAAGTCTTTTCTCAAACTGAGGCCCAGATTATTCAGTGAAATGGAAAAATGGAAATAATCATATTACTTATCTTATACATTGTTATTTAAAAATTAAATATTATAATAGCTGTAACATTTTCTTTGGGTATCTGACACACAGTCTAGGCTCCACACCTCTTAGTTAATTTTTCCATAAGGGATTCTGAAGACAGTAGAAAATTTCTACAGTGTACATTTTACTCATCCAAAGGAAGATTGCATTCCTTTAAATTTAGATTGACCTGCATGTGCTTAGAAGTTATCATTCACAGTCTCTGTTGGTATCTACACATTAATTTTGCTTTATCCTGGGTAACTCTTCTCACCAATGCTAAGTAGTGAAACAAACATAAACCCTCTTAATAGTAACTCAAGGGGAAAGGAATATTGTTGTGAAGATATAGGAGGGTCATGGAATCCAATGGCAAAGATTGCTGTCTAGAAGGTCTCAAGGTAGTTAGAGTGGCGCATGAAATTCAGATGGACATGCAGATGAATAAAGAGAATATGAAAAGCTGGCATTTATCCCATTACCAAATCCTTCTCCTTGAATAGGTTTGGAAAATGTTCTAAGAAAGCCACATGTACACTTGAGAAGATGGAGAAACATTAATTTTTTTCAAACTATTCATATGTATAAATGTCTACACAGGTCATGGAAAGGAACACTTACTTTACTACTTTGTTAGATGAAGTTATCTCAAACTTCTACACAGAAATGTGCTAGTATCTGCAGCATCTTCTACTGCTGTGGCAGAAGGACAAGGCTATAGATTTTTTTACCATGGTGAAATAACTCACAAGCCATGCTTGTCATTCACATGGACAGCACATTAATAACACAGTGCTCTGGAAGCTTGCTTTATCTAGGCTGGGGCCTAGTTAGAGGGATGAGGAATTGACGCCTTAGATTTAGAACAACATTTTTCCTCCTTTCTGGAAAAAAAATGGAATTGATTAAGAGTGCTCTCATATCAGAGGAGACCAGGTCCATTATAAAAACACCTGAGCTCTATGGAGATAAAGGGGGACCAATGACTTTGGGACTATGCTTGGGAAATTTTGAATTTGGAATTACATGTAACCAAATTTATGTCAGCTAGATAATGCAGAAGGAGTTGGGGTGTCCTGTACCATGACCAGCCCCGCCCCCATCACACATGTGCTGCCCACCCCCTACATGGCATGACAGATATTTGCGCCTCCCAATTTCCTATATAGCCTAAATATATCCACATGCATGGATTTAACAATGGGATTTGATGTATTTAGATCCCTGTATATTCACTAATTTTAATTTCA
This sequence comes from Fukomys damarensis, assembly GCF_012274545.1. Classification (NCBI taxonomy): domain Eukaryota; kingdom Metazoa; phylum Chordata; class Mammalia; order Rodentia; family Bathyergidae; genus Fukomys; species Fukomys damarensis. The sequence goes on along the minus strand of NW_022900940.1, from coordinate 2,624,848 downwards.
AATATAGCTTTAACCTGGAAATGAGATTAGAAATCATGAATTTCCTACATGATATCTAAATTTGTGGACTGGAGGCTGTTGAGAAAAATTCAGGGGATTAAATACTTAAGAGCTGTTGTTAAGTAAATTCACTGCAAAAATTATAATTCATACAATTTGTATTGTTTCCCAAACATTCAGTTTCATTACAAAACTTCCTAGTTTTCATGTTCCCTTTTGGGGAGTTGAATGGAGACCCATGGTGAGCTAATTGAGTTTGAATGCCATTTGTGACTTAGATCATATAAATTAAATGCAATTTGTCTCTCCTCCCTCCTTAAGACTGGGTATTGCCAAATTTTTCATCTCTGCCTATTTGATTGATGACACATTGCATTTTAATGTTTAATTTACGTTTCTTCATTTGAATGATGTTGAACATTTTTTCCATGTTTACCAGATACCTGTTTTTTTTAGTGAACTATTTAAGATATTGCCCTATGATAAAAATATAGGCTCAATCATTCCATTATCATATTACATTATATCATTTTGATTTATGAAGTTTTACCTATGTTAACTACAGGCCTGTGTTTGTCTGAGTATTTTCTGAGAGTAATGGTTACTTCAGGCAGTTAAGATATGGGAAGGTTGGTGGGAAGGGAAGACATGGAGAATCATTTTCTTTTTATGCTTTGCTTGCTGAGTTTTGTATGTACACATTTCTTTGTTAAAAGTTCTTATTGACAATGATTGTATATGTTTATGGGATCCAATGTAATGTTTTAATATTTATTTATAGTAGAGAATATATGAGTACATTTCTATTCATATCAGATTATGTGTATTACTTTTATACTAAAGAGTACTTTTTTAAAAATTAATTTGCTTGCTAGGTTGAGAGAAGGAAGAAATTACTAGGTGAGCCAGGCGCTACGCATTTTCACTGTCTTTAGGGGTCACGGAGGTGGCACCAGTGTGCCAGAGCTCTGTGTGATAAGAGGAGACAGTGCAACCTGTGGGGATCTGAGACGTCCCCCCCAAAGGCATAACGTTGAAATTTCCCAGCCCTCTGCTATCCTAAGGAGCAGGTTTGAGGTTGACTTTTGTCTGTGGGCTGTCAACTGGAGATTGCTGTTCTTGTGAGGTGGAGAAAAGTGGAGGAAGACGTCCACCGTTAGATAAAAAAGAACCCATAATAACGGGAATTCTACTGTTTTCATTATGAGAAGGAATGGATACGGACACAGACCTATCGCGGTCCATATCAGAAGCCGCTTTCTGTCGCCCTGCATCTTCCCTCCCCTTCTGCTTAGGAATGCAGGCATGGATCCTAAACACACCTGGTCAGATTCAGGTGCCAAGCCAGGACCAAATGCTATGTCAAAAGAGGATTTACATAGCATTAAAAATTATGCCTGAAAAAGACCGCCATTTTATTAATGCTGCTGTAGAAGACTCGCATCTAGTAAGAATAATCTCCTTTCAGAAATGCTGGATTTCCTTTCCCAGGAAGCCAGCTGAGCCCAGCATCCTGTCTATTAAGCAAGCTGGAGTCTGTTTTGAAAGAATAGGGCAACTTTTAAAGATGGGAGAGATGGGGCTATAGACCCATGCTGTGGCCTGTGCCCCTATCTGCCACAGCAATTAATTACCATGGTTCTGCATGAGGCAGTGATGACAAGTAACAAATGGCATAACCAGAGGAGGCCATCTTCTCTCTCCCCTAAAATGCCTAATATGTGAATGAAAACAAGGACTCAAGTCTTTTCATACTATATCTATTCTGGAAAGTCTCTAGATGATTTCCAAACTGCAGCTGAGCCTGCTGTGTTGGGAAGATATGATAATCACATTACTACTGGGATCACTTGTGTACAGTTAGGCCAGCAGGTCTTAGGAAAAGCCCTGGGCAATGGGCATGAGAACTATCAGTTGAACTTGGAAGACCTAAAAGCCATTCCTGAAAAACAAAAACAAAACTAAGAACAAACCACTCTATGTATTCTATAGCTTCATGACTCAAAAATATTTAAGAAATACAATAAGTTCTATCAATCATTAGTCAGCAGAACTTCTCAGAGCCTTTGATACCCTATTGTATTTTGGAAGGCTAAGCAGGAGCTTTTGAAGGTAATATTTCTTATACAAAACTCATTTTTTTTTTGGCACTGGGAATGGACTCAGGGCATAACACTTGCCAGGTAGGCACTGTGCCACTGAGCTACATTCCCTGCCCACAGAACTCATATTATTCTGTGGAAAACTATTTCTGAAGTACAAATTTCATTCGATTTTCAGAACTTCTCCTCTACCATGGCTATCTCTAGAGAGTATGATGATCCACAAAAATGTATCATGCCTCTTCCAAAGGCTCAATCTTGTAAAAGCTTTTGCAGAGATTCTGATTCTGGAATCTTATATAGCTAAATTAAAAAAAACAAAACCTCTATCAAAGACATTGCATTTTCTTAGTTGTCATAAACTATGAGACTGAATCCAAACAGTTCCTTGGAAAAATGAATCAAGCCACTTTATGGGTAAATGTGTAGAAGCACCTTTTTTTTTTTTTTTTTTTTTTTTTTTGATACCAGGGGTCGAACTCGGGTCCTTGCACTTGCAAGGCAGGTGGTGGAATCACGGAGCTAAATCCCCAGCCCTGTTGAAGTTCCTTTTAAGTGACTACCAACTATACTCCTTTTCACTGTCTTTTTTCTCTGATCCTCTCTGGCCCTGCTCTCTGTGTATCCTTCCTCCCGCTCCCTGTCTCCTCTCACTGTCTGTCTTCCTGGGTGTGAATCTTTGTGTAACTCTTTTGCTCTCATTCTAGCGGTTGAAGTACAACGAGCCAGTAGCAATGTAGTATGGGGTTTTTCCTTATGAAAGTAATGAGGAATATGATGATATTTTCATTATATTAACTAATGCTTTTAGAAAACTGAATTTTTTATTTTTATTTTTTTGGTGTTTTGAGACAGGGTCTCACTATGGAGTTGAGACTGACCTGGAACTCACTATGTAGCCCAGGTTGGTCTCAAACTCACAGCGATTCTCCCACCTCAGCCTCCCAAGTGCTGGGATTAAGGTGTGCACCACCACACCTGGCTGAAAACTGAAATTTTAATTGCAGCGAAAGGCCTGTAAGTGCACTCCTTTCCAGTACTCACTGTGATTGGCAAGTCACTATAAGTCAAGAATAGCAAGGAAACATTGCTAGTGATCGTCACTGAAATGGTCATCACTCATCCAGAAAGAGACGGAAGACTCAGGAAGTTATCATGAAGATTTTTTACTAATTAGAGAGAGGATAAAATGCACAATTGAAGATTTTCCCCACATGTCTGTCTAAGTTACAAATCGATATAAATTACAGACAATGAATTTGAAATAGAGAAAACTGCATGAAAATGTCACTATAAAACTGACATTTTAGTCCCATCCACCCTGCTGTTGTGCCTTAAAAAAAATAAAACCCCAACCATTCAAGAAAACTGAAAGCATTGTTTACAAAAATGCTTCTAATTCCTCTGTGGCAATGACCTTGAAAAGCTCTCTATCAGTCCCCTCTATTACATAGAAAGGGAAGAGGCAGGTATTGCTTCTCTAAGTACATGGTTGGATTTTCTTCCCTGCTTCCCCAGGTATTTTGCATCTTGCAAGAAAACCTTTGGAATTTAAAGTGTGTTTATGTCAGATACTCATTTGCTTGCACTTGATAAATGGGGATCCCTGGATTTTCCTAGCCTACACTAATTTTCGGACTGTACCATTCCAGGTTGTATGATCTTGAGTCAGTCATTCAGTTCTGTTTCTCAGTTTCCTGATGAATAAAATGGAACTAATAGGAGTATTTACCTTAAAGGGATGGGGTTAGAACTAAGCAAATGTACAGACTTGGAAGATTGGCATACAATAAGCCTTGAGAAGAAGTTAAGCATTATCGTTATCATTACTATTCATTATCTAATGTATTAGTTATATTCTATTTACTTAAAAATTGTGTGATTGGTACTCTGTTTAATTTATAGGGCAATTAAAATTGTCAGGGGTATAGCTCAGTGGTGCCACAGTTGTCTTGCTAGTCCAAGGTCCTGAGTTTGATCCCTGGTACCAGAAAAAAAATTATAAAGCATAATTTCATAACTGCCCTAGAAATTTATTTTCTTTGCTGTGTATAATTTCCTTGAAAGAAATTCTTCCTTTAAATAGATATGTTTGAATTCATTATTCTTATGTTTATAAATATCTGATTTAAACTTTTAGCCCTTGAGAAGTAATTGTAGGCAATTAAAAACTGAACATTATATTTTTAGTTGGTCTCAATCAAAGATCCTGTGTGTGGAACTAAACCAATGTGTAGAATATACACTAATTAAAGTTTAACAACATTTCTATTAGGAGAGTACTAGGTGTAGGTACATGGTATAATTATTTTTATAAATATAAATGACTTCCAGAATTTAAGTTAGTGAATATATATTTTGTTGTTTTATCAGGTAATAGAATGTCATTCAAGAAGTAAATAGCTGCTACTTAAACAATTCTCTCAATGTATAGTTTTGAATACATTGCTAAGATTTTTATCCCAGAATTTTGTCCCATTTTACATAATGTGGGGTGAGGTTTTGAATCTTAAAGTCATTCAATATAAGTTTCTTTGAAAAATCATAGCTATTCCTCTGTTTTTGAAAACACTACAGCAGTCAACTTACCTAGAATTGTGGAGGAGAGCAAATAATAACTGGAATACGTACCACGGGAAATGCACAAGATAAGACCGAATATGTTTAGGACAAGTGGAGTGAATTCTGCACTGGCAACAGCTGTCATGTCAAAAGCTGGTGTCTTTTGTGTAGCAACTGAGATAAGATAATTCGGAAAGAGAGCAACTGTACCCAAGTAGAAAGAACAGTTTAATAAATAGTAGCGTATTTACCCTGAAAATCCTATGCAACCATTAATGATAATTTTTTAAGAATATTCATTAACTTGGGAAATATTTATCACATGCTAAATCATACAAGCCATCCATAAATCAGCATTTTGGTTGGTATGGAACCACACCGCACAAAACATGCTTTCTGTCAACATTATCCAAACTTATTAACAAGGTAATAAACTTAATGAATGCTGGAGGCAGACATTGTGCAGAACACATCTTATACACGATTTTCATATTCTTCACTAAAGCCTTCCTAAGTAGAAATGATATTCTCAGTTTACAGATGATGAAACTGAGGTTTCCAAAGACAATTTATCTATAGGTACAGCTGAAAGTCCTCTCACTGTATCTAATTTCCAATCCATGATTTTAATAGTTATGCTGAAATTGCTAACTTACCTTCAAACTTTACATTTACTTTGCACATAGTGATCTAGGCCACAAAAATAATTTTGATCACAGCGAAGTGAAGACTGCCCATACATGGCAACATATTTAAGTTTATCAGAAATATAAACAGTCAGCATGAAACTGATAAATACACTATAGGCTTTTGTTTGGAAGACTGAGACTATAATCATTAGAAGCATCTACAAGTACGAGTACAGAATTTCCAAAACCAAATAAAATTGTCCTGAGATTAAAATATTTCTGTTATGTAGCTCAACTTCTCCTATCCACTTGGGGCCATGTGCCATTTCCCCTCTGCCAGCATTGACACCGCATTGTTGTCTGTGTTGGAACCCCAAATCCGAAGGAAGTGCTATTTATAGACCGTTAGAGAGACAAAAGAACTGGAGACAAAATGGAGATTTACAGTTAACAGCCTCCGAGCTTTCTTTGGCAAAGAGCGAGAGAAACCATCATGGTTTTATGTTTCATAACACTTGTTGGCTTCTAGAGCCAAGACTTTCCCTCCTGCGAGAGAGTGAGATGGCTTCTCAGGTCCAGCTGCCTGCCTCCTGCCTCAGTGGTGACTCACGGTGTCACTCTGATGTAAAATCAGCAATTGATCTTCATGTCACTTTCTCAGCCTCGACACTGCTGATGTCTGAGTGAGCTAATTCTAGTGGAGCTGGTAGGTGGGTGAATGTTGTAGGGTGCTCAGTAGCATCCCTGGCCTCTTCACACTAGATGCCCGTAGCGCTCCCCGCATTGGGTGAGTTTGACAAATGTCTAGATTTCAAATGTCTCCAGATGTCACCAAATGATTCCCAGGGGAGTATGCTCCAGCAGAGAATCGTAGCTCACAATGAATTCCCAAACACAGCTTTTCACACCCCTTTAAAAATAGCTTGACCTTCCTATGCTGCAGAACGGGCAGCCGCACCTATCATGTGAACTCCTCCTTCTGGCTGTGGTCGACTGGGTGAAGGTTGACACATTAAGCCAAGCCGAGCCAATGGCATTCCATCTTCTCAGAAAAGGTATTCATGACACAGTAACTGAATCAAATATAAATGGGCTCTGAACTTATACTTTCATGACAAGTGAGAGTCATACCATGGAAATAAAAAGCTTCACGCCTGTCTCTAATTCATAAGAACAAAGAAAATGAGGTGACAGCTGCCTAAAGAATTTAAGAATCCCATGAAGTTTGCCTGAATTTCCCATAAATGGTTCAGTGGGATTTCTCTATTTTCTTAAAATAACTGCTGCTTTATTTGCCCTAGCTTGTGTGTGCTTCTTTCTGTTTTTTTTTTTTTTTTGTACTGGGAATTGAACTCGGGTCCTTGTGCTTGCAAGGCAGGTGGAGGAACCATTGAGCTAAATCCCTGGCCCATCCCTTTCTAAACATCTTGGTTTATAATGAAACTACAAAACACAAGATAATCTAGAAAGTGTCCTTTCCCAAATGTGCTTCCCTCCTAGGAGGAGACTCTTCTGGGCCAAGGGTCTTAGGTCCTAAGTCTTGCTCTGTGGCCCAGTAGAAATGAATTTTTTCACTAAGTTCTAATTTCCTCATTGCAAAACTTGAAGATCAAATCACACCCACTTATAAATTATGATAAAGATGGAGAGATTTTTAGTTCCTTTGAGCCATGATCTAACTCACTTTTTGACATTCATGTATAAAATTGCCTTAAAGGTGATGGACAAGACTTGATAATAAAGTCCTTCATTCTGGGCTCAAGAATCAGTTATTCTACGACTTGCCAACCATGAGAACAAAGGGACACTATTTAACCCTTCTCAGCCTCAGGTTCTTTATGTTTGAGATTGGAGGGAAAGCATATCTGCTGGAGCAACCCCCAGTGATCCCTCTTGCTGATCAACAAGTGGTGAATTCCATACTCACACTGAATAGGGTTGACTGGAGTAATCATACAATGGTGTAGAAATCATGAAGGGCAACTTCTGAGGTTGGAAATGCAGGACATTTTGTGGGGTTTGTGTTTTTTTTTTTTTTTTTTT
>NW_022900940.1:2516705-2617392 GCF_012274545.1 Fukomys damarensis | reverse complement strand
TTTTTTTTTTTTTTTTCTGAACTACTCACTTTGAGGGAAGCCAGCCACCGCATTGTAAGGACACCAAATTCCTAGATCCACGTGGCAAAGAACACAGGCCACCTGCCAACATCCATGGGAATGGGTCACCTTTTAATCATTCTCCAGCACCATCCAGACCATTTGGTTTTGATTGCATCTATATGAGACCCTGAGTCAGAGCCTCCCAGAGAAGCTAGATTTTTCATTCACAAAAACTGTTAGATAACATTTGCTGGCAAGTTTGGAGTGATTTGCTATAAAGAAAGAGATAACTTATATATTGCTTTATAGGATTGGTTATAGGATTAGATAAAATAATGTATGAGAAATATTCATCACACAGCCTAGCACATGGTATCCAAAGAACTCAGAATGGTGCCTGCCATATAGTGAGAGCTCATTAAATGCCTTTTGAATGAATGTTAAATAATGTTATCTTTACTATTACTATCATCATTCTATGTAGCTTAAATCTAAAATCACTTCTTAGTGGGATGGACCTTCACATTTTTCTACTCAAAAAGTTTCTTTTGCTCTGAAAAATGTTGAAAATGAGACATCTGAAAGCAAAAATCAGATGTTTGAGTCCATTTTGTGCTGATATAACAGAATACTTGTGACTTGGTAACTCCCAATAAACAGAAACTTGTTGGCACACAGTTCTAGGGGCTGCCAAGTACAAGCTCAAGTGATACATCAGCACCTGCTGAGCATCTTGTAGCTGCATTATCCCCTGCAGAAGGCTCAAGGACAAGGTGCAAGAGGGGTGAACTCAGTCTTCTCTATGGCATTGATCCCACTCCCAAGGGTGGAACCCTCGTGGCTCGATCACCTCCCAACACTGCCACCACGGCACACTAATTTGAATGAGTTTTAAAGGGTTCACTCACATCTAGCACTCAAAACACAGGAATTTGAAGATTTGGCTGCAGCATGGCATGTGTGGCCTTCTAGCATTCTGGATGTACCTTGTGATTTCTCCTGAACCATCTTTAGTTCGAACAAGACAACGGTGTGCGTGTCATGAGGATGTAAAGCCGGCTACTCACCATCAACACAGGAAGGCCGGTTTCTGGTGGTTCCAGCAACTTTCCCAGGTAGACAGGAGCATTTCACTGTTTGTGACCGCTCCTCTATGCGATTCTTGTTACAACATCTGTGTGCTGCTATCACTTCACATGTCCCTCCTTCTGGCAAAATAGAAAGAACGGGGACATTATTAGAAATGGTGCGGTGGGCATTCAGGCCTGTGGAGGATGTGGGAAAAGTGATAGAGATTAGACAAATAGTTGCCAGGAAATATCATTATTGAGGGGCTGTCTTGTGTAGGCGTACTCCTGGCGAAGGCAAACGCCACCACGCTATCTTCCCAAAGCAACATAGGATACCAAGGCACAGTCTAAAAGATGTGACTGTCCTGGACTGTATGTATTGAGAGGCAAAAAAACAGTTTATGCCCACTACTAAAGCCCCATAGAAAGATACTATGTGATCAAAACGTGTGACATTTAGAGAGCTTCCACCTGTCATATCTTTGCATGGAAGAGTCTCTGAAGTACACTAATGATAACAGATATCCCAGTGATGTAAACCCCACAGTGCCGAGAAAAATGCCTAAAAATCATTTTTTGCTGCTGCCGTCTGTCCACTCTCAAGGTAGCTGGTCTGAAAATTTAGGTATAAGTCAGTTACCAGATGCAGATCACATCCACAAATGAAAGAAAGAGTTACTAGAGGAAATTAGTACGAGCTTTAAACATTTTCTCAAATAGTGGGCCCAGGTGTGTGACTGCATACGTTTTCACAGCTCCTTTGCATCATCAACACTTACTGGCAACCTCAACTCTGTCCCACGCAAGTGAGCTCCTGGGTTAGGGTCAAGGGTGATAAACACTCAGGTAGGAATTTGTGATCTGAAGACAATCTGTTTGGCAAGGACTCCAGGGATACAAGTGATAGCTGCATGTGGCCAGAAACCAGGCATGAACTTCCCAGCATTAAGCTTTGACTACAGAGAGAATAGTTTTCATTCTACCAGAATGGACCCACAACATTTAGGGTTCTTGGCAATTAGAAGTCAGTTGGCAGAAACACAGCAAAAGTGTTAAATACCACCATAGGCAAGTTACTGTGTTATAGGCTATGAGGGACATGTCTACCATCCGTAAGCACAGAGGCGCATAAGGAGATTCAAGAACCTCTGGGAAGAAGAGGAGAAGGGAGGGAGAAGAACAGAAGACGTTAGACACAGCCTCATCCCATTCCCTGAGGACTCACAGTACAATTCAGTGGTTCTCCACACAGAGGGGCAGCTGCGATTTTGCTGTGTCTTCCCAACAATATTTCGCAGATTTGGGATCATACCAAGTGCTGTGGACCTACGTGGAAGAGGAAACTGCTCCTTTCTGAAGAATCAGGATGGTTTCTCACTCAAAAGACAGGGCTTCAATGAATACTAAGAAAGGAAGGCATTTTACTATATGTGAGTCTGTAGTACTTTTTTTTTTTGTTCCGGGGATTGAATTCGGGTCCTTGTGTTTGTAGGGCAGGCGGTACAATCACTGAGCTAAATCCCTGGCCCCCTGAAGCATTTTAAAAAACACTTTTATTTTTGAATAATTTTAGAATTTCAGAAAATGTGTGAAGGTAGTACTGAGTCCCCAACTATACCACACTCCATTATTTCCTAATTTATTCTATTAGCCTTAAAATATTTAGCATGGTACGTCTGTTACAGATGAATGCATATGTATTCATTATTATGAATCAAACTCTAGGCTTTGGTGGACTTACTTTAGTTTTTATCTTTTTTTGTTCTAGGGTCTCATCAAGAATTCCACACTACATTCAGTTGTCTTACATTCTTAAGCTCCTTTTGGCTATGGCATATTCCCAAACGTTTCTTGTTTTTCCTTGCTTTCTGAGGACTTTTACAGTTTGGGGGAGTACTTGTCAGGTATTCCATAAAATGGCTTCCAAATGGAAATTGTCTGATTTTTCTTTCAGGAGTAGGCTGAGGTTACGTAGTTTTGGAGGAAGAGCATAGAGAAAAAAATGCCATTTTCATCACATAATATCAAGGGTATATACTATTAATGAGGCTTATCCCTGTTGATGCTAATCTTGGGTACTCACTTGGCTGGCAATTGTTCAATTTCTTGTTCAAATTCTTCATTATAAAGTCACTTTTCTCCTGCCATTTTACATACTGAACTCTTTGGAAGGAAGTTACCCTGTGCAGCCAACATTTAAGGAGAGAGAAATTATGCTTCACCTTTTCCAGGCTGTAGTATCTCCTAAAATTATTTAGTGTTCTTCTGCATGAGAGATTTTTCTTTTTTTCATCTTTTCACTTATTCATTTATTTATATTAGTATAAAATTGTGGATATTTATCTTATATCTTAAATTGTTACCCAACGGTGGGTTAATGATGTTGTTCAAAAGGTGCCAGCTTTGAATATTTCGTGATCTCCCTCAGTTAGTTTCCATGTCTCTTTCCCATATAATAATCTTCCTTAATTTCTGGCCCCTCAAGATGTTCCATACTTTTCTTACTATGCTTTTCCTGGTTCTATTCTAGAATCGGTCTTTCTCTACAAGGGTGGTCAGTGAATTAAAAAGATAAACCAAAGCAGATGGAACTGAGTTTTCTTGCACATGTGAGAGGAAATTAAATTGGACAGGGTTTCCTTCTCCAAGGATAAGACTCACAATTGCGGGGAGGCCTGAATAACAACTTCAGAGCTAAAGACTGGTGGGACTTGGGTCTTGCTATTGGGCCACCACACTGGCAGGTACGCATAGGAGGGTTTGGAGAAGTGCAAGATAGCAAGTCAGAAGAAACAAATGGCCATTGGAAAATGCTGAGCAGGAAGTAAGAAGGCTTGAACTTGAATTGTGGGAGAATACCTCATCATGTCCACACACACACAGCACTGGGATTAAAGTTCATGGGACAAGACTAATCACATATTACACTAACTCAGACACCTGCAATCAAGTTTCTTTAGCTTGTCATTGTCTGCTACAATTGCCTTCAGTCAAATCAGGAATAGCTAGTTCTACACTTCATGAAAATACTACTAATTTTAAAGCCACCACTTGGCTTTAGTACAAGACTAGAGCAACCTTTATGACTGAAAATAGCACAAGGCATGTGAAAGTTCCTATGATGCATTTTGAACCTTATTTGATTAATGGTCAAGCCACCAGATGCAATGACAGATACTGCAGATCACCTGAGTTCTTGTGGTGCCCTAATACATAGGGATACCCAAATAGCCACTGGGTAATGGAAGCTTGTTCCTCATAGCATAAGCCACATGAATGTTTTTGTGCTATTCTCAGAGCCTACTTCCATTTACTGAGCTCTCATTTGGGTGCTGGACACTGCCTAGAACTTTACCTACATCAATTATAAATGTCCCTGTGATTTTATAAGACACTGCCTTCACTTGTAGATGAAAAGCAGCAGCTCAGAGACATTGAATAACTTTCCCAGGGTCACACAAGTATAACTCTGATCTATTAGATTGCAAAACTCATGGTTTCTGATCTTGTCACAAGTAATCATTCCTTGTTGATGAAAAACTTATAAAAAGACATCTGGCATGTTGCTTAGGAATAGTTATCAAAGCGTAGCATCCAAGGTGCCCTTTTCCCCACCACGGTATCTCTGACCCCATCTGCTTCTGCTTTTTCTTGTTTCCTCCAGGGACACTGGTCACCTTGCTGCCTATTGCTTTAACATGCCATACACAATCCCTTCCTAAGGGATTACCTGGGACACTTTGGCTCAAGTGGGTCTAAGCAGACCTCTGGCCCACTCTCTAAATTCTTCATCCTTGCATAAATGTTACTTCATCAGAGGCCCAGTTGATCATTCTATTTAAATACAGTAGATCCTCAAGTTATGACCAGCCTGACATTCGAAAAACTTGGATTAATTAGGTTAATGGAAAATTAATCTGCTTCTTAATATCTATAACATGTACCCAGGCAAATATTTAAATCTTAGCTGTATTGACATACAACCAACTTGAGTTACAACCAGCCCTTAGGAACCGATTGAGTTCATAAGTCAAGGGTCCACTGTAAATCCTAGGTTCTTCAGCTGACTCTTAAGAGCTCCCTTACCTTGGTTTCCATATACTTCTTCTCCTTTTCCAAAGCATTTCATTTAAAATGCAGCCTGTAATTTACTCATTTACTATACTTACTGTCTATGTGTCCCATATAGGAATGTAAACTCAAGGACAGAGATTTCTATGTTTTATATATTAAATGATGTCTTCCATCATATCAAGATTTAAAAAAGCTTTTAACAGAAATTTTATTTAATCTTCGATACTGTTTAAAGATAAAAATAGGACTGTTGTTATCATCCACATTTTCTAGTAAGGATGTACATTTAGAGCAAGTGTATAGCAATATAATTAATGTTGATAATAGTATTAACGGGGGTTAAGCATTCATTACATTTTCCCATGTGCACAACACCATAGCAAATATATTGTGAGCTTTAAACTCATTTTATTTTACTTTTTATTAGTACATTTACAATAAATAATGTTTACAATCCTTGTTTGGAGTCGGTACATGTATATAACATCTCTAATTCCTTTTTTCATCCCCTTACCCTCCTCCCCTCCTGAGTCCTTCCCTCCACATCGTGATTCCTCCCTTTGAGAAAGATCATACTATGTTTTATTTGGTTCTTTATTTACAGTTTTAGTTTCTCATACAGGAGAAACCATGTGATATTTAAGCTCATGTATCACTTAACATTATGGTCTCAAAGTGCAATTATTTTCCTAGAAATGAGTCAAGTTTGTCTTTATGGTAGTGTAGTACTCCATTGTGTGTAAATACTATATTTTCTTTATGCATTATCCACACTGAGAACTGAGCCAAACCAACCAGTGGCCTCATTTAGTAGTCGCACACCCTTAATCCCAGCATCACACAACCTAGATTCAGCCACCTCTGAAAAGCCCCACCTATGATTGTGTGGGTCTTCGAGGGGACATCTAGATACAAGCCATAACACATGGTTTTACACTAGTTTACGTTACTATAAAACATGTAGAAGGGTTTCCTTTCTCCCACAGCCTCATCAGCATTTGTTGTTCTTTGATTTCTTGATGATGGTCATTCTTGTTGGGTTAAGATGGAATGTCCATGTTGTTTTAATTTGCATTTCTTAATGGCCAGCAATGCTAAGCATTTCTTCATGTACTTATTGTCCATTTGCACTTCTTTTTCCATGAAGTATGCATTTCATTTTCCCATTTTTTAATTGGGCCTTTTATTTTGGGGGGTTGAGTTCTTTATATAGTCTGGATATTAGCCCAGCCCAATGAGATTCTGATTGTAATCACTTCATAGAAGCAAATCTGAGATCAACAATGACTTACAGGTATGATCAAAACATGCCACGAATATTTCAATAAAAATAGTTATAATGAAAAGTATATATCTAATGATCTCTCTTTTATTTTTTATTTTATTTTATATTTTTTGGGGGGACAAGGTCTCACTACACAGTTCAGGCTGGCCATGTGCTCAGTTTGTAGGTCAGGCTAGGGTGCAATTCATGGTGATCCTCCTGTCTCAGCCTCCTGAGAGCTGGGGTTACAGGTGTGTTCCACCACACTGGACTCCTACTGATTTCTTGCAAAAAAACTCTCCCTTGCTTAAAACACTTATGCTATTGCTCCTGCCACTTTATGAAGCAGTTTACACTTTATGATCCTGGAACTTTCTGTCAAATCAAAACACTGTGGTTTGTTCTCCTTCACCTTATTCACTGAATCTGGTACCATATGAATTCTGGCTTTTCCTCCAAATCAAAATGACCACCAAAAGAAAACTTTTTGAATCCACTTAGAGCATTGAGGCAGTCGCAATAATACAACTAAAGACATTCACAAAAAAAGACTTTCAGAACACTTCAGAGAGCAGAAAAAAAAGAGAGCGAGTGTGTTCAAAGGGACTATTTTGAATATTAGTAGCATTTGTCTTTTGCTGTAGTGAATTTTAAAAAATTTATAGTCACTATTTTTTATTGTCCCTTGCTAAAAGCTTGCCCACATTTTACCTACCAAGTCCCTGACAACCTTCAGAGCAGACACCAGATCCTCTGGCCTCATATATATTGCTTTGTTCTCATCCTGCCCTTGTAAAACATGCTACCATTTTTCCAGAAAGGGGAGGAGAGTTCAGTCACTGGACATTGACAAGTGATCTATTTTTCTTTTTCTTTCTTTTTTTTTTTTTTTTTTTTTTTTTTTGTGGTGGAGATTGAACTCAGGACCTTGCACTTGCAAGGGAGGTGGCTGCACTTGAGCTAAACCCCGGTCCAAGTGATCTATTGTTAGTAAATCTCTGTATATAACAAAGTCACATCCTCCTTAGACTCACAGATGATCGATTCGAATGCAGGAATACAGGAAAGTTTTGCTCTAAATAAAATGACTTTCGGTGTTGATAACTATGGCTTCAATTACACCTGCTGCTCAGGTACATCTCTGCATGGTCCACACCAGGTCTGCACATGGAGGGGAACCTCCCAGGGTCCCAACATTTTGAAGGTCTGATTGGCTCATCCAACTGACATCTCTTAATTCCCAAGGTTTACATTTTTGAGTGGCCTAGCCACTGTCAATCAGAACAATTTAATCTTTCAATCTAACCTGTGACCATGGCTTCTGTGGACGAAATGAAAATATTTTAACAAAATGAAAATATTTCCTTGACAGGAAAAGGCTCATTGATATGTGCAATCCTTTGTTCTCAGGTTATGCTTCGTGGGGCTCTGTGCATTACTTGAGGGACATCAGTTGCCTTCAGTGGTGGAAAATTCACTGATATTCCGGTTATTTATTTTTAACATGCACTATAATGGTGTCTTCTTTAAATGGATCCCTCCTCTAGAAAAAGTGAAAACTGTACTTATCTGCTCTATAAATCTACTATTAAACTACAAGTATTTAATGGATAGATATGGAATGTGACTGGCAAGGTTAGATGTCTAGTATAATACAAAAGCTTATAAACCATATCCCCCCACACACTGTTTCTATATTTTTTTTACCTCTTGGCTATATCTGGAGCCCACACTTACTTTTGCCCACGCAAAATATGGTGAGAGGCTGGTCGAATTTAGCAAAAATAAAATCCTGTACTTCTACCTTAATCATCAGAGAGAATTTCTAAAGACTCTCTAGAACTGACTAGAACTACTTATTTACTATTTTGCTTATCAGCTGGCTGCTTGGAAACCCCAAATTTTTCCCCAATAAAAGGCAGAGTTAGGTTTGTCACAACCCTTTCTGGAAACTAACAGTCTGTACCCTTTGACCTATTTTATTTGTGTTTTAAGGATTACATGGTAAGCTTCCCTTTCAAGCCTAAGCAAATATCCTTTTAACATCATAGCAGTGATATTACTCAAATAATGGCATTGCAGGCCTCTCATTTGGCACCAATGCCAACCCATTCCTAAATTTCATCTCAATCTAAGTCAAATTGATTTTAAGATGATCTATGCCTTCTCAAAAACAGAGTTGTTTAAGTGGTCAGAAAATCGAGCTTTCCTTTTAAACTTATGGATTATCTGGAAAACAGCTACTTTCAGCTTTCACCCAGGATCCATATATCTAGCAAAAAAGACAGATGAGGTACCTATTGTAACTAATGGTAGAAGATGTGGCTGGAAGAACACCAATGTGAATTTTGTCTGAACCATTCAGATTTTCCAGATTATCGGTCCTGTCATCACTTTGTAAAAAACACATCTAAGATAGTTTATCAGTAAGAAATTAGCCTTACATCCTAGTCCTAGCTCTATACAGAATTCTATTGTTGTTTTCTGACTAGAACATACATCAAATAATTATTTGGCTGATGTACACCAATATGAAAAAGTTAGATGTACTGGTTGTATGACAAATACCTAGTTCTGGCTCTTTGTCAAGTCTTCTAACTGGCCTCCTGGCCTCTCTTTCCTTGTACCTATGTTTGCACAGGTGGAAGGGAAAGTTCCCTGCAAGGAAGCTCCACATGGCATTGTTCTGGTTTCCCTTTTACTCTTCCTCTTGGGCTTATCAGAGACCTGAGTACATTATCAAACCTACTCTTAATAGGAAAAGTAAGTTTCTAATATCCAGGAAGGATTAGAAAGACATCATTTCAAGATTATTTCTGGAAGCAGCAACTCTTGCTGAGGTGGAGAAGTTAAAAAACGACAAGCCCAATATGCTCCTAGGAATAATCCCTCCTTCCCAATTCAGAGCATCACCGTCTTACCCTAAACGAGTGCATAAATACAAGGAAGATGAATTACTAAGGATAATATTTCTTTAAAAAGGCTCTCCTCTTATGACAATTATGTCTTTTGGATGGAAAGAGAAGGATGAGGTTAGGAAAGGCTGCCAGGGATATGGTTAAAAATTGAAGTTTGGCATCATAAACCAGAGTTCTTCCTCAGACTGGATATACAACAAATACACCTTACACAAACCAACTGGATCACTCTGGGCTGCACACTGAGTCACTTCTTTAGAATTGGAACCTGTGGGAAGTTGCTAGTGTCTAGTTCTTCTCCTCGGCCAAGGAATTGGACTTTCAGTAGTATATTTTGGTGTTGGGTTCATGTCCAAGACTAAACATAGACAAGCAATTAAAAGTTATCACAACAGCAGGTTTTCTGGGAAAGGAGAAGCTATACTAGGGGAGTTCATATGTTGAAATATAGATAATTGCCTTAAAAATAAAACAAAAAGGAACATAAGTCTGAACCCTGTATTTGGTGTGCATATGTATTTGGCACATGGATCTACATGTGTGTGTGTGTGTGTGTGTGTGTGTGTGTGTGCGTGTGTGTGTGTGTATTTGTGTCCCTGTATTCCTCATTCAGGTCTTCTGGTGATCTTCCTAAACCATAATGCAAATTATATTCCCTTGTTATATGATTTTTCACCTCAAAAATTTTTTCCATAATGATATTCATATAGCATGATTTATAATTTTTAAAATATTATCTCAGTTTTTCCAAAAAAAAAAGAAAGAAAGAAGAGCAATTTTTCTGTTTCACCTGTGTGCCTCCAGTACTAATCTTGGAATCTGGTACATGTTTGGTCTACACATATTTTTTAAATGAAAGTTTTCTTCACTGACTAACTTTTGACCCCTGTGGTGGTTGAATTCAATTGTGTCAACTGATTGGCTTGGGGTCAGCTAGGGAATTGGTGAGACAGACTTCTGGGTGTGTCTAGAGGCATGACCTTAGGGTCTATTTCTGGTCTCTTACTCCTCCTTTCTTTCTGGCACTGTGTTTCCTGCTTTGTCTCCGGGCTGTGAATTAAGCACCTTTCTTTCGTGATGTTTCTGTTTTGGAAACTGTGTCTAAGCCAACCATGGACTGAATCTCCCGAAATCATGAGCCAAATTAAATCTCTCCTCCTTCAACTTACAAGTGTTGGGTATTGTATCCAAGTTAAAAGAAAGCTGATCAATACAACCCTCATTCACATCCTCCTAGAAAACGTTTATAGCATGACTCCTCCTAAGTGGAAACTTTGGTTCATTTCCTGGTCACTTTGTATGGCTAGACCCGCCACGGTGGCAGCTACCACATCTTGGTTACTTTTCCATCTCTAGTGCATTCAATAACAGTAGAAACTGACACACGGGTTAAATGACCTAATGATTACATGACTGTATGATGGAAAGAAGGAAGCAAGGGAAGAAGCAGAGGAAGGAAGAAAAAAGAACGTAAAAAGAAGGACACAAGAATAGAAAGAACAACAGGAGAAGAAAGATTGAATAAACATTATTACTCTTTATGGAACTTTTCCTGAGAAGTCATTATGTGTTCTCTTTTGAAGAGGAACTTGAATGATAAATGTATCTTGTGAGAAGAAGTGACCTTCTAATGCACCTTCTAGAAGAATTAATTTAAAACGTTGATTTTTTGAGTGAACCCCAAACATATGAAAGAAAAACTTTGTATTCCAAGTGAAATACTATAACAAAGGAATAGCAATTAAGATAGGTGTAAGAAAACATTATTCCTTATTAATAGTCAAGAGAAGATCTCTGTTTATAGCTAAAGGCAAATCTTGGAGGAAAGGAATAAAACATAGATTAAGGAATGTAAAGAGTGGTATGACTATTGGTATTTTGGCATTGTCACTTTATTGCAAGGGATTCCTTTCTTTAAAAGCTATAATATTTAAGAAAAAGTACAGACTTTTTGAGGTTCATTTTTATAGAACTTCTTAATCAAGACCCTAAAAATAGCTGTCTTGGAATCTTTTGTAGCGGATGTCAGAATTGCAAATTTAAGACTGTGTTAAAATGTTTTATTGACCCAATGGACTGTAAAGAAGCTCTAAGCATCTTTGTCTGTAAATCATTGACAAGATAGACACTAATGGATCTTTAAGCATGTTTTGGTAGAGCAGGGCAAAATGTCTGCTTGATTTGTTTATACCTGAGATTAAATAAATAAGTACTCTCTTCCAGGGCTATGGGGTATGCAGAAGATAGACAGATGTGGAAAAAGAGAAAAATTCTGGACAGGAGAGCCATGTTTGAGACAGTATCACATAATAGGTAAAAGTACATATTCAAGAAGCTGACGGCCAAGACTGAAGTACTGGATTTCATGTTTCCTACTATTTTTCACCTCACACTTCAGGTTTTCATCTTTTAAATGTGCATGATATTATCAACTATGTAGGGTTGTTCTGAAGATGAGATTGGTATGAAATAAAGTGCATTTAGGCCAAGGGAGTATGATAATATTTGATTCAGGGTAGGCATTACAAATCTCTGATGTTACTAACACTGTTAGAATTATCATCTTTGACTAACTGTGGATTATTGGTAGAAAAATACCCGTATTGTTTTTCTTCTTTTCATCAACATGAACCATTCCTCACACCCATCTTTCTACTCTTATCTCAGGCACATGACTAGGTTAACTGCATTTAGGTATTAATGTACACTTGAATAAGATTGCTAAAAGTAAGGTATTATCACAATCAACGTAATTCTCATGCATTAGATGTCTCTTCTATTTTATTAAATAGCATATACATTAGCTATGTTGAAACTCCATTGCAGAAATTAATTTTTTTTGTACTGGATTCCAAGTGTTCTACTGACATGGAAATAAATATTACTCAAAGATGCAGAAATATGTTTATAAGAAAGCATCTTTAATTTTTTTTCTGCCTTTATAATACTATAGAACATTTATTCCTTTTCAACAGGGAGGACTCAGATAGAATTAGGGAAGGAAATGTAAGTGATGGCCTGGACATAAAATTGCTTGTTAAAAAAAGGGTGCGGATATAACATAGTTATCTCCCTATTCTCTGGCCTCAAATGTGCTTATCTGATCTATACTTGCCTTTGACATATTGCCAATAAATGCAATCTTAGAAATGACTTATTGACAAACAAGGAAGATAGTCAAAGCCTGGGTAGCTCCTAAAACAATTAGAGGGGAAGCTTCTATTCCCGCGTGGCATTCAAGCTAGAAATCCATGTATGTCTCTGGAAACTGAGTCACAGCACAAGTGATCTAAAATTAATAAGTTGTTTTCTATTACTGTGATTAGGACACATTCGAAATGAAATGAGGCTTAGAAAACAGCTAGGACTGCTGTTCAGCTCTAAATGGAAACACTTCCAGTCTAAATCTTCATAAGATTTTCCTTAGCCTCACATTAAATGATGCTATTTGGTCCAGTTGGGCAGTGGTCAGGCTTTCGTTCTTCATTGTGCAAAGCTAGGTATCATGTAGAAAGAATTTCTAGAACAAAATCAGTGATCTTATTTTATATAATCAACTTTTCTGGCTATCTTAATTTTTCTAGAATTATATGAAATGCTGACATGACAGGTTGAATACATTAATATTGAACTGATAGCTCAAATAATCAGTATCACTTGGATTACTACTGGTATGTGGGCAATCGAGAGCAATTTGTAATCTCTAAACCGAGGTTCTTCTTAAATAAATCTTTATTATTAAAGATGTTGTGAACGTTTATATTATATACAAAAAGTAGTACACCAAGCAGCACACAGAAGGTGCCTAACAATTAGCTGTAATTCTTCTTATTATTAATATAAAAAAATGAACCCAGCTTCAAAGACACTGCTGGAGGAGGTACATCTGACATGAGTTTAGGTGGAAGGACAGAATTACGAAACACAGAAAGCAGGCACATTTACCTTCCCAAGTCCAGGACCCTCCTGTCAAAAGACCCAGGTGTCTAAACTAGTCATGTACTGGTAGATATCTGATGTGCTTTTTATACTGCTTTCTTGTTTCATCTACTCAACTCTTCATTTTTGTTCTTTGTTTCTTTATGACATGTATTTAATGGCACGCAAATTTGAATACAGGTTAAGAAGGAAGCCGAACAATAACTGTAAGCTTTAAACGTCCCTTTAAATATCATTCTTCCATTTTCCTTCCTGGGAAGCATGATAGATGTTAAAAGAAACATGGAAAGTGAATGACAAATATCTTTTTGGAAACATAAAAGTTCAGCCAACAAAATAAAGAAAACAGTGTGATTACACCAAATCTGTCATCTCTAAACCAGAACTACTGTATGACATATTTTCCCTCCAGCTAAATGGAAAATATGTGCATAGGAGAACATGGTTGAGTTGGTTCGGTGAAAAGATAACGTGAAAACAAAATTTGAGATGGCAGGGGAAAAGCGACTATAAAACACCTATTCCCAAAAGATGCATTCTCAGTTTAGGGCTAATGCCCATTGGTGGGACTTCTTGCTGAGTCAGAGTGGATCCTAAATTGCAAGTCCTTTTGGTGGTACTCATAGGGTAGCCACATACACATCCATACACTTTATGTTTTATTTTCATTTATGCGGTTGATAGCTAGCAAACAGCTAAGCTGATTATTAAACATTTTGCAAAGCTGTGATACGAGCGCTAACATTAATATTTTTTCTTGTGTCTACCAAGCTTTATAAGTAAGGGTTTTGTGAGGAACTGTGGGCCCTGTAGTATTAATGGCTGAGATTTATTAAGTCTCAGAGGATACATTCTTGGTAGGATGGGCAAGGGCATAGTATTTGAGATCAGATTTTGGAGCCAGTCTCACTAGGGTTTAATAATGCATCCATTCTTAGTCTTAGGAAGATCATTTACATTTTGTTGTCTTAGTTTTCTCATCTGTGAAGTGTAGAAAATACTAGAACTATATGAGACTTATTGTGAGCATAAAAGTATGAACACAGGCGAGGCGATTAAAATGGTGGAGAAAGATAAAAATAATGCAAATATTTGCCGTTGATATTATTGCAACTGTTATTATTAGCCATCAGTGCTGCATGACTGTCTCTCCTCCTCTGGAGCATATGGCATTTCTTGACCCCATTTTGAGAGGAAGAGCTACATGATTGTGATTAGTCAACTAGTGTTAATGGAAATGATATATTACCATCATCCTGAGATTAGATTTACATGCCTTGTGCAAGACCCTCCTAAGTCTTTTCCTGTTGGTGTGGTGGCCAGCAATATTTTAGGTCATTGGTCAGCAAATTCTTTTCTGTAAAGGTCCAGATTGTAAATACTTTTAGCTTTGTGTGCCATCTGCTAGGGGAATCTACCACACTCCGCTGTTGTATCTTGAAAGTAGCTCTCTAAACCATACATAAACAAACGAGTATCGCTGTATGTTAATAATTTTTTTATGGAAATGGAAACTTGAGTTTCAAGTAATTTGATATGTGATAAATAATCCCTTTTGAATTTTTAAACCATTCACAAATTTAAAGACCATTCTAAGCTTTTGAGCCATACAGATATGGTGGTGAGCCCAATTCTGCCTATAGGCCACAGTTTGCTGCTCTCTATTTCAGATGATGGCTTCTCCAGGAGTTCTTGCTTCTGAATAACTCCTAAAAACACGGAAGCACTGCTAAATCACAGCAGGTATATTACATGGTCAAGAATAAATCTTTGTTGTTTTAAGTCAACGAGATATTGATATGGTTTATTGCTGGTACAGCCTGACCCATGTACTGTATTAGTTTTTAAGATAATGAGAGTGAAAGAAGTGATTTACAGTTTTAACAGTGCTTGAGTAACTTCACAAATATATTTAATTAAAATGTTGATGAGGTCCAGATATCGCTAGGGCTTTCATCCAGTAAAATAGAGTCTTTCAAATCTTTGCCCCCGATGATGAACTAGAACTAAATAATTATGCTCAGTTTTTGCCTCTACACAGATATCTCATCTAAGCCAGGAGTTTGGCTTTTGTCATCTTGTATCTCACTGGTTTGGCTGAGAGGCCAGAGTAAAAGTATATATTCATATTGTGAGGTTGTGCTTCACATCCACAGCCAGAAAATACACATTTAAGGGAAAAGGAGTCAAACAGAAACTCTGGTTTGTGTTACACATTGTGGAAGTCATTAACTATGACTCAGGTAGAAAAACTTATTACTTTTCTTTTTGACAGTGATGACAATTTAATAGTATTTGACTCTACCGAGTTGCACACAGCATCCAGAGGCATTGAAAGAGACTGTTTATCAAGATGATAAACAAGGCTTCATTTCCTCCCTGGCTGCATGGATGTGACCAGAAGTCTAAGACCATCTGAATTCACTTAGCCTCGCCACCAGGCAGACACCGAGCAACGGGGGGACCATCTGTACTTGAGATGAGTGTCCTTTAATGGACTCCTTCTGAGCATGTCAGCAGAAGCAAAGGCACATCTGCCTAAGACCATGAGCACAGGGGCACTTAGGGTGAACCTGGGGTCCATTGGAAGAGTGTTAGTTACATTAGGAGCCCTGCTTTCTAAGACTCCCACGTGCACCAATTCCATACTGTGGAGCTCGTTTTGTCTGCTGGGTGGGGCATGTATTCTAAGGCAGCCTAAGTTGAACCAGACACAATCCTATCTCAAGTGCCATTTCCTCAGGTAAGCCTCCCTTCCCCTCTTGATTAGGTCAGTTACACATCTGTCCCTCTCATTTGAATCTCTCAAGTGCACATGAAGTCCATTTCAGCGAATTTCTAGCTACAATTCTTTATGTGTTTATGCAATTGTTTTTTTTATCACCCTCTGCTTTCTCTAAGAAAGGAAAAAGCCTAATGAAGCAGTGGCCATGTCTGTGTTCATACATCATGTTAGGTGCCCAGCATGATGATGACTATGGGAATCCCTGTTGCCAGTGTGGGATAGGGTCCCTTGGTATTTGTGTGGAATTGGTTCCAGAACCTCTAAGGACACTAAAATCTATAGACACTCAAGTACATATATAACATGCTTATTCTCTTCTATATTATAAATCATATCCAGATTACTTATAATGCTAATGCTATGTAAATACCATGTAAATAGTAGTTATACTATATTGTGTAGGAAATAATATTAAGGAGAAATTCTGTTCATATTCTATATGGATTCATTTTTAAAATACTTTCAGTCCCACTTTGGTAGAACCAATGAATACACAAGGCTGACCGTATATACTCTTTTTTCCATATGGGTAGAGCACTTGTATGCACTCATAGGCATTCAAAAATCCTCTTCTGTGCTCCTCAAAGCTATGGATGAATACCCGAAAACTGTTATCAATGGGATAACATGAAAGTCTGCTGGGGCCATTCAGTAAGATTGCATTTTTGACACAGTTGCTGGCCCTTACTATTCGCCACTTTTGCTTCTCCC
This sequence comes from Fukomys damarensis, assembly GCF_012274545.1. NCBI lineage: Eukaryota > Metazoa > Chordata > Mammalia > Rodentia > Bathyergidae > Fukomys > Fukomys damarensis. The sequence continues at coordinate 2,600,628 of NW_022900940.1, read as the reverse complement.
TGTCTGAAATTCAGACTGGACAGCTGAAGCTAAAGTAGCGATTATCTGTGAATGAGAGAAGGAAGATCACAGAAGAAGGCAAAACAAAGCACAGACTTTAACCTTGTCAGGGTTGGGCCAACAGGCAATGCCACCAACCCTCCACCTGTAAATATTCTATGACATGAGGAAGAGCAAACTGCCTATCGATTTACTACCCCATCATTCCAGCTGGAGTTCCCGTTAAATATGAGCAGTACCATCTGACACACTGGCACATGTTGAAATGAAGGAGGGCGTGGTTTGGAGAGCTCGTCGGAGAACCAAGATGGAAGGCATAACATCCTTTATCACAAAGTAGAAAGTAGTAAATGTCTTGAAGTGTAGAAAGCATTGCTGGGGGACTGTGATAAATCACAAGACACTACTTTCCTAGTATTGCCTCAGTGAAGACATGTTGGGTAGAACTATTTGACCCAGACCCTTAAAGCCCATCAAATATGAAGTCAGTGATGATGGAGATGGCTGTTTCAGGTAGGAAGAAAGCGAGGCAAATGCTCGAGGATGAGCTTGTCACTCTCAAAATCAGGTTATATTATATTGCAAATATGATCCAATGTCACTGTCACGATGGTTCGTCTATAGCTGTATCACTTTGTGTCTTTAATAGCTTTTTCATTGCTGGACAGAATACTCAAAACTCTGGACTTAAAGAAGGTAATCCTTACTTGAGTCATGTTTTTAAATGTTTCAGTCCATAGTTGGCTGGCTCCAAAGCAGGAATGGTGTGTTGCAAGGGCCTGGGCCAAGAAAACCTTTTCATGTCATGGCAGCCAGGAAGACAAGCACAAGCAGAGATCTCAGGAGGGAAGATGCACCCTTTTAGATCCTATCCCTAGTGACATGCCACCAACCAGGCCCTGTATCCTAACAGCACATCGAGCCATGGCTCCACCAGCAAATGAGTGAACTGATAAATACAGTGCTCCCATGATCCAATCACTTCCAAAGCAAAATCTCTGAACACATGAGTCTTTGGAGGAACGTTCCAAATCTAAAGCACAGCATCCTGTAAATATGCATCAGGCAGATTCTCCACTGCGACACTGACACTTTGCAGATATGTGCCAGGGGCAAGCAACTACAGGTAGCCTTTAAGAGCCCATTGACCCTGGCCAACAGCCAGGAAGAAAAGAAGGGTGTCAATCATAGATTTACAAGGAGAAAACGTCCTACAACTATGAGAAGAAGCTTGGAAGTGCATATTGTGTTACCTCAGGTGGACATCTGATAAGACCACAGCCTGAGGCCACTCTCGGATTGCAGCCTGGAAATACAGCAAGCAGAAGACTTCTCTAAATCATGTGCAGACTCTAACCCAGAGGCATTGTGAGCTGACGAATGTGTATTGTTTTTAGCTACTAGGTCTGTAGTAATTTGTTATGTAGATAACGAATACAGTGCCAATCCAAATCTGAATGTCTATAATCTCATTTTTATTTGCTGTTTTTCCTCCAAAACATTTAGTTAAGGATGAGTTAGGGAACTTCTGTGTAAAAACATTCACTAAGTTAGATATTCAAGCCTAGTTACCCAGGGCACCTTCTGAGAGTAAATAGTTTTTATATGATTTATATAACTATGAAAACAGATTTCCCAAGTCTGTTCAAGGACGAAAAGAATTTATACTGCTAATTTACTCAGCCTAACTCTTTTTCTGTAGGGGTTATTGGGTTTCAAAAATGGTCAGTTATGTATCAGGTTTGGAATAAGTAGCAGAAGAGACAAATATTTATTGAAAATCTTCTTTGTGTAGACTTACTTTCTAGGGATGCATTGTGGTGTTATGATTATCCAGAGGGTGCTTGGGTGAAATATGGGCCTCATGCCTTATACCTGGCAAATTTCAACCCATCAGGATTCCTGAACCTTAATTTGCTTGTCTGTGAAATAGGAATATAGATGGATAGTACTGTCTATATATAAAACCACTGGTTATTGTTTGTCTATGTCTTATTCCCTCTTCTGATTGAAAATATATGGTTTCCTTTGGAAGGAGATCCCCTCACTTTCAGTCTACCAAGTGTATATGAACAAGGACTCAATGGGTGGGAATGAGACTTGTACATGGCCAAACAGCGTGGCCTTTCCCCGGCCACAAAGAGTGATTTTAAGATGGTCTTCTGGGGCTGGGGATTTAGCTCAGCAGTTCGGTGGCCTGCCTTGCAAGTGCAAGGACCTGAGTTCAATCCCTGGTACAAAAAAAAAAAAAAAAAAAAAAAAAAAAAAAGTGGTCTTCTGATCCAAGTTGGTAATCAGACTAAACCTGAAGGCAATGTGGAAATATGGTTTAAAAGAAGCTGATGAAGAGAAAAGTGATGGAGGGGACTAAGCCTTGTGAATCCCTTGATCTTCTACATTCAGTGTTGCTAGTTCTCTTTTTTGAAATTTTCACTTAAGTGTACCCATAAAGTATTTTCCTTTTATTTTATTTGCTTAATGCATTTTGAATTTGGTCATTGAGTAGTTATAAAGATTAAGTGAGAAATTTACATAAAGGATTTAGCATAATGCCTAAAATATAGTTGTTTCTATTATTGTTACTAATGTTATATTCATTATTATCATATGATTGGAATTTTATCATGGTCACATATTTATGAGACTGTAAGAATGACTAACTGTCTATAAATTTACTGAGAGCAACTGTGAAAAATAATCAATTGGAAAGAGATCTCTTAAGACTTCTACTACAGGCAAAGTCCTAAGAACCCAATATTTGATTCCTAGCAACTGATAGTTAAACAATCAGTTGAACTGACTCACAGTTAACTGCATGGTTGAGTCTCTGCTGTTATTAAGAAATCCAAGTTAGCAGATGCAGGAAATGAATGGCAAAATACTATAGTGATATCCTGTGGGCTCTGTCATCTGCTAAAAATGGGTTCATATTCCCACTCTAAAACTCAAAACTCATATAGCATTGGTATATGTCTTAAACTCTGAGCTTTGCAAAAGGGGCTTATAAGAGCACTTTCTTCATAATTGTGAAGAATCAATAGTGTAAAGGTACAAGATTCCAATAATAAATGTAACTATACAGTATACCTAAAATGTACCAATAAACTCAATGAGGAAAAAAAAAGAATCAATAGAGTAATAAACATGAACTCAGTACAGCTTGACTCAGATGATCAAATTTTGTAGTCATGATCACTTTTGATGCTTTAGTTATATTGACTGTCATGAATAAACTAATCCAACTCTAAAGTGATATAAATTAGACCTTTACATTTTTATGGCCAAAATATTGATTAAATATCATTTCAGCAATTTAGAGGTAATGTGTAGAAATAGAGTAATCTGGACATTAATTTAGTTAAATTAAATGAGAGAGAAAATTTCCTGCCTAACATGGAAGAAGGCAAAATTTAAAACATTAAATTTATTTCTATAGGTAAGTTATAATTAAGGGTCGGGTGACTCTGCAGTGAGATGCATATAAGATGATAACCATTACTTCTTGGATGGATGTTGGTTTGTCAGCCAGCACTTGATGAGTGATAATCTGATGAGGAGAATATTGTTATGGAGGCTTTGAGTTCCCCAAAGAAGAAACATTCATAGAAGTTAATGACTATAATGAAATAATATTAGAGAAAATCTGGCCAGAAAGTACATACATTTCAACCTAAGGCTAAAGTTTCCTTCTTCACAGCAAATTATATTCAGGTTAATGGGGTTAATGTGGGAACTGGAGCAATTGAGGAGACCCAGTTGGCTTGGATTAAACTTTCACTGCAGTCAATAATGCATGAAAGTCACTTGGAGAGAGGCTGTTCTGTGCAGTGACTGAAAAGGTGAGGTCTTCACGAAAACTTTTAGAGAAAAAAACAGTCTTCTTTTTTTCTGCCATCATTTTGCTTAAAGTTTTCTTGGTAAATGAAGAGGTTTTGCTCTACATAAAATGATGAATAGTTCAGTACAGCTGGAGATTGTAGTGCGAGGGTCAAATGGGGAGAAGGTGATGTTACAGAAGGCAAGAAGGGAAGGAGCGAAAGATAATCTGGCGTCAATTCACAGTGAATATTTAAACACCTGCTAAAATATTATCAGTATATTCAAAGGACGCTGAAAAGCTTCAGAAAGATGTTAACAGGTAAAACAACATGATCACAGCAGCATTTTAATAAAATTGCTTTGGAAAATTGTTACCCCTTTCCTAGGCATATAACCAAGTATAATGAGTATATTCACCCAAAAAACATACAAATATGTTCACAGAATCTGTATTCATTACAGTTCCAAACTGAAAGTAACTCAGATGTTCAACAGCAGAATTAAGTTGCAATGTTTATACATTACAATAATAATATACAGCAATGAAATAAGCCATCTACTGCAATAAGCAACAAAATCAATAAAAGAAGCCAGATTCCAAAGAGAATATAATATATAAATGCATTTTAATGAAAAGGGCTTTTTTTTTTTTTGTAACGACAAGGACAATGGTTTCTTTATATATTAATCACCTTTCTCATTGATGGGACAAATTACCCAATACCAATAATTCAAAGGAACAGAGCTTTATTTGGCTTCCAATTCTCACCCAGACACCCTCAGCAGTGTACTTTACTAATTCCTGAGTGACTCCAAAGCCCCTCAAATTGACAACCCAGTTTAACTGTCACAGCTTGGAACAGGTAGTAGCGACTGGGAGGGTCCCTGGGATGCTTCCTCACTGGTGATAATTTTGGGACTCTTCGTATAGGTCATGTTGTTGAGTCCAGTTAGTGAGAAATCACTGAAATGTTCACTTATGACTTGAATGACCTTCTCACTGTACATTATATTGCAACATTGAAAATATTTCTTGAAAATGAAACAAACAGCAGGGCTCCTACTTCATAAGATCCGCAGCTCAACAGGGTTGTCACTGTAAATTTTAAAATGAACAAAACCAAAATCTTTATTTATAAAAAGGAAATATAAAGTAAATTGAGAAATATTTTTCTCCAGTAAGCCAAACAGTAAAGAAGGCTGATATCCAAAGTTGGTGAGGATGTGTAGAAACAAACACGTTTAAACACAGCTGCAGGGAATATCAACAGAAATTTAAAAACATGATTTTGACCAGAAGCTCTCACTATCGCTCAAACATTTAAAGAACTACTACTAACTCATTCATCCTTAAGTATTCCAAAAATAAAAGAAGAAGCAATTCTTTCAAACATATTCTATGAAGGTAGTATTACTACAACACAAAAAGCAGATAAAGATACAACAACAAAAAATAGCTATAGATCCATATTGCCGATAAACATAGTCCTGAATAAAACACTACCAAGCTAAATGTAAGAGCATATTAAAAATTATTCACTATGATCAAATGAGAGTCATCTAAAGGAATTAAAGTATGATGCAACATCAATAAATAAATCAGCAAGTGTAATATATCACATCAATAAAATGAAGGATAAAAACTATATATGATCTTTTCAATAGATCCTTTCTACAGATTCAACCCATAACCATCTCTACATGGTAAAAGTACTGAACAAATCTGGAACAGCAGAAACATGCCATAATAAAAGCTGTTTGTAGTAAGCCAATAGGCAATATTATACTGAATAGGAAAAACTGAAAGCTTTCTCTACAAGGTCCAGAACAAGACAAGGATATCCATTTTCACCACTTTTATTAAAGTAGTGCTGGAAGTCCTAGACAGAGGTATTATGTAAGAGAAAGAAATAACAGCACCCAAATTGGAAAATAGAAGTCAAGTTGTCACTGTTCACGGATGACAAGATCTTACATGTAGGAAACCCCAAAGACTCCACCAAAAATCAATAGGACAAATGAAATTAGTTGTAGGATACAAAATTAATATACAAAGTCAGTAGCATTGCTATCTTCCAAGAGTGAATCATCTGAAATAGAAACCAAGAAAGCAAACTCATCAACAATAGCCATCAAAACATTAAATATCTAGGAATAAGCTTAACAAAAGAGGTGTGAGATCTCTAGAATGAAAATTATAAAGCATTGATAAGAGAAATTAAAGAGGACAGAAGAAATTGGAAAAGACATCCTGTGTTTATGGATTGTAAGAATAGATATTGTCAAAATGTATGTGCTATCCCAAACAATCTATAGATTCAATGCATCCTCTATTAAAATACCAATGAAATTCACAGGCCTAAGAAAAAGAATCCTGAAATTTATATGTTAATACAAAATCCCCAAAATCTTTAGCAAAAGGAACAAGAAAGCATTCTGCTACCTGACTGCAAAACATAGTACAGAGCAGTAATAATCAAAACAGCACATACCACAGATGTAGATGAATAGAAGAGAGCCAAAGATGTATAATCACCTGATTTGAAACACAGGTGATAAAGGTACGCACTGGAAAAAGCATAGTCTTTTCAGAAAGTGATACCAGGAATAAATGGATTATCCCTCACAGAAGAAAATTAGACCCCCATATTTCATTAACTACAGAAACCTCAAAATGGATTAGAGACTTAACTGTAAGGCACAAAACTATAAAACTCCTTAAAAAAATAAAGGACATTATTTTGAACATTGGTACGGGCAAGACGTTTTTTGGACATAACCACAAAAGTACAGTAAACAAAGGCAAATGCAGACAAATAGGTATCAAATTAAGAAGCTTTTGTACAGCAAAAGGAATAATCAATAGAGCAAAGAGAAAGAAAGAGAAGTGGTAGCACTGACAGAATGGGAGAAAATACTTGCAAGTTAATTTGCATATATTTGACAGAGGATTAATATCTGGAATATATAAGCTACTTCAGAAGCCCAATAGTCAAAAGAACTCAAATAAATCAATTTAAAAAATAATAAGTAATCCTTCCCACTTTCCCTACACCTTTAGCACTTTCTTCCTATTTCACATTGTCCCTTATATAAGTGGGAAGGGTAAGCGAAGGCTAATAAGGGAAAAGGAAAAAATATGAGAAAATGAAAAAATGGAAATGAAGTGTTTGTAAAGGGGGAGGGGAAGAGGGGTGAAGGGAGGGCAGAGATAAAGGGAAAAATGAGAACCAAGACCTGCCATGTAAATGTACAGGATCCCAATAATGAATGTAACTGTACTGTATACCTAAAATGTACCAATAAACTGAATGAGGAAAAAAAATGATCAGTAATACTAAAGATATTCTTCAAGGATTTTCAAAACATACATGATATTCACTTTGCATATAATGCAAAGGAAGTGAAATGAGTATGTCAAAGGCATATTCACACTCCCAAGTTCATTGGAGCACTAGTCACAACAGCCAGACAACAGAAACAACCTAAATGTCCATCAACTAGTAAACAGAATTCTAAAGCACAGTATATTTACACAGTGGAATACTCTTTGGTCTTAAAATGAATTAAGTTCTGTCATTTGTAATAGCACAGATGTTACCGAAGCTCACTGTGTAATAGATACTGTTGTTTCAACTTGAGTAAGAAATGCCCAGCTTATACACTTGGCCATAGTTCTGAGAACAACTGAATGATGGATATAAGTGAAGAGGGAAGGCCCATCCTGGATGTGCGTGACACCAATCAATAAGCCTGTACCCAGAAGGGGATAAAAATGGCGAGAAGGAATTCTTGCTTTTCTTTCATCAGAGGGGCTTCAGTCTTTGCCATGGCCTTGTACATCCATCTCCTGACCTCCAGAGCCCACTCTTCCTCTTCACAGCTCACCCCCACCAGCTTTCTGACAGGGACTCTCACAGAACCCTGCAGTAGGCTCCAGATCTACCTTTCATGCTCATCCAGACCTGATTCTGCAGGCAGCCACTACAAGCCTACCATATAAATCTTATATTAAGCCTGTTTCTCCAGTGAGCCCTGACAGATACACTACGTTAAACAAAATAAGCGAGGCCTAGAATGACAAGCATTGCATGACCTCATTTGTTTGTGGAACCTCAAAAATGGGTCTTGTAATGTTGATAACAGAATAGTGGTTCTGAGATTCTGGGGAGGTTAAGGCTTGGGAGATATGGGGAGAAGTTAATGAATGGATACTCATTAGGAGTAAGAAGTGCTGGTGTTCTATTACACACTAGGGTTATGACTTGTAACAACAACGACAGTTCATTTTTAAAAGGTACAAGAAAGAACTTTGAAATATTTTATTACTAAAAATAATAAATGCTTGAGACTATAGATATATCTAACCTGATTCAAACATTATACAGTGTGTATATGGCTCAAATATCATTACTTAACTGATATATATGATATTTATACTTTTATGTAGCTTTTTATTTGGAAAAAAACTGTGGGTTTTGCCAACTAGTGCACAATTATCCTTTACAAGGACAACTTCGTGTTTTCAAAGGTGATGGTTATAAATTGAGACCCTAAAAAACATAACTAGACAATCTCTATTCTGTATCAAGGAAAACTTGTACAATATTGTGAGATATAGATATGTTTACTTACATTTTTATTTTAACATGTAAGATAAAAATATAATTTGGCAGCATTTGCCAAAATTTTATTCAGCATGGCCTTTGACTTCTGAAAGCTTCTTCTACTGAGATCCTTACAAATTCATACAAATCTATATGTACAAGATATTCAATGTAGCCTGACTGACAGCAGACAGAAAAATGTGATGGCTATTAAAGGTGATATAAGAAGTGAATAAAATATTTTTAATCACGAAGTGGGCAGGCTAATAAAAGGTTTTTATGTGTGATCAGAGTTTCCTTGGGTAAAAACAAACAACAGAAAGCATGAGTTTAGAAGATCTTTTCAAGTATTTACCTCGTTTAAGTGTATATGGGGTAATTTATAAATCTATGCAAAGCATGTCAGACTTACACAAATATATAAGAAGTCCACTGATGGAAAGTAGAGATTGTCCAGGTGTGTTGCCCAGGATATCAACATGCAAGTATAACCTTTAAAAACACTGAACTGTCCTTATAAAGGTAGGCCATGTATTAGTTGGCAAATTTCACTGTTTGATTTTTTAATTAAAAGGTTACTGTACTCTTTAACCCATAGTGCAATGTAGTTCTCTTATTTTATGTAAACAGATTTCACAAGAAAAATACAAATAAAAGGACTTGCATCACACTTCATTAATTTTCACATTAGAAAATCCTTCTCCAAACCATCCATGCATGATGGCTCTCTTGGGCCAGTTTCCCAGACAAATACCATTCACAGTGTGAAAAATTACAACTTGTTTGGGTATGAAACAGTTTTGAAGTAAAACTATGCACTGATGGGTAATCATACAGAGATCTCCCTTCTACTACATAGAATTGTTGAGTAATTGTTAAGGTTTAGAAAAACCATTCAAAAGGTCCCTTCTGCTCCTGAAGTTTATATTGAAAAACCACTCAATGGTCATGAACTCTTTAAAAAGAAGTATGCCTTATGAAGAATGATTTGGGGAAGAAATGAGAACCAAGACCTGTCATGTAAAGGTCCAAGATCCCAATGATGAACGTAACTGTAGTGTTTACTTAAAAAATACCAATAAACGCAATGAGAAGAAAAGAGAATGATTTGGTCCAGTACAGCTGTCAGTTTCAGAGTTTTGAACCCAAAGGTGTCCAAAGCAATTTAGCACAATGAAGATCCAGTTGGCAAGTTATCTAAATCTGTAGATGGACAGTGGGTAAACAGGAGGCTGTTGGTAAGATCCAAAAAGGAATTCATCATGGTATAATAATGAGGCAAATGCAGCAAAAAAAGAAGTACTGGAGATAAATCTCAGATATAGCATATTAAAGAAAAAAGAAGTACAGATCTAAAAGAGGCTTGATTTAAAATGAAGATATTTTAAAAAGGAGAGAGGCTTATACCAATGGCTTCAGAATAAAGCCTCAAGCCTCTGTGCGGTGCTGTTGCTAAAATTGCTAATGTGTTTTTGAGTTTTACTAGTATAAGTTTATCATCTACAACAAACAGTGTTGAATGAGTATAAACATATTTTCTCTTTAAATTCATATTACCTTCTTATAAATGTAAAACTTAAACCTAGTGATTCTGTTTTTGCGGGGGGTACCAGGGATTGAACTCAGAACCTTGTGCTTGGGAGGCAGGCAGTGGAACCACTGAGCAAAATCCCTGGCCATCTAGTGATTCTAATATGCAGTCAGTGCCCCATCCCCCCACCACTTCTTTAAGAATCACTATTTTTCTGCATGTGTATGGCAGCTAGTTTTCTTACTCTACCTTTTTATAATTTATATTGATAAGAATTTTACTTTTCTTTCTAAAAATAATGCTGCATTGAATACTGAATATGTTTTCTAAAACTTTATTTGACATTCATAAAATAACATGAGTTTCTTTGGTAAAATGAAGATAAGCTACCTAAACTTCAGAAATTTTAGTTTTAGTGATATAATGAGAAAGAGTTCAAAAATTTTAATGAATATCGTGCATTTTCTATGACAATCTAGAGCTGAAGGGAGTGCATATTATTAATGACCTTTCAATGCCATGGTTTCAGAAAACAACCATGGGCTTTTTCAGTTTTTTTTTTTTTTAAAGGCTGTTTGTTGTCACTATTAGAAACTGTGTACATCGGAACACACCGTGCGAGAATCCTTGACCAGAACAGAGATTCTTTCCAATAATATCCTGAGAAGAGGAAGAAGAGTCACTAAATGAGAACAAAATATGAGGAAACAGACCCGCTGAATACATCCTCCTGTTTTTATCTCCTTAGCACCTCTCATGGTACCTGACACAGAGTTCTCAGTAAATGTTTGCGGAAGTTTGAACCAAACATAAACTCACACCATGATTTTCCATTGAAGAAGTGACTTGCACAGTACACTAGCATACATTTCCATGCACATCAATTGCCTGGATAGCACTATGTAAAATTTAAAAGGCATACATAAATACACATTAGGGTTTCCACACATATTTAATCAACAGCACCAAAACAATTCTTTCATAGGACTGGAGAACTCGCAATGTCACTGAGCCGTGCCATAATTTCTCAGCTTCTAGAAAAGTCTCCTTTTGAAAGCTGAACTGCAAGCCATCATTGTTTAGTCTAGTGTGGAGAATGCCAGATCTGTGAGAAACTTAAACATCACTGGAAGTACAACATCTGCATTTACAGCCCCAGCATTTTTAGGCCTGCTTTCAGTCAACAAGGAAGTCAGCTTTTTGAGGGTGTAGATTTGTGATTTATTCCATCATAGTCGTCTGGTACGTGAGGGCTTCATTCTTAAAAATATGTCTCTATATTGATGTCAATAAAGTAATATTAAGGCTCATAGTGTATAAATTTAATTTGTGGCCTTACAAAGACAATTCAGAGCATACTAGCAATCTAGATGTAGGGCAAGTGTATGTATTTCCATATCAAACCAACATATACACAAGGGAGTGATCTTTCCAACCTGAAAAATCTTGCAAATTGATCTGGTGGGAACTTTTTCCTAGGACCAAATTCTGGAACATATATTTCAGAAATGAATCAAAGGGAAATGGAATCATCTCAAACAAAATAAACTTTTGGAAGGCAAGGCTTTGGATACACATATTTCAACAGACTCTACATCACCTAGCTACAGAGAAGACATCCAAGAGGCCAACAGAGGAGAAAATCACAGTCTGCAAAGCTAATTCATCTGCTATACAGCTGGCCTTCCGGAGGCAGCTCAGTGGGAGAGGGCAAAGAGTTCCCTCCAGGAGATGGTGGTCGTAAAACATATTGGTGGCCAGGCCAGTCTCCCCCGGGAATGTCAGATTAGATTATGTGCGTAACATCTTATATGAGTTCTCATTGCAGGTGAAAAAGAACTGACTGTTGCATGTGGACTTTTCAGATATATTCTCTTGGTTGCCAGATACCTAAGAGATTAGAGATGAAGAAAATGACAACTAACTGTCCACCCATCACCACATATCATCAAAGAACTAGCTAACTTCATCTGAGACAAGTGACCAGCAACATACATTCTGGAATCAGACCAAATAGGTTCAGGCTTCAGCTTTGTTTGTTAGTTGGCTGACTTTGGACATTTTACAGAAAAATTCTGAGTTTTTGCCTCCTCATGTGAAAAGTGGTGATTACAATAATGCCTACCTAGTGTTATTGCCAGAAAACATTCTTCATATTGCGGGGACTCATAACACACTGTCTTACTTACAGTAAAAGTTAGCATAGTTTTTCTTTGACAGACCAAAAATAAATGATTGAGGCTTTGGGAGCCATGCGAACTGTCAGAGCTATTCGATCTGCCTGGCAGCACAAACATGGGCACAGATGTTATGTAAATAAATGGATAGCTGTGCTTCAGTAGGACTTTTTATAACAGGAGGAGAGCTCAATTCAGCTCACAGCCTGTAAATTATAATGGTTTGTAGGCATGTTTAATAATAATATTATGAAGAAGTCCAATCATAGCAAATATTTAACATTGCTTACAATATGCCGTAATCAACACTAAGTTTTTCATATAGCTTAATTTATTCAGTTTTCAACTTCTGAGATAGGAACAGACACTATCTCCATATTAACAAGATGAAACCGGCTCAGAAACCATAAGCTACTCAAGCTACATTGCGAATACTCTGAAAAGTCAGTATTTGAATTTAGGTCTTCAAGCTTTCAATTCTATATTCTAAGCCACTCATTGTGTCCCTATTATGTACTAATAACTTGGTTTAGTGAGGACTTCAGGATTTAAACAACACAGCTGCTTATATAGTTACTATATATTTTTTAAAAATACGATTTTCCATCTATGGGAAATGATGCAGAGAAGAGTTATTCTCCCATTCCTACCACAGCCTAGAAACTACCAATGTGTAATTTAGTCCTCAGTTCCAGTGGGAAACTCAGAAAGGGATTTCATTTCTGTTAGATGGATGAGGAACTTGAAGTTCGAAGATTTTAACTATCTGGTCCAAGGTCACATCACTGATAAATGACAGAGCTAAGACAGAATCCCAAGATATTCGATTCCAGGGTTCAAATGTTGAGACCTTAAACCCTGCACTGAAATATCCCCTTTCCCCTCAGAAATGTTATATAATTGTCAGAAGTTCAGGACTTAAAAAGCCTTAAGAGCCTATGTCTTGATTCATTTTAAAGATCCCCGCAAGAGGGCGAATATGGCAAAGACTAGTAGAAAGACCAAAAGATAAACAAAAGATGAAGTTTGAAACAAAGTGAAGATCAAGGAAAAAGATCATTTAATTAATAAATAAGTGACACATATGTAAATACCTAATAGTTTCTCTGGAGTGAAAAACTATAATAGTACACAAGATCTTAATGGGATAATTAAGAGTGTGAAATAGGAAGAAAAGGGCTAAAGGTGTAGGGGAAGTGGGAAGGGTAGGGGAAAGGTAATAAGGGAAAAGAAAAAATATGAGAAAATGAAAAAATGGAAATAAAGAGTTTGTTAATGGGGAGGGGAGGAGGGGGTGAAGGGAGGGCAGGGACAAGGGGAAAAAATGAGAACCAAGATCTGTCATGTGAAGGTACAGGATCCCAGTAATGAATGCAACCGTATTGTAGACTGAGATTGTACCAATAAACTCAATAAAAAGAAAAAGAAAAAAAAAAAAGGTAGAGTCTCTCCAACACTCACTGAGTAGCCCTTGTGTAATAATTATTTTTTCCTTCATTGGGACACAAAACCCAACACCTACAACTTAAAGGAGGGGTCACAGTTTCAACGGAATTCAGTCCTTGGTTGGCTGGCTCCAAAGTGGAAACATCATGGCAAAAGGTATGGTATAGTGGAGCAGAGATGCTTAGTTCATGTGGCAGAGAAGAACAGGCAAAGGATGTCAGCAGGAAAAGGGTTCAGGGACCATGTAAAATACTCAAACTCACCTCTTCATGGCTCACCAAAAAACCCAAAACTGTGCTCCACCAATCTTCTGGGCCATCCCTAAGCTAATCAAATCCACTCAAACTGCCATGTCTTGGCATGATCTAAAAATGTATAGATATTTGGTCTGTTTCTCCAAAGATCTTCAGTTTTACTGAATTGAGGTGGAACTAAAAGTAGAAGCTTGTCTCTTGACTATATGTAGAATCAAGGGCATTTAGATACTCAAATACAAGAAAATGATCTAGAGTAATGATTTAAAATGTGGCTGCAAATTTGAATCACTTATGTATTCAAAGTACTTAGTACAGAGTCTAATACACAAAGAACATTTAAAAACATTCATTAAGACTAGTAATAATAATAAAACAGAGTGAGTTGAACAAGGAAAATAATTCATAGGGGTCTTTGGAAATCATGTATAAATTAATCTGATATTGAATTTTCTGAGACACTCAAGGTGATTTGGCTTATTTATGTATAGAACAAATAGGACATGACTTCCTTAGGGTTAAGGACAACGTCTGATTCATCTCCATTTATTTTGCTCAGTGACTTGTATGGAGTGAAGATGTCAATATATGCCTTTTGAATTGACTCCGAGTCATAGTTAATCATGACCTATGATTTTAGTCAACTATATTTTAATCAAAAACAGGTGTAGTATTGAGTTGTAAAGTGATAGAAATTCCCCATAGATATTGTCATATAATAATACCATTCTGGAGTATGGTGCATTATAGAAACCACTCTTGTTTGGAACAAAGGTAAGCGCTTACCCTTGATGACAAGAGCTGTTCAGCCATCAGAGTGACAAACAGGCCAAGAAGGCCTTTTGGAAGGATTAGAGTTTGGGTAGAAAGACAGAAGAGAAATCTGGTAGAATCATATGCAAAGAGAATCGTTTTATACAAAGATTTTATTGAGATAAAATCAGCCCCAGATAAATTTACACTCGAATACAATTATTCTAAAATATGATTAGCCTATGAGGACTTAAAGATTCTATCACCAAGAAAGAAGTGTATTTGGAGAATGCTTTTCTCTTACTTTTACACTGGAGGTTGATTTGCAGGCAGGGAGATGAGGCGTTGAAAGTGATCCATAAAGCATGTATAGAGAGAATGCCTGAGATCACTGAGATAATATGAAAATCACTAAGCTGGAGTTCCTGGTAAGGATGGGGCCATTTATCTCATAAAAAACCACAATAAGTAATTTAACTAGGAAACCTGGAAAGAGGCAGCTTTCATCCATGCAAAACCATCGAGTGAATGCTTAGTGTGATGCAGACATAGTGTGGCAAGTTTTAGAGACAGATAGGGCGGGGTGACAGGATATTAAACGGTTACAGGTGTTTTTAAGAATCAGTTTATGCATGAAGGTATAAGGAATTCTAGAGTACTCCAAGAGCCAGTATACTGTAAAAAAACACTGATCTGCTGAAACATCGGTAATCAGCAAAATCTCACCTCAAATTGTACCTCTGCACTTGACTATGTATTAGAGAAATTTTTTTTCTTATCAGTACATAGAGGTAGTCGAAGGCAGATAAAGTGGATAGCTTCCTCAGAACCCATTTCTCCCCAGCCTCCTCTTCTTTGCAGAAACAACTGTGTTTAGCTCTACTGTATCCATATGATTATTGCGCAAGCAGACAGATTCAGAAAATATGACTCTGCCCTACATCCCCTGGATTCAAACTTGGCCCAAAGGGATTGGCATTCCCATATCCATCTGACCAGTGTCTTAAATAACAGAATATAGTTACAGAAGTTGTGGACAGCTGTGTTCAACATGTGGGCTGAGGTGCAGTGTTGAGGATGACACCATGTTCCATCTATTTCTAAGTCTCAGATAGATCCTGCCCTAAGGTTCTAGACACTATTTCCTTGTAAGAAATTGCCTTCTTGAGTTTTATTCTGGCCCAAGTGGGTTTCTATTCCTGTCAAACAAAAGCCTGAACTAATACAGAAATTGTACCTTGCCATTTGCGGCATTCATTTCCTTTTACTTGTGAGGGGGAGGCCTAACAAAACGAATGTTTGCTAGACAGAGCGATCCAAGGTTTCAGTTTGAATGCTGATAAGCATTTCCTTCACACTGGAGTTAGATTTGAAAATGTGGTCTAAAATTAAGATTGGCATATCTGGTCTTCTAGACAGTGACTCTTCTCTTGAAGGAAAATGAAATGACTTCCGCCTTTTAGGGTAGCTCTGACATCAACATTTATTACACAGCCAACTCGAGTGTGCTGGTGGCTGCTGGGTAAAACTTTCTCAAAAGGCATTGTTTGTCAAGTCCTTTGATGACACAAACAAAGCTGATATGTGGATGGGGTATAACAGAAATTGCGGAGGGATGAGAGCAGATAACTTGGATTTAAATCATCCTTTTCTTTAAATAGCTTGAGTCACTCTCCCTGTTCATACTTGCATGAAGCTAGCAGACTGGTTTTAAAAACCGAATATGCTTTTAGAGTTAACTAGCCACATTCGAATCTCACTTCTGCTACTTACTAATTGTGTGACTTTAACTCAGTTACTCATGCTCTCTGAGCCTCAGTGTTCTCCTCTGTACAGAAAAAAAATCACACTATGTTTGTGTTTCACAGGATTATAGTAAAAATATTTCTATTTTTAGAACTGGGAACTTGGTAAGTATTCATAATGCAGTATAGTTACCATTCTTAAATCAAATCAATCTAGATTTTAATTAATAAATAAATGAATTAACGTATTAATTCATTCCATGAGTATTTTCTTCCCTGAGACTACTCCATATCAGGCCCCATTTTATGGGTTAAAATTGTATCAGTCGAAAGAAGTGACACCTAGGTCATCACCTTGCCTTTGATTCTGAAGTATTAGAGACATTCAACCCAGGTGACGAAGGATCAAATTTCAGGCTTTGCAGACAACACCTTGAAAAGTCCTGACTGATTAGGCAGTGGCCTCTCTGTTGGCCACCATTTTAAATGCAATGGTCCTATGTACATCTCTTCACACACCTGCATAAAAGTTGAGCCGTTTGGGCAACTTCTACTGGTCACAATTTATAGGACTGTGAGCTGGATCTTCACAGTGGCCTGGTACTCAATAAATGGCAATTTAAAACTGGCAGGATATATTAACTGTGAACTTTACATATTCAGGGACCAATTTTTTTCTCCACTGAGATTGAAGTCAAACAAATCCTTTTCCATTTCCAATGGGAGGTTTGCCTGAGGACCGACTGGGGGCCCTGCACACTGGCTTCCTTTATAAACCTGGACAGGTTTTCAAATAAGTTTTATATTTTCCAGCAGACTCCTGGGCTTAGCTTCTTGTTAGGGGCTATTCTTCTGTTCCTTTCACTTCTTTTTAGAAAAACAACCAAATTCTTCACTGCTGAATTTATTTTTTTTTATCTGGTTGGTTGTGTTATTCATTTTATTAATTCAGTCTTTGTTATAGGTAGGTTCTTGCAATTTATTCCTAAACTATTTTTCCAATTCAACTTTCATTGGCCTCTATCTTTTCTTTTCATTTGTCCCTCTTTTTATTGCAAGAGCCAGATTTAAAATATATTGAGATGAAAAACAACATGTGAGTGAATGATGGTCATCCCTAAGAAACTGAATATTCCTATAAAGGCTATAAAAACAGGATTGGCCCAGGGAAGCTTTATCTGACAGTGCTTCATTATGCCCTGAAATTCTTCACCCTGCAATTGTGAATCACCTGCAGGCTCCATGGGAGGCCATTTGTCATGTGATTAGCAATTAGTACAAATGGCATTTTGAACACATGCCTAGAGAAATACCAAAGATTGGTAGCCTATCTTCCAACCCACCTGGCTCTCTTCATCAAAGTGCTAATTAGCTCAGAGTTTGGGCTACTACGTTGTCAATTCCCAGGACTGAGCATTCTCCTTTAGCGTATAGATCAGCGCTCAAGATGCTCGTCTTCTGCTGTACGTTTTAAACAGTCACTCAAGCATCCTGTTGCCACCAGGATAAGAGGAGCCCCGAGGATGCAAGATTATGTTTGTTCTGGGGAGTTGGCTGGCCCAAAAGAGAAAACACTATTTTTTTTTTTTTTTTGAGACAGGGTCTCACTGTGTAGTTGAGACTGCCCTGGAACTCACTATGTAGCCCAGGCTGGTCTCAAACGCATAGAGATCCTCTTGCCTCAGCCTCCTGAGTGCCGGAATTATAGGCATGCGCCCCCACACCTGGCTCTTTTTTTTTGTCATATTTTAAAATAAAACAAATGTGTGATAACTACTTTCTATAATCCTTAATATGCTTACTTTCAACCCGTAAGATTATCTTTACTGATTTATAGATTATTATACTAATTTCTTTTTGTGGTTATAGAGAGGGAAAAACTAATAAAAAATAGCTAGTGGTAGCAAAAGGCAAAACAATAGTTAGGAAGGTTATACACCAAAATATCGCTGGCTTCATGAGCTGTCATTGCCAGAAAGAAGAGCTTCCTGGCAGGTGTCTTGGCACTAGGTAAAAAGGAGTAAAGATTACTGCTAAGCATTAATTCTCAGCTCATCTGGCCTTTTTTCTGGTACTCTCAATTATGGGCCCCATATAATAAAATAAAAATAAAATTTAAAAAAGAAAATGCAAAGGGTGCTTAACCAAAACACGAGAACAGCTCCTCTCCAATTTTCTAAGGCCACTGCACTTTTGTGGCTTTTATATGTGGTTTCATGATGAAACTTCAAATTCTTCTTTTAACATTACTTTTTTTCTGTCACATAAGTAATAAAAGAACTCATCCATCATATTTGTAATATCTCTTTTCTTTGGTCAACAATTCATTTTGATTTTTTGTAATAAAATTTCAGTCATTTTTTTCACTTTGGTTAAACTCAGGCTGCAAAATGTTTTTAAAATTATGAATACTCAGGCCGGGGATTTAGCTCAGCAGTTCAGTGGCCTGCCTTACAAGTGCAAGGACCTGAGTTCAATCCCCAGTACCAAGAACAAAAACAAAACAAATTATGAATACTCTGTATTGTGAAACAAATATCTAAATGCCATTGAGTCCTTCCAATGTTCTGAACACATATGGGTGGTCTTGTTTTTTGTTATCTTGGGAAGGATTTATCTTGTCTTTTGAAGGTGTGACAGTTATATCTTGAGAAGAAGCCTGGATTTATTCCTAATAAGAACATGAAAATATACACACACTATGTATGTAGACACTATATGTATTAAAGGAGATATACAAACACTGTATTTATATTAAAGGAGATGCACACACACACACACACACACACACACACAAACACACATGTCCTGGATGTAACATGGAATAATTCAGAAAGAAAACAGCAGGAGAGAAATATGGATATAAGCAATGAATTCAAAACACACTCTTGTATGATGCTGTCTTGCTTCAAAATAGTACCCAACTCCACGGATTTGTTGCCCCCAGTCCCTTTGGATCTAGATGAGGATGAACTGGAGAAGATATTGGTGCAAAGATGAAATGGGAATTTATTTTGTATTCTCTTTCCTCTTTGAGCTGTGCAAATAAGTAATTTTACAAACAATGCTGAGGAACTGAAGGAGGACATGAGAAAGATAATCTAGAATCATCATGTTTTTCTTTGGTTCCTTATCACTGTGAAGAACATTACAAATGTCAAGTTGGTCTGTGGCTAGTGGATAGCCTGTGTGATGGTAAATGGTGATTTTTTTACTCTACTGGATTAAGAGGTACCTAGCAAATTATAAAAGCACATTTCAGGGTGTGTCTGTTACGGGGTGTGGAGATTACTGATTATGTGGGTCAGCAAACTGAGAGGAAAGAACTGCTCTTGTTGTGGGTGGTATCATCCACTATGAATCCTGTTGGAGTTGACTTGCATTTTTAAAAACTCCGCTCTGCTTTACCAGGCACATCTTCTGCTACTTCCATTGCCTGTGGACTCCAATTTCTTTAGTCTTTTAACACAGACTAACCATAGCTGCTCTCCAGGGTGTTTCCAGGCCTTCGGTTTCTGACTGATGTTGAGTCCTTGACCCTCTTGTTTTATGGCTCCATCTTCTCCTGAGAAGCAACTGAATCCTCTGGTTCTTGGCTGTGGAGACAGCTATGGTGGACTCTCCTGCCTCTGATCCTTTATATGACTAGCTAACAAATTCCCTTGTGTAATTTTACCTACATATATTCAAGCAAACATGCAAATATACATTCATCCTATGGGTTCTATTTCTGTACAAAGCCCTATTCTAACTTGAGATTCCAGGTAGCCTTATACTATCCTGTATGGTGACGTTCTCTTTCCTTAGAGTAGGTCATCTCTGTGGACCAGAGATACATAAGCTCTTTTAGGCTCATTAACAATTATTCTGTGGTTCGGTGTCATTACAGTTGTGATCTCAAAGATCAGTGGGAACTGAGAAACACCCTCTTTCCTGGACCAAATTCTACACTGCTTAGCACTTCCCTTCTTTATAAACTCTAAGAAAAATGAGTGATCAGAGAAAAATCTATGTTAATCTAAAATTAATTCACTAGGTCTTACCTCATACATTTAGTTTTTAAGAGATTATGACACAGTAGTAAAGTTGAGTATATTTTCAAAGACTGTACAAGTTCTCTGTAATTTAGGGGGATTCTTAGCTTTTTCACTTGATGATGTGGTCAAAGTGAAAATTCCAGGCAATTAACTGGCAGAATTGCATGTATATTTACACATAGAATGGCTTATTTTTCATTGTAATTAGCTTTTAGGGCATTACTAGGGATTCAAATATATGTATGGGAATATGTATATATAAATAAACTGTTTGCATTTGAGTTAATTTGCTTTACCACTAGATATAGGCAGCAGCTAAATGAGCCATTAATGTTGGACATTAGTTTTATGACAATAGAACCATCCCTCAATGTTTTTCTGTCTCCATCCTATAATCTGCCTTATTAGCATTTTCCATTCCATGTTTAACATTGGCCAAATATAGGAGTTATCTGTGAAATTGATAAGAAATTAAAAATAAGCAATTAGATGCATGGCTCTTGTCACAGAGAGCCTAATATTTTGTCTGGGGTATGCTTGGTTTAGATTTCTTAAGTATATTCTGAGGTGATTTAAGAATATTTGAGGCAGGGTATCATTCTTATGGTTTAGATCTAAATTGTTGTTAAATATCCTATGTGTTTGGAAGGTGACTGGGTCATGGCCACACTAAAGCTGACTTGTTAGGAGGTGGGGCCTGGTTACAGTTGAGTCACTGGGAGCATGACCTGGAAAGGTGTATTTTTGTCACGTCTCTTCTCTCTCTGCATCCCGGCTGCCAAAGGTTGAACAACTTTGCTTCCTCAATGACCACTGCCATCTTGTTTCTGCCTTGGAGCAGCTGACTGGTCTGAAACCATGGACTGAAGAATTAAATCCATCTTCCATTAAGTTGTGGGTATTAGGTGTTTTGTCCTAGCAATGAGAAAGTGATGAGGACAACTACTGAATTGCCATTCGAGTTTCACCAGATTTTAGGAACACCATTTTGATGACCACTGCTCTTCCAGCCCTGTCTCCTTACCTACAGGTGACTTCTGTTGACCTTGAGTGCTGATGTTTTGCCCCATCAGACTTGGAAGGGTATTGAAAACTGTTACTAAGCCAGAGGGCAAAAAGTTTATTGATCTAATTTTTATTTCTTTTTGCCATATTTTATGACACTACTGGAACATTATTAAGGTTCGTTTTTTCATTGTAATTAGCTTTTAGGTCATCCCTAGGGATGGTTTTACACACTTCGTGAGACAGCTATAAGGGGCTGCTAAGTGGATGAGAATTACTCCAGAGTAGCATGGCTCATTCATGGAATCTGGATTTCCAGTGGGGGAACTATGACACATTGCTTTCTGAGAACTTTCTGTTCCAGAAATACCCATAGCTTTGTGTGTGACACACACACAAAAAATACATAACAGCACCAGCTGTGCACCATGCAAGGTCCAAAGTGCTTTGTGTTGTGACTCACTAAATCCTTACAGTAATCTTGTGAGGGAGGTGACACCTCTGTCCCTGTTAAACAAGATAAAGTTAACTTTGGGCTGACAAGAAGTTTTGGTTGAGTCACACAGTCTGTGCCTAGCACTCACCACTGCCAGAACTAGAACACAAATGTCTTTCAACATGGTCAGGCTGCTGAGTTGTGTTTCCTGGGTTTTCATTCTAATCTTGCTTCTAATAAGCATAAGATCTATTTATTGAGCCTGTACTCTGCATCAGGCACTTCCCTTAATACATCATGTTCATCAGTTCCTTTCACCTCCACAAATCCAAGAGGAGTGAGATTATATTTTCTGATGTATGGAAGAGAAAATTGGGGGCTAGAAAATTCAAGTAATTTGTCCAAAGTTGGGCTTGAATTGCTTGACCTTGCAACCTCCGTTGTGAAGCTCTGCCCCGCACTGTTCTGTTTCAGGAAAAGGGTTAAGTTCACGCACATCTGCTTCAGGGGGCTTCACGGTTCTTTACGGAGTGAAGTTCCTGTCTCAACTCCAGATATATATACTTAGGAAGAACCAACACCACCTTGTGTAGTGGTTGAAACAGATACTTGGTTGAGGGGTGTTCTAGGTGGAGCATGGCCTGCTGTCTTACATTTCATAGCGCTCTCTGCCCCATCCGGAAGTCAGAATTTCAAGAAATTTCATTTTACGCTCACCTCTGTGGTGATTGTATCAGGTTTAGCCACCACTGTATGTGATAAGAAAGGACACTCACCCGTGATTATTTGAAGGGCCCTTTCCTTCCCAACTGTGAGTTCTTCCCATCTGTGATTTTGTTTGTTTGTTTGTCTGTCAACATTCCTTCTCTGCCTTTATGACCAAAATGTCTTGTCTCACATACTCTATACTTTCAGCATCCAAGACACATGTCTTGTGTTCTGAAATTTGGAATTTTCAAAAAGACCTAAGGTATAGACATACCTTTAGTGGCCACGATGCTTGCATCAGAAGTCACGTATGACTTGGTTTCAACTCCTCTGAGTGGCAATATCGATTCACAAACAGCAGTATGTACAGTGGCCCCCAAGTGGGATTTACATTCAGACAAGTAGACACTCAAAACGTAGATCTGTCATTGACTGTCTGTATGGGATTATGGAAGCTATTGAGGTGCTTAGGAGTTAACCTTGGTTTTCTCCTCTGTGAAAGGAAGCTCAGCATAGTTCACTGAATAATTTGTAAGACAACACATTCACAATCTTAGACACAGTTCTGCTTAACGTATAGGAGCCATTACAATGAAGACCATGTACTTATCATACCTTGCCTGCCCTCATCCGCAACAAAGGATTCTTCTAGCTATCTATCCAAGCCAAGTGTGTTAGCTCATTGTGGGCAAGCTGATTTTCACCCCAAATAAAGGACCTGTGCAGCAGAGACTCCATAGGCTGAGTCAGAGTTCAAATCTCTCTTTTGCTACTTCCAGGCAGTACGACCTTTGATTAATTATTCAACTTTTTGTGCTTCAGCTTTCTCACTTATAAAATGAGGATAAATATAGTACCCACATCATAGGATTTAAAAGATTTAAAAGTTGAAGTGAGAGTTAAAATATTAGAAGTCCTACGAAGCATGTCTGGGGTGTACTGAGCAGTATTACATTGTGAGATGTGCCTGTGATTGTTTCAGTAATGTTCTCTACTAGGAATCACTAAAAGTGCTTGTGCAGATGAACTACCCTCTTCCTGAGAAATCCTAACACAGCAAGTCTGATCTGAACCTCAGGGATGTGTATATTAAATAAGTAGTACAGAATATTCTTAGAGACAGCTCCCCTCATCCTAATCAGTGACTTAAAGCTGTATCTGGAGACAGAAAGATGGCCTATAATTGAACTCAACTCTGACTTCACTTTCTCCTGATACTGCCCCCAACCCCAGAGGGTAAAATTCTCAGCTTTTCCCTGGCAACAATTGCTCTCAAACATACTGTGCAATCTTCATTGCTGAGCCTCCTAACCCCTGGCAGCTCATGCTTTCAAACCACTGGAATCCATCAGCTGCAAACAGTGTTTTGTGGCATGTTGAGCAGACAGAGGCAATGTGACCCCTGAAACTGTGCAGAGTACAGACATGGTGAAAATGTCGGCCCCATTAAAACCTTGAAAAATTCAGTATGGCTGCTTGACTCTAAGTTTGGGAACCTATGAAGGAGACAGTTGTAACTTGCCTTCCATTTGGATGTACTGGCGGATTTCATGGTTATTCTAGGCAAGTAAGTGAGCCAGTGCATAATTGTTTACTTTAAAAAGAATCAGGACGAGTCTTTTAAAATAATAAAGCAGAAGGCCTTTTTAAAATTGCAAAAGTTTTTCTTATCTATGTTTCCTTCAATACCTTATCAGCAAATGGGTCCTGGAACAACTGGTATTTTATAGTTGTTACAGCCTAAAGATCAAGATTATGTGCTTTGGACTCACAATTCCTTTTTTGACTTTTTTTTTTGTACCAGGGACTGGAGTCAGGACCTTGCGCTTGCGAGGCAAGTACGGTGCCATTGAGCAAAGTCCCCAGCCCAGAGTTCCCGTGTTTTAAATTAATTAATTTTATTGGTACATGATTTGCAGATGACATGATGCTCTATGTAGAAGACCTTAAGAACTCCACCAAAAGCCTTTCAGACGTAATAACCGAGTTCAGCAAAATAGTTGGATACTAGGTCAACACGCAAAAATCAACAGCTTTCCTGTACACGAAAACCAGAATTCTCATCTTTTAATCAACTAGCTATAAGGCCTTAGAAAAGTTACCAGCTTCCTTTTGGACTAGTTTCCTTGCTATCAGTGGTGATGACATTATCCACCCATCGGATTTGCTCCAAAAACTAAAGGAAGAACTTGTAGAGATTATATAATCCTCCCCCCGTGGGTGCCTGGGATCATTTTCTCTGCTTTGAAGTTGCTTCATTTCCATTACCACATGAGCAAATCTCCTTATTCACTAAGATTCAGTGCAAATCCTTCCTTCTTCTCGCTCTTCTCAAATTAACACACGACTAGCACCTACTCTGTGCAGGGCACGAATTCTAGCACCAACTTTCTAGCGTTGTAATAAAAGAAACCAGGGATTAAGTGGAAATTATAAACTAGTGGGAAGAGTAATATCAGGAATTCTTTGTGAATTAATGATATTATCCAAACTAGAAAAGAGCTTGTTTCAACCAATTTTAGACACGGAACAGTTGAACTGTATTAGAAAGAGTCTGCAGGGCAAGCTTCATATTACTCAAGGGTAGAAGCAAATTAATTTGGAATTAAAATGGTTTAAAATCACTTATATTCTCATTTTATCCCTCGCTGTTTACTAAGACATCTTCCCTGTGTTTGATTTCAAAGTTAAGTTCACTTGGAATTGCACACATGTATAGACTCTACTTCCTCCTTGTATTGTCTCTTACCTGGAGATTATAATCACCCACCAATCACTTGCCTCCCTGATTTTTGGCCCCACCTCCTAATGGGAAAGCTCTCAGACATAACCTTGCACTAATGTAGTAGTCCCACCTTACAAATACCTTGTGGCTGTGCATTCACTACAGAAATGATTGGCCTGCAGTGATATTCGATTCCTGTAAGGAAGTAAAACTCTGTTTGTTTGTTTTTTTAATAGAAGTCTGATATTACCTATGTTGTCTTTGACCCTAAAATGTCATCTGTTGCTCATCACGTTGTGAAAGCTCTGCTCCTTCTCCAGGTTCAGCCCAAGGGCTGCCATGTCTACCATGCAAACTTCGCCTATCTCCAGCAGAGGTAACGATGGTGTCTGTAGTGGGATAGTATTCCTGTGTGGATTTCTGTGACATCTGCAACCAGGCCACCTCACCGTTAATTCAGGCCTGTAAATGGCCAGGGAAGAAACCACATTTCCATCCTTCCGAGAAACCAATGCAGAAGTTTGCACACTGAAAATATTTCCAAGAGGTACATGTTAAATTAAAGCCACAAACTTTATACCAGTAATAGCTAACCCATTATTATAGCTTAAGTCATCATTGAAGGAGGCATGTAAAAGACTTTTTGTTTCCTCCACTAAATAGATATTCTATTAATTAAAATCATTTGGTGCTAAACCGGGGACTGGCTGAACTGGTTAGTAAATGAATGACATAATGTTCATACAAAGTTCATTGATTTTAGAATTATACACTGGTTCTGTGAACTCAAGTAAATTCACTGCCCTTTTAGATGCACAGTCTCATCTATAAAATGGGAATAACACACACCTCAGAGATTTCTGCATCACAACTTGTATTAGTCACTTTCTTGTCAAGGAGACAAAATACCTGACAGCCATGATTTAAAAGAGGAAAGGCTTATTTGAGGCCACAGTTTCAGTGGGTTGAGTCCATGGTTTGCCAGCTCCAGGGTGGAAACTACATGTTGGGAAGGTATGGTCAAGGAAAGCTCTTTGCCACAAGGCAGTCAAGAAGCACGGCAGAAGGGAGGAGGCAGAAAGGAGAATACACCCTTCTAGAACATAGGACCCAACCCCTTTGGCCAGGCCCCACCTCCAAACATGAGACTTGGAGAACATTTTAGATCTAAACCATAACACAAGTATATAATGTGCAAAATCGTCTATACAATGAGTTACAAGTAGTGCATACTGTGCAATACTGGTTCTCTCTTGCTCTTTTATTCTCCTCATTCTTTATCCATCTAGTGTGCTATAGTTTAACCCTGTTTCTTTTCTTCAGAGCTTACTGGAAATAGCCAATACCTATAAACTTCCCACTCCTATAGTAATCCTTTAAGTATTAGAAGACTGTCACAAGATCAGTCATCGTATGACAGCAATTAATTGGAGTTTTTGGCAAGATGGTATTTTGCTTTCTTACTTCTCTTGCATAATATTGTACTGCACTTATTCATCATAATAGAAAAGACTGGAAACATAACAATTATTTCTTGTGAACATTAAACAGTGATTTAAAAGCCTCTTGCCAGCTCTTTCTAATATTCCATAAATAATAACTGATATTAATAAATTTTAGTTTTCATTAGAGTACAATAAGACTTTTTTTCCACAGTTGCAGTATGCTGACAGCATGCTAATGTATGGTTCAGTGATTTCTGTTTCTGCATAAAATGTGAGCATTTCCATATGAATCAGTGATTTTAGCATTGTTTTATCTTCATGTGGGGCCAAGCTGTGAATTTAAATAAAAGCGTATGTCATACTTTATGTATATAGGCAGTATTTCAAGTGACTAACTATGACAACATCAAGGGTACCAATTTGAAATTTTCAACCCAACAAGAGAGCACTTGTGATTGTTAAACAGTAAAATGAAAGCCATACTATATGATACAGCCATTGAATAGTTAATACGGTAGAGTTTTTTTCTTCTACCCTGACCCCTTTGCCTGTGTAAATTGGGTGATAAGTGAAGTTGGCATCTTGTTCTGCGAACAAAACTTGATTAGGTGTACCGAAAACAGTACATGGATGCCAGTACCGCCACATGTTATGGCCATCACTAGGCAGACAGCCTCATAAAGAGGATAAACACCTATCTTCTGCTAAATACTTAAATTGTCAGTCACAAAAGTCTTGCATTTATTGAAGAGATTTCTCAAAAAGGCAGCAAGTAGTGGTGTAGTCAAAGGGCTGCCCAAATGTGGGGCGCTATGAAGATATGTAGAGCAATCATTATCTGCCAAGTCACCATGACATTTAGCATTAGCAGGCATGGAACTGAGGAACCATTAAAGTTAGTTATTCTCGTTTTTCAAGGAGGCAAATCTGTACCAATATTGTACTCCTATTTGAAAATAAAGTGGTATATACTAATCCTGATAAGTAAAGATTGTGACCTAAAATACCCCTGTACAATAGTGAACCCACAAACCTACATAAAGAAAAAATTTATAAGGAAGGAAAGATTTTTATTTTCTTGTTCAATTTATCCATATTTTCTTATTATGTTCTCATATCAAGGTCCTCACCCACAGATTCTACACCATGGGTCCTTATGACAAGAGAAAGGTAGTTCCTGGGTTGGAAAAATTTATCTTCCTTGACACTAAAATAAAGTTTAGCCCCTACCATTATTTAGTATTCTAAATACTAAAGAAGTAGTATTTAGTGGTTGCCCTTTTTTGTGTGTGTCTTGGTACTGGGAATCAAACTCAGGAGTATTTTACATCTGAGTTACATCACCAACCCCTTTTATTATTTTGTTTTGAGACAAGGTCTCACTAAGTTGTCCAAGCTGGCCATGAACTTGTGGTTCTCCTGTCCCAATCTTCTGAGTAGCGGGGATTACAGGTGTGGTCACCATGCCCAGCTTGGTGGATGCCTTAGTTTTCTAATGACTGTTGTAACAAGTTTGCAAAAACTTGGGGACTTAAAATGCCACAAACTCATTGTTTTTTAGTTCTGTATTTCAGAAATTTGGCACAAGTTTTATTAATCTAAAATCAAGAGGTAAGAAGAACTATGTACCTTCCTGGGAAGTCTTCCTGGGAAGTCTTGCCTTTTCTGCCTTCTGAGACTCCCCATATCCCTTGGCTTATGGCCTACACCCAAGAAGTGCAGGTTGTCCTTCTCTCATCACATCTGTCTTGTATTCCGCTCTTCCCCCTTTTTTTCATTTTCAAGTATAGTTGCTAGTGATGGAAAAACTTTTAGAGATGAGTACCCAAACTGCTAACCCAAACCCACTTATTTATCAAATAGTGCCAACTCTGCAATTAAAACTGAGGTTTTAATTTAGAAAAAATAACTCAGACATTCACATCTTTTGTCCTATAAGAAAAACAAATGATATGCACACCATTGGTTTGCCTCCCCTGCTCTAGGCCAACCCATACATCCAAGATAATTTCCCTATGTTAAAGTCAACTGACAAACAGTCTTAATTCTATGTGTGCTCCTACTTAACATTTCTTTTCCATGTAAAATAAGATATCCATAGATTCTGGGAATTAGGAGATAGATGTTTCTGAGGGGGTCATCATTCTGCCTATCTCAGTGGCAAATCCAAGAATTACTTGAATCTGTGCTATAATGTTTGATAAACACCGTTTTAAAGATATTTGTCTTTTGCTACAGAACATATGGGAAGAACTTCACACACTTGCCAATTGGTTCATGCAAGAAAAAGGCTTTTTGTTGAAGTGGTGAGACCCAGACATTTGTTAGTGGTGGATTAGCCATAATCTCATCAGAAGAGGATACTCAATTATTTCCATTCATTGAAGTTACTTAAGCTATCGACAGGATTAAATCTCTTAGGCAGATTGAGGTCTAGAAGCAGAAAATCAATTCAGACCACTCAGTGGATGCTGAGAGTTTGAAATATCAGTCATAGGAGGATTATTGTCATTTCCCTCATGCCAGTGTAAGTTTTCCATACCTATATCTAAGAACCATAGCGATATTGTTAATACATGCCACATAAGCTCCATAATTTTGAAGACTGTATGATTTTAAAAGAGGCGCAGTGTTCATTTACCAGCAATCACTCCAAGCTGATGAGGAAGAAGAGGAGACTAGAAATTAGGGAGGAGGGAAGAGGACAATCAAGACAGAACTCAGATGAGTCCAAGTTGTGCAGTGCTTATTAAGAAAACAAGTTAACTGGAAGGTCATTAAGACGAGATAGCTCCAGCATCTTAAGCTGAAATAAAGAAAAGTCCAAAAAAAAAAGAAAAAGTAAAATGAAAATTCAGCTCAGTCATTCAAAAACCACCAACTGAATTCTAACTAGGCAGTTCCACTTTAATAAATCAAATATATTTTCTTTGCCTTGATTCTGGAAACTTCTTGTGGCACTTTTCTTCCCCCTCCTCCGCCATGGAAGGTTCAGGAGTTGCCATCTGATGTTGTTGGATTCAGGAAGCCCTGTCTGCTCACATAAACAGAATATCTTTTAATTGAGGGGATAACAAGACATCCACATAATGGAATATTGTTCAACCGTATAAAAAGTGGAGTGATCTGACACAGTGTTTGACAGAGTCCACCAACCCTAGCTTCTCATCCTCCCTTGCTCTCTCTCAGCTTCAATGTCTTGGCTGAACACTGGAGATCATGAAACATCTTAGTTCCTCTCTTTGGTGTTATAATTTTGAATATTATTATTACTTTATGGAGACACAGAAAGATATCTAGGGTTTCGAAGTAAGAACATTCAGAACGATTCCATTTCTCTGTAAAAACCATGTAAAATTATGTATATAGTATTTATACAAGCCTAGAAAGATGTTGGAAAGCACATATACCTAATTGTTAACAGTGAATTTAGGAGAAAGACTGGATACAGGTATTTCTAACTTTTACTACTGTGATAAGAGTAAACAGCTCTCTTGAATAGCAACTCCCTGAAAAATAAAAGACCACCAAAACAATCTGCCAACAAGACAATTTACTTAGAAAATACATAATATCTGGTGAGGACTGCAACAAACCATATGAACCAACATGAAAATGTATCTAAGTATTTTGTGTAGCATTTGAAGGCTTTCATAAACTTTTATCAGTGAATCACCTTTTAAAATGAATCCTTTCTCTGATTTCTAAGAACCTAAATTTAACATGAATGAGTCATCTTCCTCATAGCTCATAACTTGGGGACCTAAACACATGTATTCAGGAGTCCACAGGTGCAAGAACATTTACACCTCCAGGTAGGACCGAAACGTGTTGTCATCCTATTCTCTGGCTACTTGCCGTGAAACAAACAGCAACAGGAACTTGGAAAGGATGAGACTGCTATCGTCCTCTGTGCAAGTAGAAGTGTAGTCTCAGCAACACCTCTCTAACTAATCAATTGCTTATTTAAGTGGGGGTTTCCACATGGCTGGCTTAACAGGGAAACACTACATTTACTAGTGTGGGAATATCTATTTTTACAACAGAGGACTAGAAACTGTCTAGAATAAATGTTCACATGGTGGTTTTAGGAATTACAAAATAGAAAAAAACCAAAAACGACTGATGGCTTTCTGTGAGCTGAGCATGCTCCACCTGTTTCTAATCCTAGTTATCTTCCTGAGAACAAAGAGACCCTGCACCTTGGCTGTGGGCATCTATCAACAGTTAAAGCTATAACAGATATATACATAATGAGCACCTGCTTTGCTTCAAGATGGATAAGATCATATCAACTAAGTTGCTGTGTAAGAACACTTTCTAGGTCAATCTGCCCTTTCAGAAGATTGACCTTCTTTTAGTTGTACAAATAGTTGCTGAATTCTTGTGTGCTCAGTACACTTCTGGGAGTCATTGAAGAAACAAACGTTATAGGTGCAATTTTTGTCTCCTGAGAGCTGACAGTGTTACTGACAACTGTATACACCTACACAGCATCTTTGTCTCTCTGTGACACAGGGCTCAGTGATGTTACCCCCACAGATTTTGCTCACAAGGAAGCTAGTCTGGAAGCTCAGCTATAGAACACCTGGTAATAGAGAGACTGGGGTCCAAATACTACTTGTGATGGTGCCTGAGAATAGACTATTAATCTAGACACCTAAATCTTCAAAAACACTTCACCCATAAAATAGCTGTAGGGGTGAAATGAGGTTATGTCATAATACACTTAGCAAAATATCTGTATGCATGTACAAATACATAATAGTCCACGTGACAGTTTCTAAATTGTTTTAGTATCAGAATTAAATGAGATAATGTGTCTAAGGAGTTCATCTCGACATTCAGGGCATGGCTAGCTACTCAGCAATGACAGTTATTGATTTTGGAATGGTCTTGTACTTTAGCCTGCTGCCTCTACATAGCTCCTTTCCTGAAGCTGAAAGAAAGAACTGAACATCTGTGTACCCTGCCTTTACATGCTAAATCTCAACTTTGTATGTTTCCACTCATAGTCACCCTTTGGGGCAAGTTTCAGTGGTACAGGTATGGAAGGTGAGGCTCAGAGGCAGGCTGTGTTCGTTCCAGGCAGGAGTCTGCAGCACAGGAGTCCCTGGGCAAGTGTTCCACACTCAGGGGCCCAGTGTGCTGACCTTGCCCAAGGACGGAACTTGGAAATCCCCTGTGGGATGCACAAAGGCGCTTTTCCATATAACCTGCTGTGAAGATGGAAGTGATCTACGCCTGTGCTGTCTGAGAAAGGGCCCCGTACCCGAGTGTGGCTCTTGCTATCAGTGCCTGAAATGTGGCCAGTATAACTGAAGAGCTGAATTTTAAATGTATTTAGCATTATTTTTTAAGTTTCTGTTTTTTAAATTTATATTCATTTGCCCCATATTATCTAAGAGTGCATATTTGTGGTACAGATTAATGAGTCTCATTTCTGCTTGTTAACATACTTTAATTACTCTCCCTCCTGAACCTCTTTCCGTCTCCTCTCCCTTAGCTCCACATTTGGTGGGGGTGAGGGCTTGATGTGTTTTGGTCGTATTCTTTTAAATGGTCACATGCAGTTCCCGGCTACCCATTTGGACAAGAAGGAGCTCGATAACATCCTTTGCCACACTCATGGTGTCCTTGCTTCAACACCGCAAATGACAGGCTGCTCACCGCCCCACGGCCCTATCCCATTGCTTTCTACCTCTGTCTGACATTAGAGAACCCATTATGATGTTGAACCACCATCTGTTTCCCCTAACTTTTACTTACTTGGTCCGAATGTTTCCCTGGAGCCACATAAAGTATGCTCAATCAATTTCCCAAAACAGTATGTGCCCTACTCTTTACTATGTGCAAATGTTGACACTTAAGAAGCATTCTAGGCTCGGAGCTTTTATGAGGCTACTGTGGGGATTCAGCACCCTGGGTGATGATGGGATGGTGGTGATAATAATCACTCCCACATGTCAGCCACTTAGTCTACAGGCTTCCCGCTTATCATCTCATGTACTTACCATAGTAACCCAGTGTCCATGGCCAACTTCATGAAAATGAAACTAAGACAGATGGAGGTTAAGGGCTGGACAATAGTCATGCTCCTCTGAAGGTGTGAAGTCAGAATTTGAAATCAGTAGTTTGAACTTGAAGCCTATTTGCATAATTGTTCTCCATTCCGATTGCCAAAGACCAGAGTCAAAGAAAACCCCAAGTGGCATCACATCAGCCAGGGGTTAGGGGTTCAGAGGTTCCACACTCAGTAAGAACTTCAAGAGAGAATCTCATAGACCCAGTCTACCAGACCCTTATGCATCCTGAGGAGCCCTGATATGGCGAGCAAACAGCATGTATCAGATACCCACGGTGATAGGAACAGGAAAACAGGTTCTTGCCTAGGAATTTCAACCCTAGATGCCCGCAGGCCCACAAAAATCACAGAAAGGACCAAAGTGGGTTGGTTATTTAAATATACCATTTTTATTTTCTTCAATTGGTTCTTGCTCATTTTTTCTGGGAATATACAGCCCTTCCAAGCTGCCTTTTGATTCCTCATTTTTCACAGTAGTATCAGTGTAGTCAATGCTCCGATTCCCCTTGCCTGCATCACTAGACGTGACAGAGATACTAAGTAATGGCAGTGTCTGTCACTTGCCCCATTGCCTGGGGCGCTACGGGGAGTAGGGGAGACTAAGGCAAAGTGAAAGGCACATGCTGCGTCTGATGGGGCGGGAACAATTCTGTGCTAGCTCACCCAGCATACATGAGAAGACAGGGAGTCTGCCACCAGAGTATCCATATTTTCAAGGGAAGTATGAAATCTATGTCTTTTATATAAACTACTATACTTTTAAAAGACTGAAAATTGATTCAAATTGATATATCACTCTGTTCTAAAAGTACTATTGAATACCACATTGGATATTGGGATGGTAAAAGGAAATATTGCAAATGAAATATGAAGTTTAGTTTAAAAGTTTTTAAAAAGTCAGATCAGTGATGTATACCTATAATACTAACACTGAGGGAGGCTGAAGTGGGAGGATTGCAAGTTTAAGTCCATCCTGGGCAAATCTCAAATGAGAGCACAGGGAGAGAGTGAGAGAGTAAGAGAATGTGTCAGGGATGTAGCTCAGTGGTAGAGTAGCTCTGGTTTAATACCCAGTGCTATCAAAGCAGGAAAGAAAGAAGGAAGGGAGGGAGGGAATTAGGGAAGGAGAAAGGACCCTATGGCCAAACCTCACAGATCAGTTAGTATATCTGTAGCCCACAGTCTACTCATGTTCTGATCCAGTCCAAATACCACATCTAATGATGAGAAAGCTGGTGCCTGGAGATCAAAAACATTTTGTTAAAGTTGTATGAATCAATTACAAAATTGTGTCTAAATACTCCACTTGTTATTTCTTGGGCCAGGGCTGATTAATTCTAGAGTTGTGACAGAGCATTCTCTCTCTCAGTCCCTGCTAGAATAAAGCACGCCTTCTGGCTTTTCCTGGTGCCCTTCATCACAGTGGGAAGACATCACATGATTGTACTCTCCTGCGACCTCACTGTTGATAGGATGCTGAGGCTACTTCTTCCTTCCCCTCGGACCCCCTCCTCTGCTCTCCATTAAGGGCTGGATTCTTCTCTTCATTGCCTTTACCTGAGTATTTAGAGTTTTCTTCTGTTGTTCCCTCCTTCCTCAAGGCCACTGCGGCGTGAAAAGCCAGATTATGCAGAAAATAGTGGTTATGAATATGAAACAATGTGCCTATCCATAAAACTAGTTCAGAAACTCCTGATCCATTTAAAGCATCAAAATCTTTTGAAACCATCAAATAAGAATGATTACTAGAATGCTCATGGCATGGTGGCCGTAAGCAGTGTTTGTGCAGTGGAGCATGAAATGGTAGGATGAGGGTGCCCTGTGATGTCTAATAAGACATGCGAAGTGTGATTGACAAATGCAGTGAATGTTTAAATTAAAAAAATTATGAAGTAAAAGACACAATGCCATTAACCCCACCAAATACCCTTCCATGCTTCAGACAACTCATCCCATTGTCCTAGCCACTCTCTGAAGCAATTCTCAAAGTTGTCTTGTCTAAATGTATTTAGTTACACTGTCGTGGCTGCCTCCATGTCCTGAGTCAGTTCAAAATGTTTACCTTTCATGGTCATCTTGACTTTGGGGTAGAGCCAGGAGCCGGACATCGCATGGTGCCAGGTCCAGTGAACCGGATGGACGAGAATTCCCTGTGACATTTGTGAGCCCTCCTTTCTATTGGACGGCACTCAGCAGCAGCAGAGGTCACCACGTCTTCATCACACATTACAAAGATACACAGGACAGAAGACTTCTCCAGGACTTCTTCGGAGAGTAGCAGGGATGATGGGATGAATGTGTGTGAAGTGTATTGGTGAGTATTTTGAGGGGGGTTAATGGCAATGGGCCTTTCACTGTAATAAATTTTTCAAAGTTTAAACATTCACTCGAGCTTGCTAAATATATTCAGAGAGAAATCTGGAAGGCTATGTCTGTCCTTCCCTAAGAAGCAGACAAGCAAGCCCATTTCCACAATGCGACTCTTAGATCTCATACCTAAAGAAGGCTAAATGAAAGGAAAGTTATAGACTTCCTGTTAGTCCGAAGATGGAACAAAGTCCACTGGAACTTGGGTGAGCGGCACGTGGGAGGCGAATGAGTGGCAACTCAGAGCCTGGACGAAACCAGAGGAGAAGAGCGACAAGTCTGTGGAGTGGGCGTTTTCCTCTCTGGCAACAATTCACGGACAGAGAATGGAATAACTTCTGTTGTGAATGGGCACAATTTTAGGGGGACAGAGATGCATTTTCCAAGTGTGGCGGTTTACTACTGGGGCAATTTAGCCACGTTGCTTTTGGACTCTGAATTAGATGTGATAAGCACAGAAGACCGAGGGAGACTGAGGGCAGCTATGCACCCTCTGCGTAGCTGGCCTAAGAGACAGAAGGGACTCCAGGTGGCCCTCACTATTCCACTTCCTGGTCTTCGTCAACTTCAGACTTAGGTGATTGTCAGGGTCTCTAGGCCACCACCAGACTCTAGGACTACAGCCTTCCAGAGTTTTCATCTGGCTTTCCTTTGCCATCTCCTGCTGTCAGTGACACCTGTGCCTGCTTTTCTGTGCCATGCCAGCTCCCACTGTCCATTTGGTACCTGTGCTCACAAAGTGGTTGGAGACTTTTCTTAGATCTCTTAGCTGCTCCAGACTCTCACTTCCCCAGCTTCCTCTGTACCTCTGTAATTGTGCGGTCTTCTTCTTCTTCTTCTTCTTTTTTTTTTTTTTCTTTTAATTTAGTACCAGGAATTGAACTCAGAGCCTCTCACTTGCCAGGCAGGCACGACACCACTGAGCTACATCCTCAGCCTTTCAGTCCTGTTCTAACTGAACATCTTACTGCTCAATGCTCTTAGCCTTCCTTCTTCAGTGGGGGAGACCAAATGTGAGGTCCCGAAACAGAAACTCTTACTGAAGACAAATTAAGAGGAAGTAGATGCAGCAGAGCTCCCTGCCCTCCCTCTGTGTACCTGAAAACAGGGCAAAGTTTCACAAAGACAGAAGGTATCTACCCAACTCAGCCACTACAGGAAGAATGGAGGTTAGCGACAGAAGACAGTGCTAAGCTGGAGAGGATACCGGGGGAATCCCTATGGACACTCATACTCAGGATCCTTCACCAGCCATTTCTTCACGGCCTTTCCCCACAATGCCTCTTACAGAGCTCAGAGTCCGGATTTTCCTTTTTGTTTCTTTCAGAATTTACTGTTTCTTGTTGAACGTGTTGTATAAGCTGGAACCCCAACCACCTCTTTGAGAATTACTCATTCTTTGGGTGTCTCCTATGTATGAGAAATCTGCATGTAGAAAAGTTTCTGTTTTCCTCTTGTTATTCTGTCTTTTGTAATGACACCCTCCCCAACCAGGCACCTACAGGTGGGGACTCATCGGAGCAAAACCCCTATGCCAGAGTGAATCTGCTTGATGCACTAAGCAGCTGTCTCACATGAAATTTCCCCATGTTTATCTGATCCCAGTGGATGCCTGGGTTGTTTACTAAAAGCATGGATTATCAGGACCCATCCCAGGCTCGATGGATTGGAAAGTTTAGGACAGGGATGGAGATCCTGCACTTTTAACTGACTCTGGTGACTCTTGTCATTAGATTCCTTTAGCTCCCATTGCTCTTGTGTAGCTGTTCCTCCCTTGGCTTCGCGCTGGACCCACCAGGGCACTGGTGATACCGGTGCCTCCAGAGATTTAAATTGAGTTGCTCTGGTGGGTCAGGAGTTTAATGAGGTCCCGGTATGATGTCCCTGTTCAGCCGAATGTGGGAGGCCGTGCTCTGCTAGAATACAGGTGAGCTACCTATTACAAGAGGACAATTTTCTTCTACTTCACTAAAACAAACCATGCCAGCTCTATGCACTCTGGCATAGGCATTTTCTCAGAATTTCAAAGTCAGTATTTCAACTACAAGAGGTCTTGGGGGTCTTTAAGCCAGCCTCGCATTTCTGCTCTTTGGTTTGAATACTGAGACCAGAGAGGTGGAGTGGCTAGTCCAACATCACACAGCTAGTTATTAGAAGACTCAGCATGGGGCTCTCTCTGACCAAGATAAGCAGG
Source organism: Fukomys damarensis (assembly GCF_012274545.1). NCBI lineage: Eukaryota > Metazoa > Chordata > Mammalia > Rodentia > Bathyergidae > Fukomys > Fukomys damarensis. The sequence continues at coordinate 2,563,294 of NW_022900940.1, read as the reverse complement.
CTTTTATCTTGTCAACATTTAATTCCTTGTGAAGTAAGTGTTCCTATGTGTAATTGGCTGTCTCGAAGATGTATCCTGCTGCTTTTAGTTTTAGAAAGAAATTTATTAGTTTTAGAAAGAAATTTAAACTACATCCAATAAATGAACAGGAAGTACAGTTCTGCACTTGCCTTATAGGAGAAGTTTAGCAAATTTTACATAGTATGAGAAACACCTTGGGCCCTTTAAAAAAATGCCAGATCTTGGAAGGCTAATTCAGGAAATCTGAGAGAGAGAGAGAGAGAGAGAGAGAGAGAGAGAGAGAGAGAGAGAGTGTGTGTGTGTGTGTGTGTGCGCGCGCGCGCGCGCATTGGGGTGGCAGTTGGAATCTGTGATTATAATCTATTCATACAAAGGTATCTCTTCCCCACCCCTCGTAACTCTGCTACCCACAGTCCAGGGACCAAACCTCGAGAGACTTCGTCCTGTCATTTGACCCTCAGTACAGGCATTAGGTATTCAAATAAGAATAGCACCTAGCTCCTCACATGGAGAACATGATACTCAGGATACACTAGCTTTTCCAAAGCTGTGCAGAATGGTAAACTCTCAGCTCTTCTAGGCCAGGGACTTACACCACAGATTCTAATGCTGGCCTCTATTGAACGAAGCCATTTTAATCACTGATTGAGAGTGTGTATTGATTGCTTTACAACTGCAGTCTTGCTATCCATACTTTTGTCCATGCTAGTTTTTCAGTAGATGTTTTAAGGAAATCAGTGTGTGTGTGAGTGTGTGCGTGTGTCTAGACAGATACACTGAGTATCAATTACTTTGCATATGCATGGTTCAGTTTATGTTAGAATCATCAAGTCTAGACCCTGCACAGGCCAGAAAAGTATTGCTAACTAATCCAGTAGACTGAATTCTGAGTTCACAGGGAGTAGTGGGGACTAACTTTACAGCTCATGAGTGCCTAAAAAATACTGTTGTGGGGCCTGGGATTTAGCTCAGGGCTGCCACCACCTGCCTCACAAACACAAGGTCAGGAGTTGGATCCCCTATACCAAAACAAACAAACAAACAAACAACAAACAAAAACAAAGCTATTGTGAAGTATGCTTCACAGCACCTATAATCTCAGCATTTGGGAGGTGAGTCCAGAGGACTGACCATTAAAGTCCAATCTGGGAAAGAAAGAGTGAGACTCTGTCTCAAAAACAAAGAAACAAACAGTTGTTCTTGAGCTCAGCACTATTATGGTCATACGGGAACATGGACCGAGAAGTTCTGATTTTTTGGTCAACCTTTCTTACCCTCTCCCTCATATAGGAAAAGCCAATGATCTGGATTAGGGGAGGAATCTAAGGCCAGAGGCCAGTTCCAACCCCTGACCTGTTTTGGCAAATAGAGGTTTCTGGAACACAGTCACACCCCTTTATTTGCCTATTGCTGTTTTCTCCCTTTGATGGCAGAGTTAACTATTTATGACAGAGACCTATGGCCTCCTAAGTCTAGAATATTTACTATGTGTCCCTTTATAGATAAAGTTCAATGGTCCCTAATAGAAATTTTGTGTATGTGTGTGAAATTTTAAAATGTCAATTCAAAAAAAAAAATTTAAACCCCAAATCTACATAAAGTACTTGTGCAGATGCGATATGTACACACACTGATTCCCAAAGATGAATGCATTTTTTTTCCGCTATTTTATTTTTTACAATTTTATTAGTAAATTTTTGCAGTACTTAATGACTACATTTATCACAGGGAGCTGGTACACGTATATAATATAATTCAATTCTTTTTATTTTCTACCCCTCCCATTTCTCCCTGCTCCTTCCAACTCTTGGTCTCTTTCCAGTTTTCAAAAGCTCTGTTTTCCAATTTTTCCTTCAATTCTTATTTTTTCCATCTCCTTTCCCTCCTCTTTTCCCCTTCCCTTTACGTCTTGCTCCCTTCCCCATTTAAAAAAGATCTTCCCATTTCGTATTATCTACCTTTTACTTTGCTTTTCATTTCTCTTTGGGGTTTCTCATGTAGAAGAAGTCATAATATATTTAAACATGTATGTCTTATTTATTTCACTTAATATTGTTAGCCTCAAAGTACATCCATTTACCTTCAAATGCCTCGTTTATTCTTCTTTATGGCAGAGTAGTATTCTGTTATGTATAAATACCATATTTTATCTGTTGATGGGCCTGTTTCCAATATTTAGCTATTATAAATCTTGTTGTTATAAACATGGGCATGCATATATCAGTGTAATATGATGACTTTAACTATTTGGGGAAAATATCTAGAAGGGGAATAGCTGAATCAAACGGAATTTCTAGTTTTAGCTTTTTGAGGAATCTCCATACAGATTTCCTCAGTGGTTAATCAAGTTTATATTACCACCAACAATGTAGAAATGTTCCTTTTCCCCACAGCCTTGCCAGTATTTTTTATTATTTGATTTTTTTTTTTGATGAGAGCTATTCAGGACTGAATTCACTGCTGAATTTCACAAGAATTTCAGAGAAAAATCCAGCCTCAATACTCCTCAAACTCTTTAATGCAATTGAAAGGGAAGGAGTACTCTCAAAAATCATGTCCCTGATTCCAAAACCAGACAGGGATCCAACCAAAAAGAGTATTATAGGACAATCTCTCTAATGAACATAGATGAAAAAAATCATCAGTAAGATACTGGCAAACAGAATGCAATGAATCATCAAGAAGACCACACCCCATGACCAAGTAAACTTCATCTCAAGGATTCAAGAATAGATCAACATGCAAATCAATAACTAAAATCCACCATATAATCAGAAGCAAAGACAAAAGTTATGCTTAATACATATCACAAACATATACCAACTATTAAAAATAAGAATCCTACAGTGAAGAACCAAACAGCCATTACACTTTACTCTCTTGCATATCTGGGTGAGATATGATTCCACAGAGTAAGCAGAAACAGCACACTTATTTCTGTAGTGCCTTTTCCTAACAGAATATCATGTCCTAAAAAATAGGTCCTTAAGCACTGCAATAGTTCATAAAAATTTTCAACAATTAGAAATTACTTTGCTGATGGAAAAATACTAAAAAGCAGGCACAAATGACTAGATTTGCAGACACCAAATGCTAATTAAAATTCTAAAACTTGTAAAAAACCCTCAAAGAAGAAGTAAAGTCTATATAATAGACCCTGTGGGAAAATGCAGCTCAAATATTATGATGCCTTTGGGAAATTAGCAAAATTTTCTAGCTACATGGGGAATAATGCTGAAAAAGTTTTCAGGGAAAAAAAAATGTATCAGCTCCCCGCAAAGAATCAAGAAGCATATTGATATCAGTCTTTTACTTAGAAAATTCTGTTTATCTTTAGCTTAGAAAATCCAGTTTATTTTAGAAGCAAAGTCCTCCTGAATGTTTATCAACTAGGCTTTAAAATTATTAAAAGGCATTACTATTGCTTTTGTCCTAGCCCTTTATTTTACATGAGTCTTTGATCTTTCTACTGTGATGTTTCAAACCATGCTACTTTTCATGAAGGATCGTGATTCCGATAGCTGTGAAGGGATTGTAGTAATTCATTCTTACATTTCACTTTGAGTTTTAAAAATGCTTTCAGACATCTTTTGGGTGGAGAAGGGAGAGAAGGAAGCAAGGAGCTTAGGCTGAAACATTTCAGAACTGTAACAAGATGAAAAAAGCTTCATAATGCATTGGAGTTTCAGTAGCAAACTTATCTAATAATAGCTCAGAGGTGGGGTTTATTTGAGTCTTACAGCCTAAATGTTCCTTCTTGTAACCTTTCAAATGCACGTGCAGGAATAAAATTAGAAAAACAGGTCTCAGGGAGTTCACAAACAGGGCTCTATCCCCCAAATTTCTAGCTCAAGAAAGCATAGGAATCTGATGAAATGCAGAACATACTTTGTTTTTGAAGAAGCCCAAGTAATTCAGTAGTAGAAGGTAATGCAATTTGGATCTGTGCTCTTTCTGAATGTGTATTCCAGCTGGGAATTTAGGATGCATTCATCATCATCAAGTAAAATGATAAACAAAAATAAAAAAAATAATGCTAGTTAGTAGAGACTACATGCTCAGCTCTGCAAAGAGCACTTTATATACATTGTCTCCTGTAATTCTTAAGAGGGCTCATTCCAAGTCTACAGAAGTTAAGCTGCTTGCTCCCCGAAACACAGACAGGGAGAGGATGAGGTCCGAAGTCCAAGCTCCTGCTGATAGCTCTTTCACTTCCTAACACCTTGAAGAGAGTCTGCTGTTCAGAACAGGCGAGCAAACACTTGGGGGAGTCAGCGTCAGGCACTCGGTAAATGGCAGCCTCAGGAACTAGAGTACAGGTCTCCAGATTTGAGCAGCTGTCTCACTCTACACCTGAAAATCTCACAGTCAGTTGTTCCAAGTGGAGAGCAATCCAGAGAAAGTCCTGCTCAGAGTTGCTCCCAGGGCTAAGTTGCAGATAAAACTCCAAGGAAAGGCCAAAAGTGAACCTTTTCAGTGGGCAGTGTGAGCTCAGCCTGAGGAACTTAGTAACTTTTTCATTTTTTTTGGAATTTAATAACTTAATGAGAGCTTACCTTAAAATTTAACATGGTCAACATGGCTGGGAATATAGCTCAGCAGGAAGCACCTGGGTTTAATTCCCAGTATAACACACTTACACACAAAATTCAAAATAAGCAAATGATGGCAGACTAAATGCCCATCAACAGATGAAAACATAAAGAAAATGTGATGTATATACACTGTGGAGTACTACTCAGCCATAAAGCAGGGTACATTTGTATCATTTTTTTAGGAAAACAGGATGGATCTTGAGACCACAAGGTTTAGTGAAAAAAATCAGATGTAGAGAGTTAAATATCTCATTTTTGTAGGAGAAACCCAAATATGGATAATTTAAAGAGCTAAATGAAAGAGATATGGTAGGAAACAGGGGGTAGACTTTTTGGGAATGGGGAGGGGATCTGGAAGAGGAGAGAGAGGAGAAAGTAGGGGAGAATAAAATGATCCAGATACAATGTATGCCAATTTCCCAAAATGAATGTAATCATTATGTACGAGAAATATATACTACTAAATTTTTTTAAAGAGTCTTTTAAACCATATTTAGTGAAAAAGAAATTCTGGAGAGTGCATAGTCTCAGTACATCCAGAGAGAACAGGAAGAGGATGTACATAGGTGTTGTGGCATTATTCAAGGCTATTAAATGGAAATTAGACAACTAGTATTTGAAGAGCATGTTAAAGTGAAGAAAAACTTTTATAATAAAAACTCCACAGTGGAAATAATACTTCCTTCAAAAACTGGAGAAGAGTTAAGAGAAATATAATGTATAATAGTAACCATGACTCCAGAAGCAGACAGCCCAAAGCCAGGTACCAGGAGATAAGAGCAGCATTCTCTAACACAGTGGGAAGAGACAGGACGGGTGTAAAGAAACTACCCCAGGCAAGGAAGAGAACTAGTCCTCTAGCAGAAAGCTCAGGGGTACTTAAAAGTGCATAATGCACATTTTGAACCCTGATTCTCACTCATTTCATCAACCCTCCAATTTTGCCAGTTGCCTGTCTTTATCCCAGCATGCTAACTGTGTTTTTTCCAGAAGTGGTGATGCCTGCCTTTAATCCCAGCATTATGGGAAGTTGAGGCAAGTGGATTGCAAGTTCCAGCTCATCAGGGCAACTTAGTGTCTTAGTAAGACCCTGTCTTAAAATAAAAAAAGAGGTGGGGATATATAGCTTTGTGTGAAGGCCCTGAGTTCAGTCCCCAGTACTACCAACAAACAAAAAACTCATCTCATGAGAGGGAAAGAAATTGGGAAGCATTATTTAAGACTATGGACCAACTCTGGTCAGGAAATACAAATATATGCAAGCTACTTTGTGTGTTGAAATCCCCAAGGCTGCTTTGGCATTTAAATTAGTTAACATAAATCAAACTGTATGTACAACAAAAGTCAAACAAGAGGCTCAGAAAATGTTAGCAAGCATATTCAATCAACCCTTCTGTTATCTTCATAGGGATATTGAGTTAAAGGACTATTCTAGGACTTGCATGGAAAAGATACTTGAGCTGGTAGCTCCCTTTGTGACTGTGGATTTATGATTTGGGACACAGGGAAGGAAAATATCAGGTAAACAGCATTCTCTGCCAGATATTAACATAACAAACCTCCTTCCATCTGGGTGGATGGCCCATTCCTCCAATGATTCTCCATGTTTTATCTTCTCAGTTCAACAGATCTAATTCACATGCTGTTGGTTGAGATTCCAAGGAAACAGTATACAAAGAACACTGGCTAAATAGCCGTCTAATCCTTCTAGAAAATTCCTAAGCAGCATTGCAATTGGCTGGTAGAGCCAGGCATATAATGTAACAACCTGCTTTTTTTTTTCTGGTCAATCTTTTTGTTGTACCCCAGCTAGCGCACAATCCATGAGGAAATATCCTCTATATCTTCTGATTCACACTTTCCTTTCACCCCCTAAAAATGTAATATAAATTTACAACAGCATACGTCTGATTTTCCAGAATCCTCATTTAAAAAACAAAATTCAGCATTACAGTTTGTGAACACAACACTTTTATTGAAGGTCTATTTTTTACTTTTAGCTGTAAGATTATTTTTTCCAGGCAGGAGCAAAAGCTTGAATGAGATGGCATCTGTCTGCATTAATGAGATACTGGAATGCGCTCTCCTGGGTCTCCTTGTCAACTGAAATGTCACTTCACTGTTCTTATCAACGGATTGTGGATTGCTCACGTTTTTCCTTGGCTTCTCATACTCCGAGTGTGGTTAATCCCTTTTCTATTTTCCTTGAGTCAGAGGATTTTCCTGTGTAAAAGAGCAGCTCTCTTTCTATATTCATGGCTATCTTTGGAAGCTGGATCTTAGCAGAGAAGTAGGGGCAACAGTGATGGATGAGCCATGGGCCAGTGGGACACATGCACAACAGTGGGGACTGCCCAGTCCTCTTCTAGGAGTCTGACTTCTGGGCCTCGTTGCCTGGACCAGGCAGAGATTGTATCTAGTCCTGGTGCTCACTTTGTCCCAGTCCGCTGGGGCCTTCTGCCTTGATGACAATTCTGTAGAGGGTTTAGCAGAAAGCAGGAAGTTTCCAGAGATTAATAGTGGGTCTGGTCCAAAATAATGCTATATTCTAGGCCTTGGATGTTAGCAAAGGCTGTTAGCAAAGGCTGGCATTTATTAGACTGGATATGATACTTTTTTATTTTCTCATCTGTCAAGGAATTTAAATCAATTTATTTATCACTTGCAGTCAGGGACTAAAAGCACAAGTCCTGGTGTTGGTTGGTCTGTGTTACCTTTACCTCTCTGTATCCATGAAATGGGATACTTGAAAATTAAATAATGATGCAAAAACAGCACAGTGCCTAGCAGCCGAAGTCTCTATAGACATGTTTAACTACCCTCTCCTTCTGTTACTAACTGGGTAAAGCTCAACTAAAACCCAGAAGTATCCCAGCACAAACCACACAGAGATAAGCAAAGTCAGCGCTAGAATCTAGACTCCTCGTTACCCAGTTCATTCTGATCAGCTTAGTGGAACAAGAATAATTAACTCCAATGCTAATGAATCAGTCCTGAAAAATATTTCACATCACAGCTGGTGCACACATGTACTTTTCCTCTAGGATTCCTTGATGAGACAGTGATCTAAAAAGCACCATTGAAAGGAAGGCATTTAGAGGCAGATAGATTTGAGCTCATGATTTACTTCCATAAATGTATAACTTTGACCATGTGTCCCCAAACTTCATAAAGATTATATGGCACATAAGTGTAAATGAGGCCCAAACAATACTTAATTTTCCTTTTTTGTTTGTTTGTTTTTTTGATACCAGGGATCGAACTCAGGTCCTTGAGCCTGCCAGGCAGGTGGCGGAACCACTGAGCTAAATCCCCTGCCCCCCATTTCTTGAGTAGTTAGTTCAATCACCTTACTAGATATTTATATGTGAATAATTTGTCAGCCATTTAAAAAATATCATATAATCAGAAACATAAAATATTATAAAACATGTCACATTATATATATTCATAATATAAATATATAAAATATTAACAAATAAAATAAAAATGTAAATATATCATTAAAATATACAGCTCAGGAAACTTAGACATTAGGATCACAAGCTCTAGGCCAAAGTGGGCAACTTCATGAGACCCTGTCTCAAAATAAAAATAAAAAGGGCTGAGGACATAGCTCAGTACAAAGGCCCTGAATTCAATTCCCAGTATCACCCCAAAAATATATATATTTCTCTATCTATCTACCTATCTAATAAAATGTTGTGACACAACTTCTTAACGGAAACAGATCAGACAGCAGCAGTTTAATTTTTGTTCCACATTTATTTTTGTGTTGCAAAATATGCTGATGACATCATCTGCTAAAAACATCATAAAAACATGTGGCAAAAAGCACAAAGATATGGAATTTGAAAAGTAACTTATCTTAAACTAGTAGTTGGCTCACTGTCCAACAGATGCTGAGTATCAGTGAGTCTTCTGGGAAATGTAGGCTTCTGTGAGATCATTGTTTTTCCCTGGCACACAGTTTGAGAACCATTAGGTATAGTGTCAGCCTCCTTATCTTTACCTGTAATTCTGGCAAACCACTATTACATATAACATTTGTAAGGTTAAAATTCGAGAGTAAAACTACCAAGCACAGAACTTTCAGCCTCAGTCTATAGTGTGGATAACAATCGTGGCCTCCTTTTTTTTTAAATGTAAATTAATGGATCCCTATCTCTAGAAACTTTGATTCAGTAGGGTTGGAAAACACCCCAGGAATCTGCATTTTAAACCTCATCAGAAGTTTTATATGTAGGTGGTCTGAAGGCTACACTTGCAGAAAAACTGTTTAAGATGGAATATTTATTTATTTGGGAAATATTAAAATGCCAGCATTTTAGGAAAGAGAGTTAACTTATGACATTTTCTTCTGTATAAGTAATAAATACAAAAGCTCAAAGTGACTCAAGTGGCTTACTAAGTTTATTTCATCCAATTCCTTAAGTAATCAATCTATAGATTCTCTCCTGCCCCCATACAGGCTACTGAAAGGACTCTGTTAAAGCAACTGACCTATAGGAAATTGGATCTCTGAACAAAAAAAGGCTTTGAGAGGAAAAAAAAAAAAGATACTTGGCGTGCATGAAGAATCTGTTATTACATCTTAAAGGCTCTACTGTATAAAGTGAAATTATTATTATTAAATTCTCCACAGATTACAAGGTAGCAGCAACTCATATTATAAAGGTTGGATTGGGTCTTTGTGATGTCTAACTTGCTAAGCACAGGGAAGGAGACTTTGCCTCTTGAAGGATATTTGCCCACAGCGTAATACCAATAATGGAAATAATATCAGATCATATAAAGTTGAGGCTTTTATTCTCCACAGAACTGAAAAATGATGAGAGAAGCACTCTGGGAATTTTCCCCTTAGATTAAATATTTGAATCATGACTGTCTGAGACAATCACATTCAGCTCGAAAATTACTTTGCTATCTCAAGCATGCTGAGAATAAAAGATTTTCGGTATCACAATTAAGACATAAAAATCTCATTTTCGGTGGGATTTGTATAGTTAAGAAAAGAGAAAAATATCTGAGTGGTACTTAATGTTTTAGTTAAATTTAACCAGTTCCATTTTCCAGCAAAAATACAGGATAAACAATTTTACAAACTTTCCCAACTGACTAAAGTTACTTTGCCAAAGCTCTCACCAGTTCTATGTGAGAACAGATAAGAGAAACAAAGCAAAAGCTCACTGGGCAGAGCACTTTGTTGTTCTTTATCAAGGTGGCAAACCTTCAGTTTTCTAGCATCTTCTTATGTTCCCTGAAAGCTGGTTTGGGTCTTACATTTCACTGATACTCACAGAGGCATTGGGGGATAAGGCAGATCTTTCTTTTTGGGTTTATTCTCCTTATCTTATTTTTGCCAGAGTTAGTGTTCATTTGTAATGCAGGCCACAGAGGAAGAAATAGTCAAAGGAATGAGGAAGCACTCCACCCATGTGTAGCTCAGTTACTCCATTCATATTTTGCTGGCCTTCGGGAAGGATGATCGCCAGCTGAAGATGCAATTTCCTCAGCAAAACCTCTCCCCAAAATGTGCTCCCAAAGAACTGCCAACTCCCAATGTCACCAGCTCCCAAACCACCATGGTGCCCCAGGGTTTTCTGAAGACTGAATTTTCAGTCTACATATCCCCATTTTCCCTTGTAAGCTCCAGCAAATCAAGTAAGTGGATCTCTTAGTGTGTACTCTAGCCCTCTACCTTTGACTTATCTTATTCTAGAAGACTAGTTCGTTCTTTCTGAAAATCTGTGTGGCAACATCAGGCCCATTAGTTAATGCTATTTCTTCTAGCAAGGCCTCCTTATCTTTCAGGGCCTCCGATGCAGGAATATCTGTTTTCTTTTATTTTGCTCTACATAAAAGCCATCTCTTATACTCTTATTATTCTAAATAGAACCACACTTTTGCAATGGTGCAACTCAGTTAAAATACTACCTCTTTTTTTGAATATGTAGTTAGCATTTTTATTCTAAACATAGCTCTACCAGATATGGAGCCCAAAATAGCTTTTAATAAGGAGCTTTTTTGAATGTTTTCTTTCCATTTCCCAATATCTATTATATATTTTGGTCCTTATTTATACTTGCAGTTTCTCACTCTAGAGAAACAATGCAGTATGTAAGCATACGCATCCAATTTATTTAATTTAAAGAGTATAGGGAAAAGGTAGGTGCAGAAATGGAAGGGAGGGGCAAGAAAAAAAAGAGAATGGAAAACATGAAAACAAAACTTTTGTAAAAAGGAGGGGAACAGAGGTTGACAGGAGGAGGGGAATGGGAAAAACAGAAGCCACAAGATATATCATGTACAGCTATAAATTCCCTATGATGACTTGTCACCATTAAAAATGTCTAAAATGTACCAATAAAATAAAGACAAAAAAGAGAAGAAAATAAAGAGCCTTTTCAATAACAAATAATTTCCTCTATTCCTTTTGGGGTGTATAAAATAACTTCAGAGAATGAATGAGCCTTATTTTTGCTGTTCCTTGTCAAATTTAGTTGGCCATTTCTATCCACATTGCCATAATTATTATTTTTTAACTTTTATTAGTACACTTTGAGGTGCACAGTAATTACATCCATTATGGTGAGTTCAAACATGTACATAATGAGTCTTACTTTATTCCCTTCCCTTCCTCTCTCTCCCTACTCCCTCCAACTCTTGGTCCCCTTGCCGTTTGCAAAAGATGCATCTCATTGTTTCCTATTAGGTGTCTTTTAATTTGCTCTTTAATTTATTTATACCGTGGTTTTCCTTATGTAAGAGAAACTGTATGATATTTAAGCTTGCATGTCTGATTTATCTCACTTAACAGTATGGTCTCTAGATGTATCCATTTTCTTATGAGTCACTCAAATTTGTCCTTCTTTATGACAGAGCAGTACTCCATTGAGTATCACACCACATTTGCTTTATTCATTCATCTGTTGGAGGATATGTAGGCTACTCCCAAGATGTAGCTGTTAGGAGTCACATTTCTATGGACATGTGTCGCTGAAACACACCTGTAACTCTTTGGGGAAGGTACTTCAGAAGGGGAAGAGTTGGGCTGAATGAGATTTCTAGTTTTAGTTTTTGAGGAATCTGTACACTGATTTTTTTTAATGGTGGCAGTCATTTACCTTCCCACCAACAATGCAAAAGGGTTCCTTTTTTTTTCTGCTGTAGTCTCAGCAGCGTTTTTTATTACTTTATTTCATCTTGATAGCCATTCTTTCTGAAGTATGGTAGGCTGTCAGTGCTGTTTTAATTTGCTGTTTTTTCTAAAGGTAAGAGCTATAGAATTATTTGTAAATTGTAATCATGGCATACTGAGCCCTTTTACTTAATAATGCAAGTCTCTTTTTCTTCGTGGCTATATTTTCTGTGGAAAAAATGTCAAAATGATAGAGATATGAGTCAGATGATAAAATGTTGCTACAATTTGTAGATAATTAGAGTTTTTTAATGCTGTGTTCAGAATCCAGTGCATTTTTAAGCAGCGAGAAGAAAAAAGAGGGCCAACTCTGGTAGGCTTATCTCTTCTGTAACTCTTTACACAGCCAACCCCTCCCAGCATTCTCACTCTTTTTCCATCCTTCTCATCCCACTGATGTTTGTGTTGTCCACAAACTTGCTTCAGCCAATAGGATGCAGGTGGGATTGACAGTGCGCCTCTTGGAGTCCAGCTCCTCGGGAGGTATTGTATATGTGCTTTGAGTTATGATTATGTTACTATTATAGAAAGACTGTCCTCTAAATTGCTTCTATTCAGCCTGAGTCCCAGAAGGTGAAGCATGTACGTCTTAGTATATTTTCTGTTGCTATGCAAAAATATTTGAGACTGACCAGTTTATAAGCAAGTTAGACTTATTTAGCTTCAAGGCTTATTTAGCTCTGGAGGTGGAAGTCCAAGTTTGGGCAGCCATATCTGGTGAGGGCACACACTTTTCCATGCATGGTAGAGAAGAGAGGAGGAGAGCAGGCCTGTGCCAAGGAAAGAAGGGAATGAGAAGCAGATGTGTTTATGATAGCTTGCTCTAGTAGATGATCCAGTCCTATGAAAGTTAGAGCTCATGCACAGCCATTCAACATCATTGATCTTTTCTTGAGGGCTCTACCCACAACTCCCAAACCTACTAGGTCCCATTTCTCAAAACTGCCATCTTGCAGTCTTAAACTGAGGATTGGGTAGGAACAAACCATTTTCAAACCATAGCAAAGGTCTAGATTTGAATCCAACCCACAGCCCAGACAAGCCTAACTGAGATCAGTGGAACTCACCAACTCATGGGTAAGTAATAAATGATCGAGCTAAGTCAATAAGTTTCAGGGTAATTTGTTATACAACAGTAAAACAGCAATAGCTGAGAAATACAATTATCAGATCTCAAGAAGTGGATATGTGAAACTTTCTTCATGTTAGTTCATATATAAATTATCCTCATAGAGATTTTAGACTCAGAAGGCAAAGTTTTGAATCCTGAGTCAATTATTTAAAATCCCAAGTTTTGTCATCCATGAAAAATGGACAGTGATACTTCACAAGTTCTGGTAAGAATGAACTGAGAAACATATGTACATAAAATGGTCCATTGCAAAAGGCTTAAGATAAAATGTGGGACATCAATAAAATGGTAGCTATATGTATTTATTTCATTAGAAACAATTTGCAGTTAACAAAAGCACTAATACTAACTGAAATCTAGCAGAGAAACAAGAAAACACACTTTTGGTTCAGAGTTAGAAATCACTTATAAAACAAAAGCACCTGCAAGGCAACATATTCAATATTGGCTGTAGAACATAGCCAAGGGCAATTGCTTTGGAATTCAATGCAGGTTTGGAACAGGGATTTATTTTTTGAACACTGATCAGCACTGACCATATCAAAAAGGCTGTGTGAAATTTGATGGATGAGTTCCATTACTTAGGTAAAAATTAAGGCATGGCCTCATCCAAGTGTTGTTAACAACAAGCACTAAAGATCTATAACAGGTAGCAAAAAACTCACTAGGGAGAAGAGTTTTCAACATCAGCTTGTACAGCAAAAAACAAATAACCAAATCATTAAATGAACTCCAAGCCAAAGTACCTTAAGCTCTGTACTTGAACACAGGCTAATCTAATTTGACAGAAGCCCACTAAGTGATTAGAAAACTCAACCATGTAGTCTTCAGTGAACTAATAAAACTGGCTGGGGACTCAGTATCTCAGATATGCCATGTTGCTCTCTTTTAGACAGAAAAGAAAAGCAAATAGAAAAGAATGTGGAATTCAGGTGAATGTGTATCTCACTCACAAAGCAAGGATTCCCTTAGAAGTGACAATGTGCCCATCCTTGTGTCTTTCAGACACAAGTTCAGGATTCCTTTAAAAATATAGTACTTAAACCTTGTCAGGGGGCTGGATTTTATGTGTTCTTAACACTAACACATACACAACAAATGAAACAAAAACAATGACAAAGGGATACAAAACACTTTTGGAAATGTTATCTGGATTATGGTGATGGTAACATGATTGTGAATAGGTGTATTTGTTCAAACTCAACAAATATTCTACATTAATTATGAGCAGTTTTGGTATACAATGCTGGTTAGGATATAGTAGTTATACCTCAATAAACCTTGGGTGAAGGTCATACTTTAATTAATACAAGCTGTCAAACCCTAGAAGACATAAAATTACCTGGAAAGACTGTTTAAAATGTATATTCTGTCTAGTTGGTAGGTATTCTGTTTCAGTAGTGAGAAGGGTAGAGTAGGGCTTTCATTTTTACCCTCATACCTGCCAGGTGATTCTCAGGTGGTAGGAGAATCATACTTTCAGGACTATTGAACTAAGCTGAACTGGCGGTCACAAATTTTGGTCTATGGCCAGACAAGCATTTTCTCACTTTATTTGGTGGTTTAAAAAGGTAGGAATGTTCACATCAGGTATTCAGATTCCTAGATTTTCTTAAAAGATAAGAAGATAGGATACTTCTGCATGATAAAAGTGCACGGAAGTGAATAGTGGCTGAGAAATAATGTTGAGAGGATCCTGAAAGCATGAAAATAAGGAACCAAAGAAGGCACTGAGGACATCAGAGTCACAATGTTCAGGATGCTGAACCCGAGTGCACACAGCATCATAATAATCACAGTCAGCACTTAATCAGAGGTCAGCATGCCAGTGCCTGATAGGTCCTTTGCCTTCAATGCCTCTGTATTAAACAGCTTTACCATTGCTGGACACAAGAGCCGGCATGTGCAACTTAAAGGAGAGGAGGTTTTATTCGGCTCCCCTTCCAAGGGAATTCGTTCCATGCTAGATGGGCTCCAAAGCAGAAACTGCATGGGAGAAGGGCATGATGGATGAGAGCTGCTTAGTTAGTTCATGGCAGCTGGAAAGCAGAGCATGGAAAGAGCACCCGCGAGGAGAGAAAGGACCAGATGCAGACCCCAGGGTACACTTTCATGACCCACCCAGACATATGGGGAGTGTGCTCTTCCCTCCGGGAGACCCCAGAGCCAATCAAGTTGACTCTACCTCCAACCCTCCAAACAGCCCAACAAAGCTGATACTGTGTTCTTTATTGTAAAACTGGAAAGCCAGTGATCAAAGGAATTAAATCTTTTCCCCAAGGCCACACAGCTGGCAGAGGATAGTGCTGGCCTTCAAGCCCATACTGGCCTGGCTCAAAGGCTTTCCTTTGTCAATGGTCCAACACTTTTCCAACTCAGTACTAAGGAGGAACACAAGTGTGGAACAAATCCTCCACCACTTGGGTTCTGACTTAGGAATCACAGAAACAGTTTACACATCAAAGCCTGGCAAAGCAACTAAAGAGTTTTTCAGAAATAAACCCATGTCACTAGAAACCTCACGGAAGCTTTTCCTTTCTAAGGACACTTTTATTTGAACAAATAATTCAAAGGCAAAATGATGTTTATTCCAGCTGTTGATACTAGCCAACATTTATCCAGTAACTTTTCCTAAATCAATGGGATGTCCATTCCATGTCCACTTGGAATGGAATATCCACTTGTAGCAAGTGGACTCACTGACCAGTCAAACTTGGAATATTATTATAGGTGTTTTCTGGTGCTGTTATGTGGGAGTCTGTGTGGGTAAATAAAATGTATCTTACATTTTGTAAGAAACTCTGTAATTTAAAAAATGGGGTCCCTTTGTGCCTGTAGCCATAGGCATAGCTTGGAAATCTCAGTTATTTGGCATCTAAGTCAACTGTAATTCAAGTAAATGGATAAAAAATTATAAAATGATGCATATAGTTATGCACATAGAAAATTTAATCTCTCTATGGATAGCTCATTTTTTGTGATTTCCCAGGGTTCAAAATGGGTAGTGGTATCAGGAAAATTCAAAGTGTAGGCTCAAATAATTAAATTCTAGACTTGATATTCCTATCCTTGGAAATCAAAGTAATTATCACATTTTAAATGTATAGCTCTGTTTATTAAGCAAAATAGTTAGTCATATCTTATACAATTTTTCATGTCCAAAACTCCATCAGTCTATAAGAATTATTAGCTTATCACAGGGGAGAAAGAAAAAATACACAAAACTCTCTCATAAGTCAAAGGTATGTGCCTGAAACCATTATGCAATCATGTTGCTTGTGAATCTTGTGAAAGACCATCAGAGTCACATGACCATGGCCTATGTATGGTCCCTCCTTGTGACGTTACTAAGTTGAGTGTCTCTTACCTGAAATGCTAAGGACCAGAAGTGCTTTGGACTTGGGATATTTTCAGATTTTGAAATTGCATGTGCATGGTACATAGTGAAATATTTTGGAAGAGGTGGGACCCAAATCTAAAAATAAACACAATTTGAGTTTTATATAAACTTTAGGTACATAGCCGGACAGTAATTTTATACAATACTTTTATAAAAATAATTTTGTGCTTGAAACAGTTTCATGGTATGAAATTTTCCACTTGCCGTCGGGTTGGAACTCAAAATGTTTCAGATTTTGGGGTACTTGGGGATCTGACTATACAGAAGGTTATACTTCTCTGCTTCTTCGATGTTACTTGTGCTTGACAGGTTGGTTCCGGTTAATGAAATATGATCATTGACGCGCTACACCTTTAGGTCAAAATAATATTGAACTCTGGGGCTCAATTTCCCAACACTTTTTTTCCTGTCCCTTAGAAGTTACACCGCCAAGATGGCAGGTCCTTCTTGATAGGGTGTGCATATAACTGAGTATCTCACTGACTAAAGCCCACACATGCAGAAGTTGGGCATACAGCATAAGACACAGGGCCTGAGTGTCAAGATGTTGTGATTTCAGCGTTACTTTCCTATCACAGCAAGAATCAAAGTGTGGTGCATGATATAGCAGCATGATCCTTTGGGAACTTGTTAAAAACATAAAAAAAAATCTCAGAATGACTGTGTTAGGGGCTTGCTTTTAACAAAGTCACTGGGTGATCAGTATACACAAAAATGTGGGGGATCACTGAAAGTCTGCTCTGATTTATTCAATGCTTAAATAACTGTTCAAGGCAGGTATATTTACATAATCTAGCTTTCCTTAGCAATCTCTATTTGAGGGTCTTCTTCAACATACTCTAAAGCTGTCTCACAAATCTGACAAACAGAACGAAGAGATAATTGAAAGATGTTATGTCAGCACTGTGTCAACTGCCACACACAAATGTTCTCTTTTCTCATCTTGGTGAATTATTAGAGGGAATCACGTATAAGCAGCCCTTCTCATACAAATACCTTCTTTTAGTGTATATGCAATGTGAAATCCCTGTCACAGTCAAGCTCCTTAACATGTCCGTCACTGCCCCGTAACCACTGTGCATGTGTGTGCACATGTTGGTGTGTGTACTGAGAATATTTAAGAGCTATTACTTTAGAAAGTTTAAAGTATGCAACAAATTCTTACTAATTGCCGACTCCATGATGCACTGGGCCTCCAGAACTCACTCATGTTTTGACTGAGAGTTTGTACCCTTAGACTGACATCTCCCCTGTTTCCCAGCCTCTTGATCCTTGGTAACCACCCTACTAGAATATTTCTTTGAGTTTGACTCTTAGAGTCTACGTATAAATGAGGTCACATAGAATTTGTCTTTTTGTGGCTGCCTTGCTTTATTGGTCAAATGTGCCAGAGGACATTTCATAATGCTCTCCACATTCATCCATTTTTCCACAGGTGGCAGGATTTCCTTCTTTTGCAATTCAAATAATGCTACATTGGATATATGTATATATTCATTCATTTACCTACCAGAGGATACTCTGGTCAATTCCATGTCCTGTCTGCTGTGAATAACGCTCTATGGAATGTGAGAGTGCAGGTATCTAAGCCACTGATTTGGGGTTTTGCGGATATATACCTAAAAGTGGGACTGCTGGAACATAAAGCAATTTTATTTTTAATTTCTTGAGGAAACTCCGTACTATTCCCCACCCTGGCTGCACTACCTTGCTTTCCCTCCAACAGTAGGAAAGGGTCCTTTTTCTATACCTTCTCACCCACAGTTACCTTATAATCATTTCATAGGAATAACACTAATGGGTGTGAAATGAAATCTCAATGCAATATCTCATTGTATCGCCTTGGCGATGAGTGATAGTGAGCATGTTTGGTTTTTTTCACCTCCTGGCTATTTGTGTTTCTTCCTTTTGCCACATTTTAAATTCTTTTTTGTTGCTATTGAATAGTATAAATTCTTCACATTTTGGTTATTAATCAAATACCACCTTTCATTCTGTAGGTCTGGGGCTGTCTTCTCCCATAGTGTAGGGTACTAGTGCGTATTCTTTACCTTTTCCTTTTGCTGTGCAGAAGCTTTCAAGTTTCATGCAGTTTTGCCTATGTATTTTGCTTTATTGCCTATGCTTTAGGTATTAAATAAAAAATTTCTTGCCAAAACCATTATCTTGAAGCTTTCCTCCATGTTTTTGTCTAGGCCTTTTATGTGTTCGGGCTTTATATTTAGATTTTTAGTCCATTTTAAGTTGATTTTTGTCTGTGGTATCTGATACAGGAGCAATTTTGTTATTATTGTTATTATTTTTTCTTTGCAAGAACATTCCTTTTTCTCAACACAATTTATTGAAGAGACTGTCTCTTCTCCATTGTGTATTCTCAGAGCCCTTCTTTCTTGCAGATCACTTGACTATAAACACTCAGGTTTATTTCTGGGCATTGTATTGGTTCCATTGATCTATGGATCTATTTTGGACCCATAGCTTTGTAATATAATTTGAAATCAGGGCATACAATGCCTTTGTTCTCCTTCTTAGTTTGCTTTAGCTATTCAGTCTTGTATTTCTGTGTGAATCACACAAATTTCTTCATCATCTCTTTGAAGATGAGTGATTTTTGACTTCAAGTTATCACAATGAACATGTCTCTCTGGAAGAAAGGGGAGTACATTCTGGTGCCCAGTCTACATTGTAATTTTTAAAATGCCATGTTATCTATTTATTGATTGGACAAGTATTTCTCTAGTACTTACAACGTGCCTACATTATTACCGTATGTTGATAAAGTTCAAATAGCATAGAAACCACCACTGGAATGAAATTCAGTGACATGACTATCTTCACAGCACTGTTCAACCATTACCACTGTCTACTTTAAGAACATTTTCATTAACTCAAAAGGAAACACTATATCTTTTAAACAATTATTCTTTATCCTTCTGTCTCCATCGCCTTTGGCAACCACTAATCTATTTTCTGTCTCTGTGGACTTCATATCTCTATCCTAGATATTCCACACAAATGGAATCATATAACATACAGCCTTTGTCAGGAGCTTTTTTAGTGAGCACGATGATGTTTAGGTTCATCCATCTTAAAGAATGCATCTACTTAAATTGTGTTATGAGGGAACATTAATCAGGTGGTTAACATTTTTTGTTGTTTTCAACTTTTGGCCATTGTGCGTGGTGCTTTTATGAGTGTTGGTTTCAAGTTTTATCAGAAAACCTGCTGTCAATCCTTTCAGGAGTAGAAAATCATTTTTAAACTGTGATAAAAACACACAAGAAATATAAAAATCTGGTAAAGAAAGGCTACTTCAGCATTTAGATCTATATTAGGATGTAACCTGTAGCTTCTTTTAGGCTAATTACCAAAAATGCATGGGCAAAGCCATTTTCTATGGAAGAGAATTATACCAACTCACCATTTAAGTAGTACTAATAGATGGTTCAGA
Source organism: Fukomys damarensis (assembly GCF_012274545.1). Classification (NCBI taxonomy): domain Eukaryota; kingdom Metazoa; phylum Chordata; class Mammalia; order Rodentia; family Bathyergidae; genus Fukomys; species Fukomys damarensis. The sequence continues at coordinate 2,543,494 of NW_022900940.1, read as the reverse complement.
GAATATACTGCCATTCTTTGAACCCCTGGATCCAGCTTTGCCTGCAGTTATATTTATTACACATGGATACTTCAGAAACTTGAATTTGTATATGCATGATATTTGCTTAGCTTGGATTAGTATTATGTCACCTATAATTTAACTATTGCAAATTTTAACACAAATATAGGTAAATTAACTTGTTTATGTAATTCTGAATTAATGAGGCATGGGAAACCTACCAAATTTCCCATCTCTGGGCTCAGAATCTTCATAAACATGATAGAGATTAACCAAGCAAAGCCACAGACGATCTATGGTTCACCTGTTCCCAACTGTTTCCCAAAATTATAGGGTTATATGTATATATACATACATGTATATATATGAGCTGGAACTCAGAACACATGGCTAGAGTTTACAGAAAGCCAGAGGTCAACATGTGGCAGACAGCATTAAAACTAAAAGACACAGCAAAGGCATAGTTTTCTCTGATTAAAGCAGAAGGCTCTGGTATTGAAGAACTACGCGCATGTGCTATAAGAGCCATTCTGCAAGCTGTCCGGAACCATCCCCACATAAATGGCAGAATGTCTTAGAATAGCTATAGTGGCACAAATAATCTGAAAAGCACAAACTTTGGAAGCACAGGCATCAAAACTGATAGTTTTATCAATAAGAGTGACGACAAACAAGAGTATGTTTTACTTGTCTAAGGAGACTCTGATGAGGTGACCGGGGTGCAAATAGCATTAGAGTGTTACTAATATCATGCAGTTGTATTTTTACGTTTTGCACATAGCTTAGCATCAAGCTCCCATCTGATTTTTTTTCTTGACTTTTACTTCATTCCACACCATCAATCTTCTGGTTTATCACTAATCTGCTTTCTTCTTCATTTTCAAGCTGTTATGGTTTACATCTAGAAGTCCCCTAAGAACTCCATGTGCTTATAGATGGGGCTTTGAGGAGTTAATCTCATCCTGGGGGTGTGATACTTGTTAGTGCATTCATCCACTGGTAAATTTATAGTTAACTGTGATGTTGAGAAGTCAAGCATGATTGGAGGAGGTGGATCACTGTGGGTATGAACTGGCCTCTTCTTTCTGAGTGCCATGCTATTAGTTTTTTCTCCTCTGCCATGCCCCCTTCCTTGGAGTCAGCTAATCTTGGACTGCAACCTCTATAAACTGTGAGTCAAAAATAAATCTTTTCTCCTTTAACTTCTCACAAGTTAAAGGGTATTTTTGTCCCTGTGAGAAGAAAGCAATTAAGACATAATGAGCCATTGTTTCCTGTCATTAAGTTCTAACTTCCAATTCATGTTCATCTCATTCTGATTTTTTGAGAGGCAAAGCTGTGTATTTATTCATTGCATGCAAGAAATTTATTTTCTAAAATGAATAGGAAAAAGAATACGTAGGACTCAAGTTATACGTGCTAGTGAATTCCAAAATAAAGTACACGCTAAAACCAAATAAGCAATGTATCTAGTCTTTGTGTTAGCCTGCTGGCTTGTGATACTTCCAAGAAAATGTTGTAAACAATTTGTAAAAATCCACCAGGGTTGAAATATTTGTTATTCCTGCTCAGGAAACATCCGAAATGCTTAGAGCTGCTTCCTGACCCAGCAGACCCTTTCCCAGCAATTTTAGCTCAAGGGGTTTCGCAACTGTGTAATAACTAGTTTCCCCAAACACAAATCTGAAACTAAATAGGATCATCAAGAGAAAGAGACTGTCCTTCAGAAACTAGGGCAGCAATTTTTGTGTTCAATAAAAATAACATCTTACCCGAAATCAAAAGCAATTTTGTAAAATTGGTAATTTTAGCACTCCACACAGCCCAATCCAGGCACTGTGGAAAGTAACCATGAGAACAGCACAAAATCCTAGTTGATCACCAACCAGCTGATTCATGAAAAGTGCATGGAAAATAGAAACGTGTGACTAGCTTTTCAGTTGAGTAACATGGAAAACATGAGATTCTTGATCCTACCAAAAAGTAACATCTTTTTTATAACAATGGATTCTAGATCAATATCAATCAAGATGAACAGTGAACATGTCCTTGAAGATACCATATTTAGCTTAACACCCCTGTAATCAATCAATTGCAATACTAAACCACCTCAAGTTAGAACTTTCCTTATTTTATAAGATGCTATAATAACAATTGAAGGATTTTTAATGTGTCTAATTTATAGAACGTCTGTTTATTTCTTGTGATAGAGTCTGATGATGGACTATGATAGCTTATGGCTTGCTTTAAGCCAACAATTCGAAAAACTTTCTTCAATTAGAAAGACTTATTATTTATGGGGGGGTTGAAGAGTTTTGTTTAATTATAAAGAAGTAGTAATGAATTATGAAAGGGTAAGTAAGGTTGAGTAAGGTTGAGTACTTATTTGTGACCAGCTCTGTGCCAAAGATTTATATGAATTAATCCATTTAATTCTCTCATGTATGAATCAATCCATTTAACTTCTATGAATAATACTGCCCTGACCATTTTATTGGTAAAATAATTAAAGGTTGGGCTGGGGACATAGCTCAGTGGCACAGCGCCTGCCTGGCAATCTTCAGGTCCTGAGTTTAATCCCTGGTACAAAAAAAAAAAAAAAAAACAGAGTACATATTCCTATATTCCAGATCTGGTCACCAGAGGAATTTATGGTGGAAAGAAATTAGCAGATTCCTATGCCACATCTTTATTTAGAGATGCTTAGTATTTTGATCATAATTTATTGCTTCTGATAAGTGTTGAGGCTCTTGCTTGAATTGATCTCACATTAAAGCCATACTTCCTAACTCATGTTGTCTCCCTTCAGTTGTATATTCATTTTGTTTTAAGCATTTGCAAAATTTATTTTTTGCTAAAACTGTAAATGATCAGATTTGAAAATGGGAAGAAAATGTTTCAATGGGAATGAGAACAAGGGGAGGGGAGGGAGGAAGGGAGAAAGGGACAAGAAAAAAAGTGAAAATAGGAGGACAGAATGGAAGCAATGCTTTTGTACATAGGGAAGGTAGGTGGCTTGAGGGAAAGGGGGAAACGGGAAAAAAAAGCGGCAGGATGTACCATGCACAGGTATAAATTCCCTATGATGAGTGTTATCATTACGTATGCCTAGAGTGTACCAATAAATGTTTTGTATTGAGTTTATTGGTGCATTTTAGGTACACAGTACAGTTACAATCATCACTGGGATCTTGTACCTTTACATGACAGATCTTGGTTCTCATTTTTTTTCCCCATACCCTGCCCTCCCTTCAACCCTCTCCACCCTTCCCTATTTACAAAGACTTTGTTTCCATTTTTTTCCTTTTCTTATATTTTTTCTCTTTCCTTGTTTCATTTCCCCTACCCTTCCCACTTCCCCTACACCTTTAGCTCTTTTCTTCCTATTTCACATTGCCAATTATACCATGTGGATCTTATAAAGTAACTACTTTTTAAACATCTCTGTAATTGGCCTGCAATCTTCTCTTTAGCAATTAAATTAATTCTTAAAATAACAGATTATTTATCTTAAGATTAGCTGCTTGTTTTTTAAAGCAAATGAGTATGGGTAGACAGCCTGCTATTTCACATTATCAGTTGTACAGTTTGGATCTTATTTACACTTTTAGTTTTTCACACCTGAGAAACTATTTGGTATTTACACATGTGTGTCCTATTTATTTCACTTAAGAGTATGGCCTCAATATACATCCGTTTTCCTAAAAATGACTCTAGTTTTTCATTCCTTATGGCTAACTAATGCTCCATTTTATAGAAAACCACATCTTCTTTATCCAGTCTCCATCTGATGGGCATTTGGGTTGTTTCCAAGTTTTAGCTATTATGAACTGTGCAGCTGTAAACATGGGTGAGCATATATCACTGTGGTATGATTCTTTTAATTATTTTGGGAAGATACCCAGCATAGAGATAGCTGAGTCAAATGGAACCTCTAATCCTAGCTCTTTGAGGTATCTCCATATTGATTTCCATAGTGGTTGCACTAGTTTGCACTCCTACCAACACTAGAGAAGGGTTCCTTTCTCCCCACAGCCCAGCCAGCATTTGTTATTGGTTGATTTCTTGATAGCAGACATTCTTTGATGGGAATATAGGCTGCTTACCCACCCCTCAGTGCCCTGGGCCTTCATTGGAACAGACTGGTGAGGACTGCCCAGCCATGCGGGTGCCTCTGCAGCATCCCCAACTCCATGTTCTTTGGCTTCCTGGTTGTGTGGGTACCTGGATCCACACTGCAGAGGCACAGGTGGTCATAAAGGCCATTGTACTGAGCTCCAGAAGATAGAATGGAAGTGAACAACTGCAGTAAAGGCACATCAGACCTCCATAGTTGGTAAGTTAGGGAGATCACCACCTTCCATCAGAACCTGGACTATCTTCAGGGGAAGGGCAGCTGGAATCTGCCATAGAACTCTGAGAGTTTAACCCTGCAGGAGGTCAGCTTGGGTAGCTCCATTCAGGCCTTGTAGACAGAATCTCAGGGATTTGCCATTGGCTAGCTGAGACTGACTGACTTAGTTCTTCACATTGCTGCCCACCATTATCTATTATGATAGCAGAGATATGTCCTGAAGGAGGGCCTTCAAATTTTTTTCATTCTTTTCCTCTTATTTTAAATTTTTATTTAAAAATTTTTGTTTTTTTCCCACTCTTCAAACTCTTCCTTTTTTCTTTCTTCTTTTTCCCACTCAATCTCTTGCTCCCTCACATTATTCTTCATCTCCCTTTTTGTTCTTGTTCCTGCTCTAATTCAGATGTCTCTTTCTTTTTCTTTTCTTCTCTTTTTCCCTCTCTTGATTGTCATTAGTTTCAAAGGAAAGTGAGTACAATTCATAGCTTTCCTATTACTGTTAAGTTGTTCTATTCTTGTCTTTGTTCTTGCACCCTGTCTTTCCCTTTCGTCTTCAACAGAGTTTGTGTAATCATCCTGTGTCCTCTGGCTTTACTTGAAACCTTCCCTTATCCTTCTACCTATTTATTCCTCTCCTCCCAACTCCTTCTAAGTCCCCACCCTGAAGCATTGCTATATTGAAGAGTTTATTCACTATAAACATATTTTTGGCTGGTCCTTGATTTGGATTTAATTCACATGGTTAAAGGTGATAGATTAATAACCCAGGGATTAAACCAAGAACAGTACCAACAATAAATGTTTTATTATTTAAAAAAATGTTTTGAAATAGTCTATCTGTTGATATCTAAATACATCCAAGAGAGGCAGCACTTTGGCAATGAAATTTAGTTTTAGAACTTAGAAATCCTGTATTTAAAGTATGCTGGTCTAATACTTTTTAAGGGATTTTGGGTAAATTACTTTGGGGGCTTATATCCGGATGTCCCCCCCAAAACCTCATGTGCTCATAGGTGGGGCTTTTGGGAGGTGACAGAGCCAGGGCTATGTGATAATTCCAGCTGGGTTTCTAGTGGGGTGTAATGTTGAGAGGCAGAGGCCATGAGCATGGTCTGGGAGAGTTTATGTTGGTAACCCTTGTCCCTGATGACTTTGCTTCCTTTTGTCACTGCCATGTCTTGAACTCTTTCCCCTCCTCCATCCCGCCTGCCTTGGAGCCACTGGACCAGGGACCGACACCTCTACAAACTGTGAGCCAAAATAAACCCACTCTCCTTTAACTTGCAGGTACAAGGCATTGTGTTGCAGTGGTAAGAAGGTAACTGAACAATCACGTGATATCTCTCAATCCCTGCTTCTTCGTATTTTCAAAGGAAATAATACTTCCTTTTTCCCAGTACTGTGAGGATGAGTGGGATGGTGTTCAGAGAAATCCCTGGTGTTATTTCTATCAAATAATAAGGATATTTTAAAATCTAGTTTTTATTTTCTTCTGCTGTTATTATCTTTCACTTAGTGGTTTTATAGCCTTTCAAGCACCAGATTCTGATTTCAGGGGCCAAAGAGCAACACAGAACACACAGGACCACGCGGGGCAGGAGGAAGGATATGTTGAAGGTAGGCCTGCAGCCAAATAGGCCGGGGATTGGTGCGGATGTCCGGACCATTTGAGTGGTAAATACGAACACCGCCGCAATAGGACTAGTGAACCCAGCGGTTTCCCCATTGTTCTTCTGTGCCTTGTGCTACAGTCCCTCCCATCTGGGATTAATTTACAGAGATAACTGTCAATGGAATAAAGTAAAGAAAAAAGAAAGCTCATTTGAAAAAACTGCAAACATTTTGGAGTTTCAAACGTGATAATAGCAAAACTTCACAGATTGGTTTTATTTATCAATAGCATCAGTCAAAAGCATAACCTGTGTGCTGTCTTTCCACCCTGAAAATTCAATTCATTTGAAAACAAGAAAATGAATGGCATCAGAAAAACAGTGAATTCCACTAAGCTTTTAAAATTTATTTTCTCTTTGAATTGCCAACGTTTTAGATTCTCAGGTATTTTTACTTGTTCTGAGTCCATTTTGAATAGTCTGCTTAGGGCCAGGGATTTAGCTCAGTGGTTCCACTGCCTGCCTCGCAGATGCAAGGTCCCAAGTTTGATCCCAGGTACCAAAAACAAAAACAAACCAAAAACAAACAAACAAAAAAGAATACTTTGCTTAAATGGCTGAGACTACATAGTGTTTACATCTCTTCCCTGTAATGAGCCTCACATGTAACAGCTCCCAGCCACAGAGGAGGGGCTGAGGATTTGGGATCTGGGTTCAACTCAATGATTTATCACAAGCAAGCTGTATGTCATGGGACATATTCTTTAGCCACTCTCAAATCATAGATTCTTCCCTCAAAAACAAAAGCAAAGCTTTGAAGAGCTTCTGGGCTCCTGAGAGAGTTCTAAGAACTGATTAACGAATGAGCGATGGAAGACATGCAGTTATTACAACTAACACAACTACAGATCTTGAAATTTCAGCTGGTTCTTCTGAAAGCCAACTGTCATTGCAGCTCCTGTGGCGTGGTGGTGGGGTTCCTAGGTTACCTCTAGATTTCTCTTTGACTTTATGGGCCATGAAAACTGTGTAAAGAGGATTTAATTGATTTGGAACATAACGCTTGCACAAAAATGACAGGAGGGACACTGTCATAACTGCTAAAGCACACATGCACTGATACTTCCTTGATACTCAGAACTGCCCTAAAATCATTACATAGATTGCAGTTTCCACATTATAGCAACCCTAAGAAGAAGATATATTATCACCCTCAATTTATGACAAAAAAGAAATTGATGAGCTCTCAAGTCAGTCAGTATGGGGGTGGGGGGACCAAGATTCAAACTCTGACTACCTGGCTCCTTTTTTTCTTTTTGTTTTTCTTATACTGGGATTTTACACTGAGCTACATTGACAGCCCCTTTTAAGTTGAGAGCCTCCCAGAGTGCTGGGATTACAGATGGGCACCATCATGCATGGCTCTGAACGTGTGTGTAACCACAGTGCTACACAGTGAATGGTATGTGTTTCATGCTATTTCACCCTTAAAATTAATGACACAGATTTCTAGTGTCATTAAATGATTTTCCTAGGGCCACATATCTAGTTAGGGTCAAAAACTTCAGACCAGACTCTTGAATCCTCTATTGCAGTGATTCCCAAGCTTTCGGATTTTGTGACTCCCTGGGTTATGGACAGAGTATACTCACACACACACACACACACACACACACACACACACACACACACTCACACACACCCTGGCTGTTGTCAGATGGAGCAGTGCTGATTCTAACAGCTAGATCAGTGGTGGCGAACCTATGGTACATATGCCACAGCCGCCTGTTTATCACTGAAAGCTCTAAGAGGTTTGCTATCACTGAGCTACAGCATGGTGTTCTCCTTATGAACATAAACACAAAATACAAATTCATATTATATGAAGCTACTATGTGTGATGACACAGAAAGACCATTCTCTAATCATGTCTGTGTACACTCAAGACCAAGGACTTGGTCCAAACCCTAAAAGTCACCAAACCTCCCTTTATCTTATCTACTGAGGTGCTGTTATTTCTTTCTTAATGATGGTGTCAGCAGCACCTTGATTTCCCCATCTACTTATTAAAATTAAAAATTTTCAATCACAGAATTGTTCGTACTTTCTGAAAGTACCCAAATCCAGAGCCAAACCTTTAAAGCACCCAAATTATCTGACCAGCCAAATCCCATTATAGGCCCTTCCCCTACCTCCTGTGACTCCCAGTCCTTCCTTCCCAGGTGTGCTGCCCCTCTGGTACCAGCCAGGAAATCCAACGGTTATTGACAACCATTGTGCTTCTGGTGTTCTTTAGCACTCTTTGGCTGTTATGTAATTTCCAAATTCAATTTTAATAAAGGTTTTCAGATCACTACTGTCTATGTCCAGAATTTCTAAAAGAAAGCATATTTATCAGAAAGATATATCAAGAAAATAATAGCAAACACAAACAGCAAACAAACCAAACCTATAAAACTATGCATAGTCCATATTCACAATTTAGCTTTATGAAAAAAATTCTATGTTGTCCTTACTCTTCTTAATTTTGATATAGTGAAATCTTTGTGACAGCCTCTCCAAGGGCTTTGGTAATTTTAAAGTTTGTGCAGTTTGGAAATAACAGATTCTTTAAGGAAAATAAAAAATAAAGTGGGGACGTTGCTGTTTACAGATGATAAATGCAAGAATGCCTGGAGTCTTGGATACGTAGATGCTCCCTCCGTTTTTGCTATCTCTTTAGGTATTTTATCAGAAATTCTCAGATGGAAAAGATTTCGGATTGCAATCTGGCTTCCCTTTCTCAGTCAGAACACAGGGGCTCAGGCATGCACAGGTCCCAAAGTTTCATTTGTTTCATGGGAAATCCAACTGCCAGCACCCAGTAAATTTTGGCCTTATGTTGGTTCTGAGAATTATTTTTCAAGAAATGAATTACACCTAATCTCACAGGCTAAAATAAAGAATGTGTATTGACAGGCTCCTTTCACTGCCATCCTGACTATTCTTCCCCCTTCCCTTGCACTTCTAGATAACTATGTGCATTTCAGCCTTGAAAGATAATTCTGAGGTTAGAAACTGCCTAGATACACATATAAGAACTTTCAGTTCATTTTGGCCGGAAAACTGCTGATCACTGACCTGGCGTTAACACTGATACTCTTCCTTCATCATAAAACTCAGCATTTCATTTTGCTTGGTCTAGTTCTAACCCCTTGGTTTTCTTTACCTTTGTGCTGTCTCCTATTTCCTAACTCCTCAACCCATTCCCTAGCTTTGGCCACCTGAATCTATTCCTTTCAGTGAATTTTGTACAGCTGGCTGGGTCTGCAGGTGGCATTTGATGCACTGGACATGTGGCTGCATACGTCCTGCTTCATCCCATCTGGAGAAGGCGGTGTCTTCCTGGGAACACAGTCAGTTCACCTGAATTTAAAACAAGTGGCCCTAGGCAAACAAAAGCTGGGTTGAAGGGGAGAGACGATTCTTGGCAAAATCACACCAGAATTTTATGTAAGATTTAGTTTTCGAAACATCTTTTAAAATAAGCACTGGTATGTCTTCCCGGTAACTATGACCATAGACCACAGCCAGTGCTAATTTTCCTAAGGGCAGTTAGTTTGTGTGTGGTGTGGGGAGGGACTTGATAGTTAGAGATGGACACTTAATGCTTGCCTAAATTTTGTCTTTATGTGAATTTCATTGAGCAAGACATGTGGTCTTTCCAAAAGTGGGGTTCCCAGTAAAATGGACAACTGCATTTTACAAGCGTGAGAATTAGTTGACGTAATGACTTTGATTTTCTTGAGTGAAGTATGTGTCTTTCAGAGTATCTGATCATTTTGAGAGGAAACATAAAATGTGCACAAAGCCTTAAAAATCTTAACAAAGTGTTGATTTTATTTAAAGATGGAGCTTTAAATAATTTAAGTAGCATATTTCAAAACTGTTTTACATTAAAATAATTATTATTATGGAGATTAAAACAAAATATGTATGCTTTCTATGATGATATTTTTAATGTAAGACCTTAGAAAAGTTGTACTTAAGTAGGTTATTTTCAATTTATAGCTGCAGATGCAGGAAGTTAGAAGCTTTCATAGCAATTAAGCATAACTTGATATAAAATATAACTAAAGTTTTGTATTTATAAAGTGATCTGTGAGAATCTGGAACAATCTTCATGTACATAGGGAAATGGGAAAACATCTGTCTTTCAGAATTGATAGAGCTGAAATGTATGAGAACTTATTTCAAAAAGCAAATCAATCTTTATGATTTTAGCCAGAGAGAGAAGAAAGCTATTTTCATATTTAAGACCTTTCAGAAAACCTTAGGTATTGTAGTTGGCTGTATCCTTTTAAACAGCAAACAATTGTCCTGCTATGGCTTTCATTGCCTCAAAGTGCCAGTGGAGGTAAGTGGATCGACAGAGGCAATAAAACTGAGAAGTAAGGTGGGAGGAGGTGATAAAAATGGAAAAGGGAAGAGAGAGGAGGGTCTGGGTCAGAAGAAAATAAGTCAGAAATAATGGCTTCCTGTTAGTCAAATACTTAGCATATAACTTGAAAAGTCCTACCATTTTTAAATTTTACTCTTGTCTTATTATAGGCCATTCTTATCTGATGATTCTTACACAAACCAGAGTGATTAGAAAACATCACTAGTACTTGCTTTTTATATATTTAAAATTTTCATACCTTGATTCATTAATATACTTTTCCTGCTCTCTTTCTTTTTCTCCACATGGAAGGAAATATAAATTAAAAATATCTCAAAGGAGGTGCCAAAATCTAACTTATTGAGCACTTATTACATGCCAGGCAAATGCTCATCAAGTCTTACAATTGAGCTATCTCAATTTTATAGGTATAACCAGGAGAAGTAATACGAATAGTAGCTAATATATAGGGTTTTCTGTAGCCCAGACAATGCTCTAAGATTTTTCTGTGTTAAAATACATACACCTTCACAACGCTTTGAAGTAGGCCATGTTTATCCCTATTTGACAGAAAATGTTTATCCCTATTTGACCTAAGCAAGGATATGGTGATTCAGACAGCTAGAAGAGGCAGATTGGATATGTGGACCCTGGCAATCTGGCTTTGGAGCCCATGCCGGTGACTGTAATCTGTGTGGCCTGCAAGGGAGAAGAAAGATGTGAACTTCTACTCAACGCTGTAGGCAGAGATGTGGAGCCAAGCCTCCTTCAGCTCCTTCCTTGCAGCTTTTTTGTTCCTTTGGGAAAAGGGGGCCTAATCTGACAGGAGACTCTGGGAGCAAGATCACTTCCTTGGCTTCCCCTCAAGGACCAGGGTATACGCTGCCTCTGCTCACAATGCAGCTCTGTGGAGCAACCTAGAGTTCTAGGTGAACATTACCGGGCTCTGTACCCTGGCTTTCATCAGTCAGTAAGCTCACTACAAAAGTGAGAGAAAAGCTTTAAAGCTAAAAAGTAGACAAGGACAGGTAGCATCAGGGAGCACCCCCTGGCCTTCAGGCAGGGCAACATGAGGAGGGAGCTTCACTGAGGCCTGTATTAGAGTCCAGCAGCAGAAAGTGAATCCCTAGCCAGCCCTGCAGTAGGAACTAGGATCAGTCAGGAGGTCCTGATCAGTTCCCATCAGCTGTTGCCCTTGAATGAACATGCAGTCTGCATCAGCTACTACTCGCTGTTCAGAGAGAGAGCAGGAGGAGGATGACTAGTGAGTCTGAGTAGGGAAACTCTGGACCCACACCGCCTGTCCTTCCAACTCACAGGAAAGCATACGAAGAAGCCAGACTGGAGCTACATCCCGAGCCTTCTCAAATTAGCCATGACAGCAAACGAAAGCAAAAATATTGTGTTATTCTTCATTTGTGTCACTTACTTACACCATCTTTAAACTGACTTGGATTTTACCAGGGAAAGGAAAAGGGCTGAATTAGTTATTGCACTTGACTCCCATCCCACATGGCAAAATGTATGGTTAAATTTTAACAATGGAAAGATTTGCTTAGCTCTGTTACACACATACACTCACACACTCAAATTGCAAATGAAGTCTTCAGGTAAAATCATTTTAGAAGAAACACTGTTTCAGTAGTGTTTTCATTACTTGCCTTATCAAAGCTAACAACCATTGTAGTGTTACTATGAAAATAACCAATTATTTTTATGATAATGAAGACTTTAAATAGCTCAGTAGGATAAATTAGATCTGAACTATGGCTTAGCTATTTTTTGCCACCTTTGGAATACTAAAATGGAATGAAAGATTTAATCCTTCTAATGTAGAAACATCTCTTTTGAACTTAAAAAAAAACAAATTCCTCATGCTATATTCATGCTGATGAATTCACTCTTGAATATGGTTATGAAAAAATGATTTTTACCTAAGAGATGAAGCCCAGAATAAATTTAATTTAGTCAAACTCCTTAGTGGTAACATTGTCAGCACTAGTAATGTGTGTCTATGTCACAATGGACAAAATATTGAGCAGTGAATCTTTAGGGCAGAATTTCTCAACCTGGGATTAGTGAGCTTTGGGGCCTGTTAAAGTCTGCTGGGGACAGTGACTGTCCCGTGTAATGTAAGATACATCCTTAGCTTCAACCCATGAGATTTCAGAAGCTCCCTCAACCCCCAGGTCCTTGATCAGGACAAGTATGCTTTTGGACATTGCCAAATGTCTCCCAGGTGGGTATGGGAAGGGAGCACATGAAATAGCCCAGCTGGGAATTACTGTTCTAGAGATTAGAGATAGCTCACTTATATTACTGTTGATTACTATAGTGACTTCCCATTACATTGGTTGAATTAGTGCAATGTTAGCTTGAATGAAAGTTGCATACAGTAAACTGGATTCTTCTAGTATAAAAGTTAAAAGATTTAAATCCCTTTATGGGATTAAATAATTTTATTGCTATCTTTTATATGTCCTTAAAATCCTCAAATTTTAATTTCAGTGTTCCCAATAGGACCTGAGATACCTCGAATAATTTCTAAAAGACATGCTAAGGAGAAATGGGAAAAGGAAGATAAAAAATAATTTTTAAAGAAAATGCTATATTGGATATCCACATTAGAGTAATTTCTTTAAAAAGTGGACATTTATTAGTATAACAAATTCCATTTCTAGTCATCAATTTTAATATTGGGATTTATTTATTTTATTAGTAGATACACTGCATGGTGCATCTTTATTGAAGATAATCACTGAAAAGGCTTAAATTCAATGAATTCTCAGGCAAATAAGCCTACTTAGAACAGCTTACCTTAAAATCTTTTAAGTAATTACAAGGGGAGAACTAGGTTTCATGTAAAACACATTTCTCAAACAGTTTAACAAAGATATTTATCCTCTCTTGTGATTCCTAATGGAAACTAGGAACAAAAAGCAAATTAACACTCCAGAAGAAAGAAAAAGTAGCAGGAAATCAAAACAGCGGCAGTTCAGACAGAAAGCTAGGGGAGCTGCATCCTACTCAGGGCTGTATCCATACCTCACTCTGCTGATCACAGCACAGCCTCGATGACTTTAAAAAGCCCTTAGATCTCCATGATTTCTGATTCTGTACATGACTTTCTGCTGATGTATTATCTTTATTTAAGTGTAGAGTCTTCCAATACCTACAAAAAATCTTCCAAGGGATATGTATAGGGGGGAATGTGGTTCCAGAACTCCTCCCCAAGTACTCAAATTCAAAGATGGTCAGCCTCCTCCTGTGAAATGGCAGAGTACTTGTGTGTAACCTACAATTTCTCCTGCCTTAAATCATTAGATTATTTTTAATACCTAATAAAATAATGCTATGTAAGTAGTTGTTATACCACACTGTTTTGGGAATGATGACAAGAAATGCTGTTTGTGTACTCTCAGTATAGGTGTGATTAAAAACTGTTTCCAGCCTGTGTTAGTTGAATCTGAGGATACAGAACCCAAGAACATGGAAGGCCAGCTATATTTTGCATTAAATGCAGTCATCAAAGAGGCGCTCTTGTTATCCAGAGAGGAAGACCCATACAGTACATCCTGTTGTCTAAGGGGGCACGATCTGCCTTGGTATTGGAGGTCTTATCACTAAGAAGTGCTAAAGCGGTCAATGATCAGTGTGTCTGAGGCTTTGTACTTGTGAGTATAAAAATTCCTTGCCGACAAATTGGTTGGGGACCTTCTCCTGCAAACCTCACTGAACAACTGAATCCATCCAGATCCTCAACAGGCAGTGACTTGAGAGCTGTAGCCAGGCAGGTGCCAGGAAGCCCAGGGTGAGTGCTGAATGCTTGTGGTCCTCATGTTGACGCCAAGAACACTGCAAGCCTTTGGGTCCCAGCCCTGTTGTACGGGGATTTCCTGGCTCCCGGGCACCTACATGAGTCTGTGGTCACCAGCAAGTACCTCTATGCCCAAAAAAGTACAACACTAAATGGTAAATCAAAATAGCAAAGAAAAAAATCATGATGAATCCAAAGAAAGACAGAGAGAGGTTGCAGGGAAAAAGATGAAGTTTTTACATTTTAGTAAAGATGAAAATACATTTTTTAATTTTCTGAATAAGAGAATTCTATTCTCCTCTTGTGCTGGGCTGTATGGGTAAGGTAGCTGACCCTATAAATCCATGTAGGTATTGAATATCTACAATGTTGTAGGCACTGTGCTAGGTACAGTGGACCTGACAATGAATGAAACAAAATCCACTCCAGACTTTGTGGTGTTCTCAGTGACTTCAGCACTTCTATCTGCTTGCCATCCCTGGGACTCTTTCTAGACTACAAAGGCGTTCCCTAGGTGTAGTGAGGAATTAGCAAATGCAGTGTATATCAGCTTGAATCGTTAGCTTTTTAAATGTTCTACTTTTCATTTCTCAGTGTCTCTGCTAGTGGCAGGCATGTACTTCTCCCTGATGGACTCAGGAGTGGCCGTGTGACTTGTTTTAGCCCATGAAATGTGCTCTCTAGGAGCTAGTAAAGCTTGCTGGGTCTTTTTCCTTCTGCTGAATGACTAACAATTTTCTCAGGAGAAGTGATTCCCTTAGTGTGAATCCCAGGGAGAAGGTATCAGAGATAAGTTTATAGCTGACATATATCCTAAGTGAGAAGCAAACTTTGTTGTGGCAAGTGACTGATATAGGAGCTGGTCATTATCACAGCATATTGTAATCTTTTCTCATTCATTCACCAATTGATGACATTTTATTTGGAGAGAGGAATCTATAGAATACCCAGAGATGTAACACAAAAGATGGGATCTATTAATACATAATGTCCATCACTATTTGTCCAGAAAACAAAATCTTTTTAATGGGTCGCTAGAGCTCTTTACCTACTATTCAACTTCTCATTCATCATTTCTATAGCCATTCCCTTCTATCCTCATCATCAAATTGTTTACTCTTTAATTAATATGCATCCAGATTGGATTGTCTTTTTAAATATGAAGTTTGTTCTGGATTAGTAACACTGAAGTGAAAAAGATATAGCCAGAAACAATGGGGGCATAAGACCAAGCTTCCACCAATCAAAACACTCGAGATGCTGTTCATGAACTATGCCGCATCTTCTTTCCTTAAAACCGAACCAAGAAGTAACCAAAGCCACTGAATTTAAAGATTGATACAGTTTTACTTCAGTGGCTCATTCCATGAATGTCTGTTGAGACTTAATGTGCGCTGGGCACTGCTGAAAGCACCGAATACCCCAGTACCTAATACATCAGGAGGCGTGGAGGGCATGATCGATGAACATTTGCTTAAATAACAGAACACTAGTGAATTTAGCATACACCCAAACCACTTCATATGTTTTCTAAATCTATCATTTTCCTTTTCCAAAAGGAAATATTAATAAAAGGAGACAGAGAAAATCCAGATCATTGCAGTTATTGACTCGAAGGGCAGAACATTATGAAAACTCTAAACAATGTTATAAACCAATTATATGCTAGACTTAAATCTCTAGTAACATGAAGCAGCATTGGTGAAGAATTAGTTCTACTTTCTACTTGAGCATTTTTCCTGAGACATTTGAGGTCAGCTGAATTTTCCAAACCACTGTACTTTTATTTAACAAGTTTGATCATTGGTGGAATGAACTTCCACTCCTGGGTATTGTTGGATTTGTCAACTTGACAACTCAGCTCATAAAATGCATACTTAAAATAAACCATTTCAACATGTGCATTAGTATAGTTATGGAACAAAATAGCCTTTACCCAGCTTAGATTAGTGAATCCCTCATTTAATTACAACTGGAAAGGTTGGAAACTTTTTATCATACACACATATTCTCTGGGAATTATCTGGCTTTGAAATATAATTAATCATCCTCGGTCACGCTTTCATTATTTGCAGTGCTCTCCAGAGACCTTGATTTCTTCTGTCTTCATTCATATTCCTCTGGTTTTCCTCTTCACTGTTCCACAAGACCTCAGGTGAATTTCGTCGACCGCTCCGAAGTGATGGGATATTGTTAAACTCATTTGTCACCCCACTTTTATCAGCTCACAAACACAAGATCTCCGCATATGTTTAGCCCTTTGCAGATACAGCGATTGAAGTATTAATGTGGATGACATCTGTCAATGTTGACAAAAATTAAATTTCAAGACTCCCGTAAATAATAAAGCAGTCATATAAAGATTATTCCTCTGGAGCATAAACTACCAGTAAACACAATTTGCATATTGTGCTTACAGCTGTTTCAACAGGAGCTCTCTGCTGTGCTTCATTAAAATGATTTGATTTGTCAGACTCTAGGATAGTCAAAAGATCATATATAGAACTATTAAAGGAAGCTTCACAAAATTTTTTATGTTAGAGCTATGTCTATGTGGCGTAAAAAGAATAAAGGGAAGTGATTAGTGTATCTTTGGAAGAAGTCACCAGGGTTTGAAGACTTGGGAATTCATCATTATTTCAATTCTGAAACTATTATAGGAGGGCTCCATACTCATTCAGAGCTCCAGGTAACTGGACATGGTGGTCATGCTCACCAATCCAGAAACTTTTTAACTCATTCCTAAGAAGTTTTGTCTGAAACTGATTTGCTAGTTCTACGGTTCCCTTATAATATAGTATAATCACCTTCCTGTTAGAAGTCAAACACTTTTTTTTTGCTCAGTGGGACTGGCTAGTGACACATGG
Organism: Fukomys damarensis; assembly: GCF_012274545.1. Taxonomy (NCBI): domain Eukaryota; kingdom Metazoa; phylum Chordata; class Mammalia; order Rodentia; family Bathyergidae; genus Fukomys; species Fukomys damarensis. The sequence continues at coordinate 2,526,426 of NW_022900940.1, read as the reverse complement.
GCTGGCATTCTCTCCTCCAGGAGAAACACAGCTAACTTTTCTTAGGAAAAATAAATGTAATCCATTTCTAGTGGTTTCTAGGGAACAATTTCATGATTTCTTTTTATAAAATTCCTTTTTATCTAAGAAGAAAGTCTTTTTAATGTCTCACTGATGATTTTCTTAATGTACTTTATTCTTTTTTCCCTTATTCAGTGTTGACATGCACATCTTATAATCAGCATTTGTATAAACATCCTAAGACACAGGAGTAAGCAGAATAAGGACCAAGATACATCATGTAAAGGTGCAAGATCCCAGTGATGAATGTAACTGTACTGAACACATAAAAAGTACCAATAAACTTAATAAAAAAAGAGTAAACAGAATACATCAAACTTTAGCCAAATTTTAAAGCTAAAGAACTGAACATTCCTTTAAATATTATTTGAGGCCTTTTTAGTGCTGAAACTGCTTATTTTACTTTATACTTATGGGGCCAGGATGAACTTCTATCATAGGCCATACATTTAAAAAGAACATTTAAGAATTTGAATATAAAAGCAGCTGCTAAATGTGTTCACAAATGAGGCACTGCTACAGGCACAAGAATGACTCTCATTCATTGGCCAGCAGCCCCCACAAATGGTGATCTTTGAATGTGTGTAGAGACACAAACATAAGCGTGGTACAGAGATGCTTTCTTTCAAAATAAATCCCATCAAAAGTACAATTTGCCAGTCCTCCTTATCTTATTTAGTCGTGTGTGATTGACAACAACTTTTGGGACATGCATAGCAGGAGGTCAGAGTATAAGAGATTAGCAAGTGACAAGAGTGATTATGTATTGGTGGCATGCTTGGCTGTAACTTGACTGAAAATGGCAGCTATCAAGACCCTATATGAATAGGCATCCTAATAACTCTCAGCTCGGAGCATATGATCAGCCCCTCAAGGACAGGAGCAGGTGTTTGCATTTTATCAAGAAATGTACACTTGCCGACTCACCCACATGTCAGTGACTGGAGCCTAATTGGACCAGGTGTTCAAGACAGAGGCCAGTTTTCTGCTTCCGAGGCAAAGAAGCAAACATCAAGATGAACACTAAAATTCTAAGGCCTTGGGAAATAAAAAAGAAGTCCTACAAGGGGCACTTGGACATTTACTTCGGGTAGTGTGATGAGGGTGGTAGCTTTTACCTAATGTTAAAAAAAATTCCTCCTTACAGCTATACATGAATTTGCAGTCAAACATTACAGAATATTTTTTATTGTAGGTTAATATTCATATCCCCTTCTTAAAAGGAAAGCATTATTCCACTCCCACCTGACCCATGGACTTCTGCGAAAACTGACTTTAATTCCAGGGCCTGACAGTCGAGGCTCATCAGAGAAGTCTGTGCCCAGTTACAGCAGTTCACTTAGGCAGAGGACCTAAATCCACTTAGTAAGACTATCTTCATGAGACTTATATACACCTGTTACGTCGGTAGATCTGAAGGGTACAATTCATATTAAAGTATCTTCATAAACTAGAAATTTGGGTGCATTGCTGCAATCCCAACAATAAAGGAAGTTGAAGCAGAAGGATTGAAAGTTCAAGCCTAGCTTGCACAACTTAGCAACTTAGAGAGACACTGACTCAAAACAAAGTTTTTAAAAAGGGCTGGAGATGTAGAGGCCAGAGGTTCAATCCCTAGTACCACCAGGAAAAAAATAAACTTTCATTAATTTGACACATTTTATTTATTTATTTATTTGTTTGTTTTGTTTTGCTTTTTGAGACAAGGTCTCACTGTGTAGTTGAGACGACCTGGAACTCACTATGTAGCCCAGGCTGGTCTCAAACTCACAGCGATCCTCCTGCCTCAGCCTATCATAAATTTGTCAATCCCAGAATAGGTAACCTATATATTTACATGAATAAATTTTTAGGGAAGATCATGGTAAGTTCTCTTTTCCAAGAAAATTAGTAAAATTTTCCAATAGAAAGTGAAAACCTTTGTTCTAACAAGTTTTGTGTAGATCCTTTAACTTTGACTTAAGAAGGATACACACATTTAAGAATTAAGAGGCCACATAATTAGCATCATAAAGGATGGCTTGTGATTCTAAGCCAGGAGCTTCAAAAGCAGATTCTGGGATGTAAAACAATACTCTAAAAACTACCTGCTTTTAAATATATTTATTAGTAATAATTTGGCATAGTGTTATAAGGCACATTAATGAAGTATGTTGTAAGTAATACAATGAATGAGTAACCAGATTTACCAGTAAAAGCATATATCTTTTTAAACAAAGTGGTTTTAAAAAGTATATGGTGAAAGCTACATAAATTTCAAAATCTTCTACCTTTAACACTGACTCCTCCAGAATGAAAACATTTGACTCATTCAAATAGAAATATCATAATTATATCACTTATGATTAACAAAATTTTAAAATGTAATTTGAAAAACTTCAGTGAATATTAGCTTCTTTAACATTGTAGACTTGAAATTTACCACGAAACACAGCCAGGTGATACTGAGATATTGTACATGAGAAATTAAAACTTGCATAGTTCCTGATATTTATAGTATCCTTTGTTGAGGTACTAAAAAATATTCCTAGTAATAATTCACTAGAAAAATTTCCAGGTATTTTTGTTTAAAAGTATTTAGAACATATTTAATTCAGTTGGTATCGGTCACTAGTCAGAACTGCAGCTTCCCAAAATTAAAATGAAAATATTCTGAAGTCTTCATTATCCCTCGAAAGACAGCAGACACCGTGGTTGGACTGTTGGTACAAACAAAATCTGAAGCTATCACATTTTTGTATCCCTGAAAAGAAGTGTGATTATTTTACAGTAGCTAACGTGTCTTTGGATTCTTAAATTCTATTATTAAAATGTACATATTCTACCATATTACTTTCACAGGATCTGACGTGCATAATTTTGCAGTGTGCTTCATGAATGCTTCAATAAAGCATCTACTCTGAACATTTCCTTAAGAAAAGGACACACGTTTTTAATTTTTCATTTTTGGTACCGGGGATTGAAGTCGGGTCCTTGCGCTTGCACGGCAGGGAACAGAACCACTGAGATAAATCCCCGCCCAAGGGACACGCTCTTTTAATCCGAACAAATGCCATCTGGGCTTGACTACTGGGAAGCTTCCCCCATCCTTGTCCCTACTGCATGAGAGAGAATCCATAATGACTTGAGGCCCTGGAATCACCAACCTGTGGTACTCACACCAAGGAAGTGCAGGATGAAAATTAAGAGAAACACAGTCCCAGTGATATGACTTGGGGATTATATTGAGCCATCTCCCTGATTTGCTCATTTTGCTGGACTACCACATTTTTCTTTACTCTCATATGTATTTGCTCAATCAGGTTTAGGTGGCAATTTCCGCCACTGCTATCCAAACACTTCTCAAGGATACAAACCCCAAGGAAAGGATCCATTCGTAGGCAGCCATTTACAAGAGACAAAGGGAAAGATGGTGCAGTACTTATGTGAACTTGTCTTTGGATCTCCCCCATGTAAACACTCTGGGCTCCTCTCCACCTTGGTAAGTAATGGTCAAGGACATGGCTTTGTCATGGAAATAGTATAGATCCAAATGCCTTTGGGCCTCTTTCCAATGCTGTGGTAGGATCCATGTGAGGGTTAACTGAGGTAATTTAGGTATAGTATTTTGGTTTTTAGAAGGTGGCCAAAAACGATAACCAGGGTTACTTATCTTCCTTTCTCTGTCAAGGGGGTATCTTTGTACACTATGATTATTTCACTTTTGAGTTTTATATACACCATTATATTACACAAGTATTCCTCCACTATGAAGTATAAACTTGGTATGTTCTGGACTGAGAATCCGGGGGTGGGCAGTATAAACATAGCAATTTCTCTATTTGAACAGAGGTTATGTCAAGGTGGATAAAAAATGAATAAACAATTTTGAAGAATGAGAAGCCCTATGGAGACAATAAAACAAGGGCGTGGAATTCAGAGTGCCAGGAACTAGGGTAAGCTTCCTTCGGGAGGACTTTGGAGTTCAAGTGTAAGTAATAAGGCAGAATTACCCTGTCATGTGAGCGTTCCAGGTCAGAGTACGAGGAGCTGGAGCAGAAAGCAGGTTGGCACTCTGAGGCTGAAGCAAGCCTCACTGGTAGAAACTACAGGAAGCAAACTGACAGAGTAGAGCAGTAGGCAGGAAGATCATAAAAGCCATGTAGGCTAGAGTACTAAATTAAGATGCTATTCTAGTGCAACCAGTGTTTTCCAATTACTTTGTGCTTTTACAAGTGTGTATGTGTGTGATTTTCGGTAGGGGAAAAGGAGACAAGGAGGTGAGGGGAGGGAAGAGAGAAAAAAACAAGATAGAAGGGGAGGGAGAGCAAATATGAATGAATGGGGGGGCAGGTGCTGGTGTTTACAAGTCTAGTAGTGCCCTGCTTTTCTGTGACTTTGACAGGCATAGGTTCAAAAACATTGGAAAATTATCCACTGTCTTTTTTTTTTCTTCTTTTTGATGGGTAATGGAAACAACACAGCTTTTGTGCAAGACAGAGTGAATCTGTGTAGTTTTCCATGGACAAACTGGCCAATAAGAAGCTCTTCTTTTCAGGCTTGTTATAAAGTCATCTATCTACCTACTGTTCTAGTCATTCTGCTTAACGGGACTCTGCCAGAGACAGCAATTTCACCTGGAAAGGCAGATGCGAGGGTAGCGAAACATTAGTAGAAGAAATACTCATAGTTTTTATAATGCATGAATGTCAGTAGTTCTTTAAAAAAATAAAATAAAAGAGCACTCTAGGGATGGTAGCATTTTAATAAAGACAGAATGCAATAGGTAAGCAGAATTTGAGATGTCAAGCAGTACATGCAAGACAATTACCTTAGGAATAACATTTCTGGGGGACCAAATTCTTACACTATTATTGTGTTGTAAATCACAGATTTTAGTACCTGAATATTCCATCATTTTGATGCTGATTTTCAAATTTAGAAGTTAATTTCCATTCATAGCATATGATTTAATACTATACTTGTTATATGAAGCAATGATTACGCATTTTGATTCAATACTTGGCAATGATACTGACTTCTATTTAAAATATGCAATTATTGTGTAATATATATTAAAACTAAAATAGTCATATTAGAACCAATGAAGTAAAAAGGACAATCATGAGTGTCTGGCACAATGATTAGCCATTTCTTGTGCAGCTCTACATAGTCTCAGCCCTGACCTCAGCCTCACCTCTTACACAGAGTTCACCCCTTATTATGTCTTCCCAGTCTTTCGATGCCACTCTCCCATGAAAACTTAAATCCTCCAGATAAAACTAATATGCTAAATCAAGAAAGATTATGGGGGACACTTCAAATCTCCAGTCCTAGCTAGGTACTTTGTCATATGACTGTATAATCCCAACACTCAGGGAGGCTGAGGCAGGAGGATCACAAGTTCGAGCTCTGTCATAAAATTTAACAAAACCTTGTCACAAAATTTAAAATAGGGAGGTCATGTGTCTTGGGTCCTTTGTAATTAAACAAAGCAAAACACAAAACAAAATGACAAAGAGCCAAAAACAAACAACAAAATTCTTATCCTTTCAATAACTTTTCCCTAATACAGTTAAATAAAACTAACAAGCATAATATAGAAACAAAATACAACTATTGCTCAGGGGAAAATGAAGTCAATTTTTTAGCAAAAAACAAAAATGAAAACTTGAGAAAGTGTCACACCTGGTAAATTTGAGAAAATGCATCTTATTCATGTGTGGATGTGAATGTTACTCCTGAATGTTGTAGCTGTTAATGACCCAAATCTCATATTGTCGAAAGTGTGGAATCTGGAGCTACTCTGAATTGGGATACATGACCATTTTATTTATTTGTTTGTTTATTTATTTATTTATTTATTTATTTATTTTGGTACCGGGGATTGATCTCGGATCCTTGTGCTTGCAAGGCAGGCCACCAAAACCCTGAGCTAAATCCCTGGGCCTCACATGAACATTTTAGACTGGCAGTGGGATACTAAGTGCAATTCATTCTATCTCATTTTTTTATTCTAAGGTTGAGAAAGCATTTTTATACAACCTGACACAAATAATACACAACTTTCAAATACAGTGAAGGACAAATAAATAGTCTAAGTTCTTTCATCATTTTAATACAAAACATACTTTGGTCTAACAAAATATGGAATGAGATGTAATAACCATAGGCACATTACATTGCACTGGGCAATGCATTAAACTCCTATCATGCATTTTCCAAATTGCATTACTATTCTTGGGATTTTACAGATCAAGAAACAGAAGTCCATAGGAATGAAATGGCTTTCCAGAGTTATATGGTAGACCAATATTTGGCTAATTTTTGTTGGATGCAAAGATTGCTTTGTAAAACCACCAAAGAATGCTCTCTTTCATTGCAAAGAGATGAAAAAAAAATTTAAGTGTTTTCACCATAAAAAGTGGTAATGTACAATAATAATGACAGTTTTTGAGGAGACATATAACTATACCCTAATTTAAACCTCATGCAATGTATACATACATTGTGAAATATATTACATATGTGTGTGTGTGTGTGTGTGTGTGTGTGTGTGTATGAAAGAACTAAGCCAAAAGCATTTGGGGAGGTAACATGAAATGTGGTTGGTGCTGGAATATAGACACTGTATAGAAAGGTCCACCCCACACCATCCCCCTCCTACCCTTGTGGGATAAACACTGAGCAGCAAGGACAGCAACCTAGTTGGTCCAACTGTTTTCTGGCTGGAAAGACTCTGGGGAAAATGACTCTGCTTGGGATAGATTTCCACATGAAATGTTCCAGAAATAAGGTGCAGCTTGTCTCCAGACTGGATCAATACAGACATGGACCTCACATTGTATGAGATCAAATTTAATCCATCCAGTCAAAATATACATTTTTGCAGCATGTAAATTTAAATGTAAACACACAAAACCACAAGTGGATATTGGAATTTTTAAAAAGTGTTTAGGCATGTGAGAAAACTGAACTAGGCAAACTCTCTGGGGTGGTATGAAAAACTTGGATATTTCAAAGTTAATAGCAGCCTGATAATTACTGTCATTTAATTAAAATTTTGCAAGGTCAAACCCAAAGAGAGACTTGTTATTTCCCCATAGGCACTAAACTTACTGAAAGAGGAGGGAATACCCAGCCAGGGAAGAGGAAGTACAAAAGTATAATGTGATAAGACTTTAAAGAAATATAACTACCTACATACAGAATATGAAGGACTCTCACTAGATGATCATCAGGTACCATTTTTGTAGTCTTCTTTTAGCAGCTGGATCTTTTCTTTGAATCTTAAATTTCCTAGATTATCTTTTCTCCGTGAAAACAATATCAAACAGCTAGCCTTTGTAGGAAATCACATACATTTCTTTTTCCCCTCTCTTTTTTAAACCATCAAATAGCTTTAATTAGTAACTTGCTCTTATTGATTTTTTGTTAAACCTTTAAATGCACACTTCACTACACAGAGTATTATTCTATGAGCTATGTTACTCATTTAATACTCAAAATTACCTTATATGATTATTATCAACATTTAACATGAAGACATAAAGCATGCAGCCAACTCAAAATTTGCACATAATTCCCACATCTAGGTAGTCAAAGAGCAGGGTGTGAACCAGCCTTTTTACCTCCTGAGTTTGTGGCCTTAATAAAGCACAACTGTTACATGTTTTCTCCCACTGATACCTAAGATTTCATTATAATTATAAAGTAGCTGTGCTGGGCATGGTGGCCCATGCCTATAATCTCAGAAAGAGGATTGCAAATTTGAGTCCAGCCTTCACAACTTAGGGACTTAGCAAAACCCTGTCTCAATAGAGAAAGAAAGAAAGACTGACTGGGGATGTAGCTTAGCTTGAAGGCCCTAGGTTCATAGGTTCAATTACAGTAAAACAAAAATAAACAAATAAAAAAGGCAAAGCCTTCTGACCCCTTCAGATCCTCACTCACACTCAAAAACCATTGTGCTGATTTACTCTGACTAGGAAATTTATTAGGGTCTTCCTAATAGCAGCTCTTAAAGATCTCTAGTGTCTATGACATCCTTCTAGAGAATTATTTTTTCATGTAATTTTTCTTTTCCCTAAGACTTTGTTATAGATTGAATTATGCCCTCTCCTACAAAGATATGGTGAACTCCAAATGCATGGTAACTGTGCATGTGATTTTACTTGGAAATAAGGTCTTTGTTGATGTAATCAAGATAAAATCAGAAACACAAGGAGAAGACTCAGGAAAAGACAAACAGCATCATGGCATAGACAGACCACGTGTTGTAATTTACAAAGCTAAGGGACACCAAGGACAGATTGTTACCACCAGAGGTTAACGAGACAAGGAAAGCTTCCGCCCAGAGTGTGCGTGTGTGTGTGTGTGTGTGTGTGTGTGTGTGTGCGCGCATGTGTGTGTGCACATGCGTGTGCACATCAAGCCATCAAATCTGTGTTACTTCATTTTGGCAATACTAAAAAGCTAATATAATCTTTCATATTTTATTTTTACTGCAAGCATGTACAGTAAAAGGTAAAATGGGGTATCTACTATGTGTTTTACTTGGTGATATTTTGCTTGGCTAATCTGAGCACAAAAAAACAATGAAAACAACCAACCAACCACAGAAATCTTTGTCGGCCAATATGTTTTCTGGTAACTTCACTTTTGCTTCTTACCAACTGACCAAATAATTAATTTTAGCATCCAAAGGAATTTTATTTACTTGTTTCTCCATGTTAAAACTTTAATGTTTCCAAGTCTCTCTTTGGCTTCTCTAAGTAATTTTTTTTTGTATTCAGAAACAATTTATTTTGTATTGTGAAACTATGTTATACGGGATTTATTTCAGTTTTTTCAGATTTTATTTCAGTTCCTGGGTATGAAAAAAGTGATTATAACTCTATCATTAGCACAAGTCTTGGGAACAAAGTATTATAGTCAAACTTTATGGCCATCTCAATGTTTGGAAGGGTGGAAGATACGCTGTAGATACAAAGTACCTACCTCATGCAGATTACTCGGAAAAAAGACATATATATTGGAAAATATTAACCACAGTAGAAAGACAAAATGATTGCCATAAATACCTTTTTACTCTGTTCAAATATAAAGACAACTTCAAAAGAGGATTTTTAACTGTGGAAAGAAATGTGCTTGTATTGACTTGGGCTTTAACAAATAAAACACTATAGTATTTAAATTTTGGATAGTTACCTCTCAATACAACCTTCTTTACATATGCTCCTAACAGGCATATATCATTTAAATCACACAGCTATCGGATATTTTCTACTTTAATATGCAACAGGATGAAAATTTGGTTAGAATACTTCCACATGCTTTCAGATACTTTCATTGTGCCATATTTGAATATCCAATTTCAGATTTCTATCATTCTGAAGTGGCTCTAACTTTGCGGGGAAAACTATTACTGTGCCCTTCAATTTTCGACTAATGCAATATCTACTTTTGTTAAGCAGACACTATAATGAAGATGCAGCCCTAATAGTTGAAATTCTAATAAGTATTTTTCCAGTGCAACACAAGAAAATAATTGTTTTCCCTTAAAATGTTTTGCTTTATTTTGAGATAAGGGAAATGACTGTGTTTGTTTTTTAACTGCTTTTCAAATACATGTCCCCAAATCAATTGTTTTTTTTTTTTTTTTTTTTTTTTTTAAATTTTT
>NW_022900940.1:2504671-2516688 GCF_012274545.1 Fukomys damarensis | reverse complement strand
CGTCCCCACACTTGTTTTTTTTTTTTTTTTTTTTTTGTAAAAGCTTTGCCTCTTTAGGATATTATCCCGAATTCTCCTTAAGAATTTTCATAGCAGCGAAAGTTGCACCAAAATGTATGCTCTTTGTCCCCTCTTCTGAGAGTAAACAGCCCATTTTGAAGCATTATGATAGGGTCCCTCCTTTCCAAAAACCTCTCTCCGTTGTATGGTACCATTTGTAGGGCTCTTTATTCGATTGATGAATTTAATCAAAAGCACTGTGGTCCTAGAAGCATAGTATGAGAAAACACTTCTGTTCCTTGATAGAAGTAATACAGTGGCTTGAACCTATCTCCCAAAGTTCTCATGTTGGTAACAGTGATTGAATAGGGAATTGTTATTGGGATAATAAGGTCATGAGAGCTCTGACCTCCTGAATGGATTAAGGATATTATCTTAAATTATCACAGGAATGGGTTCTTGAGGAAAAGTTGACTTCTAATGCTACTAATTGCTTGATATGCATCCATTTCTATGAAATGCCCTATCCTCCTTCCTCTCAAATATGGCAGTGCTGTCCTGCCCCTTCCTCCAAGGGATGGTGTAGTATGAAGTCCTTGCTCAGCTCCTGGGTCCTCAGTCTTGGACTTCTCAGCATGCAGAATCACCAAGGCTCAGGTACTCTGTTACAGCAGCACAGAATGGACTGACACAGAAATAATTTGGAAATATTTTTGTGTGTAGCTCATTATACAGTACTTTACCTTGATATATCTCATCAGAGTCTTACAATAATTTCAATGTAGAAGTGGCCAATATTTACTGAGTTCCTTACCAGCTATTTTGAAGGTAATACACAGCCAGCACAACTGTCTTATGGTGTATATTAATAATACTTTCTCCATTTTCAAAAATAGAAAATGGAAGTAGAGAAGTGTAAGTGGTTTATTAAAGGACATATAAGCCCAAGAGTAGTAGAACTGAGAGAAAATTTAGGTATTTTGAGTCAGGAATATATTTTAAGTCTTAATTATTTCTTCTACTTTTATAAATGCAGACACTGAGTCCTACAGAAAATTATTTTCCTTACAGGTTTATATCAATAAGGTAGCATATGTCTGAGTGAGGCTAAGAATTCTGGATCCTTAGACTTCTGATCAGGTGATCTTTCCTGCAGGCTAGATGGCTCTCTCTGTCCCATTCATTGAAAAGTATGTATTGGCATCTTCTACACACCAGATATTGTTCTAGATGCTGGGATGCAACAGTGAAAACACAGGCAGGGTCTCTTTTCTCTTGGAATTTTCATTTTCATGTGTAAGGGTAAAGGAGTAGGTGAACAGATCTTTGGAGAAAATGGAGTGATCATAAGTGGCTTGGAAAGCTCATTGCCTATCAGCTGTCAACACATGAACTCTGTTCCTTTCTCAGGAAGTTAACTGCCATTGGAAATTATCTATGTGAAGAGGTCATGGTGACTGAATTGGAGAGACCAGGGGACTCTTGGAGGGGGAAGAGCCATCTAGGATATGTGTTTAGTGTTTCCTGGGTGAGCACTACTCAGTAAGTGCTTTTCTGGGAACGCTTGTATTTTCTATGCCAGTTGGGCTGGCCTAGATATAAAGACTGCTCTATGCCTAGTACTTTTATTAGTGAGTTAAGACTTAATGTAACTATTTATTTGGCCTTTCAAATTGCAACTAAAAATATTTATCTCTTCCTTTGCATTAGAGTAAAACAAAACATGTAATCTTTGGCAGTGGTCACTGGATAGATTTCACATAGGTTTAAATTTGTACTAGATATGTATCCAAAGAGAAATTGTGGCGTAAGTTCTGAATACTTCTTGTTTATTATAAAAAAAAAAGATAAGTTAAAAATGAGTAGTGAACACAAAGTGAACTAGGATACAATTACTAGGACTACAATGCCAGACAAACCAATGAGCTAAGAGAATAAAAATGCAAATAAACAAAAACTACAAAGCTGAATAAACTTACTATCAAAAGTCTGTAGAAACTGTGCCACTATAAACATAGGTGTACATATATCCTTGTGATATGATTCTTTTAATTCTTTTGGAAAGATGCCTAGCAGAGGGTTGGCTGGGTCAAATGGAACCTCCAGTCCCAGCTCTTTGAGGTGTCTCCATATTGATTTCTATAGTGGTTGCAGTAGTTTGAACTCCCACCAACAATGGAGAAGGGTTTCTTTCTCTCCACAACCCCACCAACATTTGCTATTGTTTATTTCTTGATAGCAGCCATTCTTTGTGGGGTGAGGTGGAATATCAGTGTTGTTTTCATCTGCATCTCTTGAATGACCAGTGATGTGGAACATTTTTCGTATATTTACGTGCTGCTTTTACTTCTTTGTCTGAGAAATGTCTGTTCATTTCAGATGCCCATTTTTGAATTGAGTCCTTATATTTAGAGGGGGCTGATTGTTTTTAGTTCTTTATATATTCTAGATAATAGTCCTTTGTCTGAGGATCAGCTGGTAAAATTTTTTTTTCCCACATTGTAGATTTTCTCTTAGTTCTATTGATGGTTTCTTTTGTAGTGCAGAAGCTTTTTAATAAGATGAGATCCCCCTTGTTGATTCTTTCTGCTAGTTCCCATGGTACTGATAGCTAAAACTTGGAAACAGCCCATTTGCCCATCAGTTGGAAATTGGATAAAGAAGATGTGGTTTTTCTATAAAATGGAATACTACTCAGCCACAAAGAATGAGAAATTAGATTCATTCATAGGAAAATGGATACATATTGAGGATATACTCCTAAGTGAAATAAATAAGTCACACGTGTGTAAATACTGAATAGTTTCTCTGGTGTGAATAAACTATAATAGTACATAAGATCCTAATGAGATAATTGACAATGTGAAATTGGAAGAAAAGGGCTAAAGGTGTAAGGAAAGTGGGAAGGATAGAGGAAAGGTAATAAGGGAAAGGAAAAAATATGAGAAAATGAAAAAATGGAAATAAAGCGTTTGTAAACAGGGGGGGGGTGAAGGGAGGGCAGGGACAAGGGGAAAAAAATGAGAACCAAGACCTCTCATGTAAAGGTACAGGATCCCAGTAATGGATGTAACTGTACTGTATACCTAAAATGTACCAATAAACTCAATGAGGAAAACAAGTCTGTAGAACATGTACATTTAATGGACATTATCATTCTAAAACACAACCTCTCTTAAATAGGCCGGGGCAGTTCAGTGGTGTATTTTCTTACTTTTTCATCTATGAGCCAGTTGTCAGTCAATCATCTCACAGACTTCTGACAGTTTTGGGGACTGAATTTCTAATGCAAGTTTTCTTTCAGCTGTGACCCTATCATTGTAAATAGATCAGATGATTCTCTGTTGGATTAAAAAAAAATCCATCTCTTCAGCGCAGAGGTGTACTCCCTGCTTGTACTTCTGTGTCACTTCCCTGGCCCCAGCCAGGGGGCCACAATGCCCCTCACCTCACCAGCAGGTAGACTTGCTTGAGTTTACCATTCACATTTGGACCTTTACTGAGTTTTACTGAAATTCCTGTTCTGTCAGACGTTTTCCTTCCTCTTTTTTAATGTAGTGACTCAAAGTTGGCGCAAGTAAATTTAAGGTGAACAGGACCTTATGAAAAGGAGGGGAGGCTTTTTCTGGTAGGTCATGAAATGGTGTCCAGCATACATTAAGGGAAGAAAGAAAGGTGCAGAACAATTTATACAGTCGGGTAAATTTTATGTAAGTAGATGAAAATAAAAATACTCCCCAAAGTGCATATTTCAATTGGGGAAAAGCAGGGGTGGGGTGTAGTTAAAGGGAGAGAAGATACCTTCTAATTTGTCTACACTGATGGAAAATGACTATGGATAAAGACAGCAAAAAAATCTTTAAGTCCAATGAACTTAAACATTTTTAATTTTCTGAAGTTCTCAGGAATTATAACTATATTGACTACATAAGGTGTTAAAAATAGAAAGCTGTTTTGAGTGAAAAATAAAATAATTGGAAAAATGCTAGACCTATTGAGCTTGTTATAATAGCTGCTTGAATTATTTCCAAAACAAATAAAAATATCAGTTCACAAGGAGGAAAGCAAAAGAAGTATATAGAAGAGTATATAGAAATACTCTAAATAGAGAAGATCCTAAAGTGTTAAAAAAATAGAATATCACAAAAACCCCTAACATCAGAAGAGAAAATTGTTTAAACTTTTAATTCATTAGACCATTTCTGAAAGTGACCAGTAATATTGATTATACCACCATAGTCAAGTGTATCTCCAAGTAAAAGGGAAACATACAAAATTGGATTTGTAATACAGAATAACTGTCAAGAGAACTGCCCATTAGAATCACTAGTATGATGTCTAAAAGCTAAGATAGCTGTTCCCCATGAGAGATTTATGGAATCAAAGTTTCCAGAAATAGGTTGGGGGCCTAGCATTTAATTCACTGTAAATTTTCCCAAGGACTCAAGATGAGGATCCAGAATTGAATGTGACCACTCTGCAGACCAAAGAAGAAAGTTCTGTGCCAATTCTTGGCTTGTTTGTCAGATTAAAAGTAAGCTAGTTAAGATCTAAGCAGCGCTCACAATCTTAGTCCAAGAGAAAAGAACCTGTTGGAATGGTTATTTACAGAACTTTGATCGCTGCGCATGCTGCCTTGCCGAACCCCACGGGATGTGGCTTTTCTTGCTTAGCCCAGGTCGTTCTGGGCCGCCCTCTTGCTTGCTGTCTGAGCTCTAGCCACATGACTTGCCCTGACTTCCTTGGCTGTATTTTGCCACCTTCTGCCTCTGTGCTCCAGCACATGCTGTCTGTCCCATTGAAGTGCAAGGTCCACACCTTTTCCTCTGTCTCAGTTAACTTTTTCATACTTTTTGGAACACAGCATTTGATACTCAAAACTTAAAGGAGGAGAGGTTTAACTCGGCTCGTGGATGTAGGGTTCAGTCCCTGGTTGGCTGGCTGCAAGGCAGAGTCATCACGATGAAAGGGGGTGGTGGAACAGAGCTGCTTGGCCCATGGAAGCCAGAAGAAGGGAGAAAACGTAGGGGTCAGGCAGGGACATTTACCCTCTGAGGGCACACACCCAGGTATACACCGCTCCCAATCAGGCCCCACCTTCTGAGAGTACATGTAGCTTGGCGACATTGATAGAGCAATCCGCTGATGAACACAGCTCCCCCATGATCCGGTTATCTTCCACCTCTAAAAATGTCAAGATTTTTACACTTGATCTTAGCCAAAAGGCCGAGAAGTGATAAAATGTCAAGATTTTTGATGGACATGCTAGATCTAAGCCTCTCGGGTTGGGGTTTCAGTTCAATCAGAGAAGCCTTCTTGACCTCTCCAGTTGGGACATTTCCTAACCAAACCCTCCGCTATCACTGTACTTTCCAACTTCATATGCTATTCACTACTGTAAAGTTTTCCCACTTGGTTCATTGAATGTTTGAGTTTGTTTGCTATTATATGCCAAACACTGCGGATAGGGTTTTATACATGGAAAGTCTTCAATAAATATTAACATAAAGGCAAGCAGGTGGACAACTTTTTGTTGAAATGAGAAGTGCATCTATCTAGACAAGAAGTCAGTTCAACAGAGCCAGTTACTTGAAAGCTAATGCGGGAGATCTCTTGTAACTAAATATCTTTTAGGGTCCTTAAAAATCACCTGGTACCTTGTATTCTTCTGAAAGGGAATCTGAATAAATTGCTTCCATGGTCCTATGGCTGCATAGCATGAACACACCTGGATGGATTTTCATTAACTTCCAAGGCTACATTTGGGATTGTATAAGCTAAAAAGAGATTTTAAAGCATATGTGACAGAAATTCATTTAGAGGTCTCTTGGGAAAAATTCAGCCCAACGGGCCTCCAGAGAAGCTAAAGCTAAAATTCACAAAGCTACATAAATGGAGAAACTTGTCACATGTTATGAAACTAAACAAAATCAGAAGGGTGTGGGGCCAAGACTGCTGGTACTGCTCTGTGGCAGAGTCACACAGGCCCTGCTAAGAAGTCACTATGATTAGTGATGGACCTTTACTAATTCCAAGGAGCAATAATGGGGCTATGCTCCAAAAAAGACCAATTTAA
The DNA here is from genome assembly GCF_012274545.1 of Fukomys damarensis. Taxonomy (NCBI): domain Eukaryota; kingdom Metazoa; phylum Chordata; class Mammalia; order Rodentia; family Bathyergidae; genus Fukomys; species Fukomys damarensis. The sequence goes on along the minus strand of NW_022900940.1, from coordinate 2,510,612 downwards.
GGTCTTATCAATCAGAGCCCTTGAAGTTGTGTAGGATGATCTTCTTCATCTACACTGATTTGATTGCTCAAAATTGAAGCAATGGAGAAGTCTAGGGAGTAAAACTGGAAAGTCTATCTTTCCAATCCCATCCCTCTCGGTGGAGGTAAACACTCGTGACAAGTTTTTATATATCTTTTCTTTCTACACACATGTATCATACACACACATGATACACACACACACACACAATCGCACACTTTGCCTTGTTGCCACTTAAACTTTTTAAAAGTCTATTTTTAATTTAAAAAATAGATCTTAGAACTTATAATCAAGATAAAAGCACTGAATTTCCTAACAGGAAATATGGAAAAGAATTGCTTTAAAAAGCTACCATCCCACTGCCTCCTAACTTTAGGATTTAAAATCATCATTGGCAATAAAGGAGACAATTTCCTTCTGTTCCACAAATGCTGCAGAATCTGATTCAAAGGCTCTAAATAATTAATTCTTTCCATATTACTAACTTTAAAACACATTATGTTTACATTTCATTTTACAGCTCACTGGGCCCTTTCATTTTATATTAGCTCATTTTATGGCAAATTTATAGGTTTAGAGAACCAAGTGAAGGGGAGAGAACTAAGGCTTAAAGAAGGTAAGTGGGTTGGATGAAAATACACAGTGACTAAAAGGGAGACCCAGGATTGAAACCTAGAACTGCTGATTCTAAACTGAGATTCTCTCCTATAAATTTATGTTACCTAATAGAATAACCAGTAGATTTATGTAGCTCCTGTACCCATAAAGTGTGGTTCAGGAACTACATTTTCAATTTCATGTAATTTAAATGCCGATTAAAAATGGAAATAGCATGAAACATTTTTTTTCTCTAGGTGCAACTCAATTATTTTGGCAGAACTACATTTTTTGTACTGATGGAAATTTAGTTTCAAAATATTGATATGCTAAAAGTCACATTGAATTTTGAAAAGTTTGTAGAAAAATAAACATAAAACATCCAATTAATAAATTTTTATATCAATGACATCTTCAGATCTTATTTTGGATATACTGGGAAAAAGAAAATGTAGTTATAGTTCATTTAACCTTTCAAAACATGGCTATGTGAAAAAAATTAAATTACATATAATCTTGTCTTTTACTTATACTGGGAAGTATTTTTCTGAATTATAATGTCGTATGAATTCCTTCACCATTGGAAGAATTGTTGTTCTTTATTGCATAATTTGATGCTACACAATATTCTGAAGTATTTCCTAAAATAAAGATGACCCAAGCCTGCGTCAGACCAGAGGCAATTTTGTTAACTGCTGAGCACATGTTTTAGTAATGTTCCTCTGAGTACATTTTACTGCAAATGAACAAAAAAATCCTAAATCTTAATCAATAGCTTTATGGAGAGATTCTATGTGCTTTGATCAAGTTTTGTTCTTTGTGTTTTTGACAAGGTTTGCTTTTCTCCCTGACCTTTTTCATAAGGGGCTAAAAAGAGTAGTCCCTTGTTGAGCCTCAAAATAAAATAAAAAGGGCCTTTCCCACCATGATTCTTGACCTGAAAATTATTCTTCACTTTCCCTCATGGCCTCTAAAGGCCAGTTTCTTTACCCTGACTTCCATTCCCACTGAAAGACCTAAGAAACTAAATAGGATTGCAAGATTCCATGCTGAATCCTGTTAAATGAAAGACATGCCAAACTCTTATTATAGGCAGTGTCTCATTTAATCCTCATGGAGAAGCAAGGTTGTTGGTGCCACTGTGAATCATGGGTCTGGCCAGGATTAAGTAGCCTGTCCATGATTACATACGTGGAATGAAGAAAGGATGTATTTTGAGTGCTAGTTTGTGTAATCCTGATAGATGATAATCTGCAACTCTGAGGTAACCATCTGCAGCAGAGGTTCTCAATCTGGGCCCTTGGGTGAAGGTCAGAAAGTATATGATGTTACTGCACTATGAGATCCTGAAGTTATTGCACTATGCTGTCAGTGTTGTTCCCTAAGGAGAGGGTCTATCAATTTCATTATCTATTAAAGTACCCCAGCAACCGTGACTGGTTAAACAATTGTGATTTACAAAGAAGTGAACTTTATTTTTAGTTCCCAGATTGAAGCTGTTAGTACAAACCTAAAACATTAAGATAAAATAGTCATCCTTTTTAAGGGAACAATTAAAGAAGGTACAAGATTGAACTGGTCTTTTGGGGATTCCTGGGAAATGGAAGGGAGAAAATCAATGAAATTCTTAAGATAACCTGCAAATGTAAGTAAAGAAGTTACTGTTTTTTTCCTACCAGATTGAACAAGACAAGAAATAAGAGAGGAAAAAGATGAGGAAAACACTTACATGATACCTGAACCACACGCATATGAGAATCTCAAGAGTTTTGGAACAGTTTTGAGGTTATGTATGATAAATGAACAACATAAAATCAAGCAGAAAAGCCATCAAGATGTACAGAAAGAAGGACAGAAGCTTGGTCCTTTAAAATCTCTGGGTAGGTGACATTGAGTAACTGTGCATAACTACGAAGAATTATACACACAGCTATTAAATGATTGTGGTCTGAATATGCTTAATGGATAGAGTATACAACGTTTGATGGAGATGTGTGGGGAAAACACAAGTGATGCCTATGGTCAATTTGGTTGGGAGAGAAGATGGTGATGAGAGTAAATAGCATGAATGAAAATTGAAGCCCTATCTTCACAAATGTATAAATTTAGCTCTACAATTTTTGCAAGGTAAACTTGTAGGAATGTTTTCCTGCAATTGTTAGACTCCTTAAAGTGTTACAAGCCAAGGAGGTCATACAACTTCTTTAAGGATCTCAAAGAGCTTTTCCCCCAGTACCAAATTCCTACTCCAGGGTTAGGGTTTTTATCTCTTCATTCTTGCTGTGTCTTTCTCCAGGCAGGCTGGCTTCCTTGAGTCATCTCAGGTATATCATACTCATTCTTGCATGCAAATATCGATCAACTGTGTAACTACCCTTTCAATTCCCACTCAGATGAAAGGCCTTTTCCTCTCAAATGCCTTCTGAAAATGCTCAAATCCTTCCTTCTTTGCCTCTCTCCAGAATGGCTTTTGCAACCTTGTATATTATCCTGTGGTTATATTCTTTTATGATCTGGTATCAAATTATTTCATCTATACAGCTACTTCCCATATATGTATATGAGAAAAATATTGTATGCCTTGTATCATATTGCATTTGCACTAGCATATGAGTTTTTAAAGGCATGATAACACATGGCAGTTGACCAACAATTTTCTAAATATGTATTTATTTGGAAGGAAGTATGTGACTTGTGGTTTTAAGGATATAAACATCACTTTGGTTCATGATACACTACCTTAAAGATTCCTCTAAGATGATCCACATTACTTTATAGGGCATGAGAAGGTTATGTCGGCTCTGTACGCCTTCAGTGTGTGGAGTATATACCCTTCAGTTCCTCAGCTCTCTCTTTTTACAAAATAACTTATTTTCACAAGGTTCTTTCAACAGTGACGCTTAAAGTGGTTAGAAGTATGCTTCTGAAGGTAGATAAACTTTGGTCAAAATCTTCCTCGACCATTTCATTGGGTATTTGGTCTTGGGCAAAGCTCTAGGACTGCTGTTTTAAAATGAGATCAGCAAGGCTGCCCGCCCACTTCATAGCGTTATGGTGGAAATTAAATGAGATCATGCCCATAAAGGGTTTAACAAACCACTAGCCTGGTAAAGAGTGCTCCATATTATACAAGAAGCTATATAACATTATTCTCAAATGTACCTCCCAGACCCACTAGTTGCTCTTGCTACATTGCTGGTTGTGTCTAATGCTAAATAGGTGACATCTTATGGTTCATCACAACTTCGGCTCTAAATATATCTTATTTTTCTAATGTAAAAAAGAAAACTTCAATGGGAACTAAAGATATTTCAGTTCAATAATGATATATTGATCCGAGAGTCCTGTCAGATCCAGAACTAACATTTCTTTAAAAATTTCTGTGAGCCAGTTCCTGTTGTAATCCTTTTACATTCCTCATTTTTATTTTGACATTCACAATGACTCTAAGACTGTTAATTTCTCCATTCTACAAATTAGAAAAAAAACTTAACAGGGTCACATAAAATATATAAGGACTTATAACTCTTAAATGGAAAATGAGTTAGATCTTGAAAAAAAAGTTTGTTTTAGAAAAAAAGATTAAAACCTATTTTGAGTTGCAGTTCAAATTTACCTATTTGTAGTTGACAATATGAGTAATTTCTTCTTTGAAATTATTTCCCACGTGTGGGTCAAGGGTTACAAGTTTATAGTTAAAGACATTGGGGGAGTGCATTCTTTTTTAAGCACCAATATAGATATCAATTAAATAGAAAATTAGATATACCTTTGACTTATTTGCAAAGAAGAGAATTGGTACAGTATTAAAGAGTTTTCAACTACTGGATAGTCAAGTAATTAGGAAACTGTCAAAGCTTGCTATGTTATCTTGTAGAAGTTGGTGTTCAGAATAGTTCTTGCTGCTCTTGGTGTGAACGGGATGTGGTTAATATTCGGCTTCAGCCAACAAAGGTTCAAAGGGGACCATTTAATTATGACTCAGTAACTTCTTAATTTCCAATTATTAATGACACGGGGGGGAACTGCCCTTGAGAAAGAGAAGTTAAAAGACATTGTGCAAGTTGCATAAAATTGTAGAAATAGACAAATTTGAGTGATGATGTTTACTATGTTTCTTCAGTGTTGCAGTAAGACTGTGGAGTCTCTGCTATACACTATGTATTTACATGTATACACATATGTGTATGTGACACACTAACATGGTATAAATTGAAAACAGTACAGATTATTTCATAGATCCCTAACCCTAATGTTGTCGTCTATTAACAGGACTTTCTGTCAGAATGCTTGAATGAAAAAGTAATTGAGAAATTTGGGGCTACGTTAAGCTAAAGAAGTTTTTTTTTTTTTCCTGTAGAATTTCCGAGAAAGACAAGGAATGTTTAAAATGAAGAGAACTAGTGCTAAATTATTTGACCAGAGAAGCTCTATTTTTTCCATGATACTAGAGTTCGGTGGAATATTCTCTTAATTATGTTGGCACAACAGATGAAAATCTGCAGCTTAGAATCAGGATATGTCATGGTTCTAGTTCTACCACTTTTCTTTAAGTCATGGGCAATCTACTGGTTTACTCGCTCAGCCATTCTTCCCTACCTATGAGTTTCAACTCACGCTTAACCTGAGCAAAACAGAATTCTTCCCTTTACTCCACAAAATCCTTCCTTTTCCTGTGTTTCTGCTCAGTCTTAATAGTGCCATTGCTCACTCAGGTGCTCAAGAACCAAAGATTAACTCCTAATTTCATTTTCCTTCACAATCTACAGTTTATTCATCAGAGAAACTTGAAAGCTCAACTCCCCGAATATATCTCACGTCCAATTGCTATTTTCTATTTTCACTGCTATCACCCAGGTTTTCCCTAGTCACATCGCCCAGACTGTGGGAATAGAATGTTCTGAATACTCTCCCTGCTTCAACTTTCACCCAACTTTTATGGCCATCCAGGGAGGGGTCTAAATAATATAAAGTAGCCCTTGCCAAGTCTCTTCTAAAAGGCTTTCCATGGCCTTCATGAACAACAAAATAAGTTTCTAGCAAGTATGAATATAACTATCAAGGACATGCACTAAAGCTTCTCCAAGAAACAGTGCCTTTCCAATACTAACTACATTCGCAACATTGGAATAAGATGTTTTTTTAAAAAGGACACACAGAAACATTCACCATCAAGAAAAGATTAATAAATTGAACGACAGTAAAATGAAGAGCTTCTAGTTATCAAAATACACTGTTGAAAATGGACTACAACTCTCATAGTGGGCTTTTATTAACAAACAATGGGAGAGGATTCAGATATTATATATATATATATATATAT
>NW_022900940.1:2480118-2504504 GCF_012274545.1 Fukomys damarensis | reverse complement strand
GGGAGAGGATAGATATTATATATATATATATATATATGTATATATATTCATAAGGAATATATATAAATACTATCCATAAAACAGTACAAATAGCTGAGATGACACAATAGAATATATATTGGCTGGACACACAAACCAGCTCCTTAAAAATATACTGTTTATTTGTTTTTTACTGTGACAATGCTTATATACTTTGTGATCATTCACTGTGCTCAAATTTATGGCATGTGGTTTCTACTTCAGTAAACGCCATAAAAGTTTACATACCCAAGTACGTCAAGACAGGACCTAACTTCCTGGGAGACTGAAGTAACTTGGCCTAGTTTCAGTACTTAGTTAATGCTACAATGATCTTCATGATGCTAGTCATTTTTTTCTTTGAAAAGATAGGCATATTTCACTTTTTTCCCTACAGGGCAGTACAAACTGGGCATTTTTGAATAACAATTGCATGATTATATAAAACCCTAGCTCCCCTTACCATGAAGCAGGAATTAATAAGTCATTGAATTTGCCGTACAGTAGCGTTTCATACAGATGGAAGCCTCACAGTTGCGTTTTGCATAAGATGAATAAACAAAGAATCAAAGAGCAAGGGGTATTAATATTTTAAGTATGATATTTAATTTGAAAAGCAGAACAGGGAGACATTAGCATTGGAAGCAGAGAGGGGAAAATGTCTGGGTGAGAAATGGAGGGTAGACGTCATTTAAAATGTGGGCTAGGTAAGAATACAAATAAAAGGAATTCTGGTCTTACTGGACAAACAGCTGCACTAACGGGGCGCAAATGGTGACGTCATCTTTCATGGGCCAGTTCTTCAAGAAGCATAGTCGATGGGATAGAGGTTTCCCAGAGTCGATCCGCATTTTATTTGCCTTACTTCTGTATTTGCAGACTCCTTTGCATTGAAGATAAATAGCAACCAAGGACAGCTTCACCTTAGGAAAGTCCCTTCAAAAACTCTGTTTCTCTTGATACGGGTGGCAAGATCAGGGATCACATATGGACACAGAACAAAGATTTTCCAAGCAGAGGGAAAAGCAGCATGTGTGGAAGAGTTATTACTTCCCAGAGAATATTTGCCTATATCTGCTAACTTTGGATCAGAAAGAGTCGTGAACTTTCAGCCAAACAAAGAGAAAGGGGGAATTGTCCTGACCATCTAGCAAAATATGAACTGAATGAGCCTTCCAAACCCAAGAACAGGGCTCTGCTCACAGGCTCTCTGTGGGATCATGGACAGTGACTTGAAATGCAGGTCAAAAAACAGGATTGCAATCATTTGAGGGTTCATAAAATCTTAAAAGAAAAGAAACAGGTGAACAAAAACTCCATCATAAAAAAAAAGTCCTGCGGATGTGAGAAGTGCGCCTGGAGACATTTCAAACGTCCTTCATTTCAGCAAATAAGTAGATATAATCATATTTCACAAATAGGCCTTGCTTCGGGGCATAGTGAGGGAGGGATAAACACTCCTAATTGCAAGTTTATACACTGGGCAACACAGTCTGGGAAACAACCACTATTAAAATAATTCCCTCAGATATATTTTGAAAACATGTAAAATGCATATGAAAACACCAGGAAATACCTTTGAAGGCAGCAAGAGAAGAAAGAATGCAAGACCGAGGTCCTTAGACTAAAGATGTGCTAAGATAGTGCTTACAGGGTGTTCCACTGCCCAGGTCCATGGTTCTGGACTTCAAGCGACAGAGTCGTGTTTAACGCTCCTTACCCCACAAATCCTAGAAAAGAGTCTCATTGCCCCAACGTGATTTTTCACGCCCTATCACTTCAACCCAAAATGAAATGCATTTGTTTGCTCATGGAGCAGTATGGGGAATAGCAAAGGTCAGAGCAGTACAGCTGCCATTAAAACAAAGTAGCTCAATTAGGTTCTCATAGTTAGCAGGTGATGAATGAAGGGCAAAGAGAAGGCTACACCTCACGTAATAGGGCGATAATAGGAGCCTCATTTAGGCTGCTCCATTCCACTTTGGCTCGCATCAGCTTTTCTATTACACACGCAACTTTTCAGGAAGGTGATAATTCAATTCAAGAGTAAGGAAAAATGAAAGGAAAGTAAATTAACTTTGGACTGAGACTTGAAAAGTAGGTTCATCACCTGGGCATGCACAGCCCCCCCCAATATGAAAGCAGATCTCTTTTAATTCTAAGCAAGATAATTGACTGTTCCCTAGCAGTTTTCTTTGCATCATGCTTCATTGCACAGACCTGGCCCTGCTGCTGCTGAATTTTCCCCTACTTGAAACACAGGAAACCTCTATTCTAATAGCACCAAGAATGGGTTTATTAAAAGCAGGTCGCCAAGGGTCCTGACTTTCTGCTAAGATGGTCTCCTTAAGTGTTAAACGAGCACAAAGAATAGAAAGCACCTCTGTAATGGATTAACTAATGGTCAACTCGTAACCACCCAGCTGAACTGAGTCAGCATGGTCTGGGAGCAGAGGATCCACCTGAGGGCTGTTATCAAACATCTTGGCCCGCTGATTTTCTAGGAGAAGCTTACTACAAATGGTATTCCTGATACAAACTAGGCTGTTCTCATTGGAGGAGGAGGTCGGGGCCTCACTATCTCTGGGAATGGCTGCTGTTTTCATCAGGGGAGCTCTGATCTTCACTGTCAACTTTTCTTGAGTTGTCTTGGCTTTTCTTCCTACTAGTGGTTTCTCCTTCATCTTTTTTAGTATATGCAGATGTGTCTAATGTGCCCTCTTTTGTCAATGTTATGGTTTTTTGTTGTTGTTGTTTTGTTTTGGTTTTTTGAGACAGGGTCTCACTATGTAGTTGAGACTGACCTAGAACTCACTATGTAGCCTAGACTGGTCTCGAACTCACAGTGATCCTCCTGCCTCAGCCTCCCAAGTGCTGGGATTACAGGCATGAGCCACCACACCTGGCTTCAATGTTATACTAAAAATATATAAAAAGTAAGTCTCAAGAGGTGTGCTCAAGACAATTTCTCTTCATTCAATGGAGCCCAGGGAAGCCAAATGGCTACACACTCCTGAGGGTCTTTACTTCCTTTGTGTACTCTCTTGAGTGTTCAATCTGTAGCTTCTGCTGGCTCTCATGTCTTCCCACAAATGTTCTCCTAATTGGACCCCTCTCACACCCAACCTGCAACCCACCCTGCAACCACAGGAACTGGAGATCTTCACGTCTCCTTCCAGGCAAGACTTCAGTGAGGAGCTCAGTGAGACCCATATGAGCAGTTTCCTCTTGGATGGCCCACTGGGACCCCATACTGTTTCCAAAAATGGACTCATTAAGACGCCTCTCATCCTACACCGCTGGTGGGCCATTATGTTTGTGCTGCATATTTCAGACTCATAAATCTGGCCTTTTTCCTAATATTCAACATTCACCCATTCGTGTTTCATCCCTTTGCTTTCACTTTCTTAGTTGATAAAGTTAATGCAAATCCCATGCTATCATTGTACCCTGACTCACAATACCATATCACACTAAGGAATGTCATTTCAGTTTTTAAAATTCACAACTCAAAATCTACATAAATTGTATTTGTTTGATAAATCTCAAATAATTTTTATTTAATGCTACCTCTTACTCCTGATTTGTGGGCCACATAGTTAAGAAACTGGGTGTTCAGGAAAATTTTTCATATAAAGTCACTAATTTCCTGTAATTATTTTTACTCTGTATTGATAAATTTCTTCTAGTACAATATGTTGGTTATTTCTGATGTATAAAATGTTTATAGTAAAATCTATAGGCATTAAAATCATATCTTCAAGAGATTATATATATATATATGTCCATTAAATATAAGCATGATCCGGTCAATATTCATAACGCTTTAATCCATTTAGAGTGTTCCTGTTTGCCCTGACTAGGTAAACACTATTCTGGTTTTTATCAGCATAGACTGGTTCCTGCTGGGACTGGAGCTCTCCTGGGACTCGTTTGTAAGTCAGAGACTTACTGTACTCCGTAAGAGAATTGGGAGGGCTATGTACAAATATGCACACTCGAAACAGTACCTGGCCCACAATGTTTAATACCTGGTGCCCATGATTATGGTCATCAGATATGGAAACAAAACCAGAGCTGTGATTCCACCCCCTTCTGTGGATCAGACATAATTGATAATTTATCCCAAGAGAAATAAATCAAAGAAGGAGAACAATGGTGCCACAACTGCATCCAGTCTTTGAAGTAGCATGAGCAAGACCAAAATGTCCCATCGAAGAGAACATGGAAATTGATCCCCTCCAACAGAGCCTTCACATCTCACAAGAGGCCCCTGTGCCTCTTCTGGATTTTAAAACGGTTGACAGATGCTGGATGAACAATGGCCAGTATCGTTAAGGAATCTGCAAATGAACTCTAAAGTTGATTGCAGTTCACCTGTGTGGCTAAAGCGCTTTAAATAGAATTAATTGTCACAACTGCATTCTCCTGATCTTCCTTTTACAACAGTAGAATATGCTTCATTAGGATGTTTAATATGGAAATTGGTGCCCTGCAAAATCAAAACATCTTAAATAACTGATTTTAGAGCTTGAGATCACAGCATGTTTTTAGCATTCTTGATTTTAAAAACACTAAAAATAAAATCTTAATACTGTATGAAGATAATCTCAGGGGCAACACGGTGTACTGAAAATCTCACTGAATCAGAAAAGAACGATTCTAATCTTATATCGTCTGTTTTTGTGCAACTCTAAGTTCTTTTGTAAAGAATAAGGCAGGCAATTCATATCCATTCTTGCTTTTACCCTCCCCAAGAGCCATATTTTAATTATCTATAAAACCTTAATTAAAATATTTACCATACCTATCATTTAGGCCTGTGGTATGAATCAAAGTGAACAATGCACTGCATGTAAAAGTTTAGTGCACATCCTATAAAATATTCTGTGAGAAATGGTGTGGATTTCTTTTTTTTTTTTTTTTTTTCAAAATGAAGACAGTTTACTTGAAGATGGGGAAGAAGGAAAAGTGATAACAAACAGCTACTCTGGATGAGTAGAGAGAACCTGAAAGTGAGTCATTCCTGTATGGGTTTCTTTTTTCATAGAACCATAACAAAAAATGGAAAACAAGTTAAATGCCATCATCATATTCATAACTACAATTTATTAAGTATCCCACCATTTCATTCTTTAGTGTGTCCATTAGAGTGATGATGCCATTGTCATAACCATTCAGTTATCAGAATATGGAAGATCAGAGAGGATAGGCTAACAGTAACAGCAGCCAAGAGCTGAAGTTAGAAGTACACTTATACATTGTAATGTCTTTCCTATTTCTGACACAACTTAAACGAAGTGAATCTCCACCTGGATTAATTACTTTCTTGTCATTAAGACAAAATATCTGACATCCACAATTTAAATGAGGAAAGGTTTATTTTGGCTCATAGTGTCAAAGGGTTTGCTCCACTTTGAGTTGATCCAAGGCAGAAACAACATGGTGGAAGGGTGTGGTGCAGGAAAGGCTAAGAACTCACCCTCCAGGTCCTGTCTCCAGTTACCCACCTCCTCAGCCAGTCCCCATCTCCTAATGCACATTCAGCCGGACACTCATCAGATCGAACCACTGATGGGCACAGCACCTCCACAACCCCATCAATCACCTTCCAGAAGCCCTACCTCTGGACACATGAGATTTTGGGGTCATTTTAGATCTAAACCATAATGCTATCTTTATAATTCTTTCCAATCCTGAAAGCCCATGATCCATATTTTACATACATGAAGGGGAAATAGCTTGGGTTTTCTTTCCTTTGCACCCAAATTTTTCTAGCTAACCCACTATTCGGAGAAGGAAGGAAAAAATCAAGAGTCTACTCAATGCATCATCAATTCCTTTACAATTGGAGATAGGATTGCTTTGTAAGGATGTGAGGCTTCACATTTATATCATGCTTCTCTTTAACTATTATGATATCCTGCTTTCGAGTCATTCTTTATCACCAGAAAACTTTCATCAAGGCACAGAATATTGAGAGTCCCTTAAAATCAAGCACAAAAGAATGTTTCACTAACTTAGAAACTTACAAAGAGTGATTACCAGATAGGGTTGTTAAAGGGATCAATGGTATTGAAAGAGTGAGTGTGGTGAGCAGGGTATTGACCATTGAAAAGAGTGATGGACAGTTAGAGTGTTGTAAAGGTCATTGCTGAAAGATGTCACCGTTCCTCCTTCTGAAAGGTTTTTTTTGTGTGTTTGATTATTGTGTTTTCTTCTCCATTATTCTGTTTTCTCAAGTGGTTCTGACATAATCTTAATGACAGCAAGCAGCAAGACCCAGCAAAGGGAAAACACATCATTTATGTTGTTAGTGTTACACAATTTTACATCCTCTGTAGAAGGCTATGTAGGAGAATTTGTGAAAACTAGAATGCTATGCAACACTGCCCTTTGCGCATTACCTAAAATGCAAAATCCTACAGTCATACACCGTTAAGACTACTAATTGAAATCCCTTCAAAGTCCAATAGAGAACAAGTTATGGTTCTCTAGGAGGCATTCATTGCCGAATGTACTGTGTAATGCAGACCATGTTGTGTTGTACTTTCAAGCCTAGCTAATAACTGAGGATAAACCCATGTTCAAAGCCCACAATACAACTTAATTGCACATAGGAAATAATTTGCTTGACACTTGTAGGCTTCTGGGATTTCCGTTTAAAATGGGCAATTTCCCATTGAGCAAATGTTTTGAATATAACTTTCAGGAAGGAGAATACAGAGAGGGAGAAGAATTGCTTTTCTTCTCTGACTTTCTGTAATGGCGACTTGTTATTAAGTCCATTTCTTTCATCAGATTATCAGAATTAAAAAGGTGAGATCCACATATGATCCATCATTATGTTCCATAGCAGGTAGTGTAAAAAGATAAAGCAAACAGATATGTCTTGACAAAAATGGATGATGTGGGGGTTAAGGGAGAGCACAGGAATCCACATCTGAACACCTGACAATATTTGTATCATATAAAGTCATGGGTACTTATCTGTGGTCCATAAATGTCACAACAGCTGTCTAGAGAATAGATACCCAACCACTCCCCATTTTTCTCATGCAGTACAGATTCTCACCACGGGATCCAAAAGTTTAAATTTTAATAAAAGTTTCTTGCTTACAATATTTTTCAGCCAGTCTGGCTCTGGTCTATAGAATCATATGTGGAAAATTTTGTGTTTAAGGAGGGCTCTGGATCTCAGACAGACATACCCAGTTAGTTTCGCTGCATGAGCTTACTCTGACTAGTAGTGGCCACTGAGTACCCAGATACTCAAATCTGTTTATTAACTGGTGGTGTCATCCTGACACTTGTTAGGGAAACTGTCTCAGGCCTTGTGGTAGATGTGCTGAACCAAAACCCATATCTGAACATGATAATCAGTGACTTGGATTCTCACAGAAGTCTGGAAGTACTGGTCCAGAATACTGTGGTTCTGGACAGTTTTGTGGACAAGTAGCACCACTGTCAGTAATGACATCATTTGGACACTGGTTAGAAATGCAGGGTCTTAGGTTCCACTGAAGACTTATTGAATGGGAATCTATAGGCAGTAGAGCCCAGAAATGTGTTCTAACAAGCTTTCTTAGTGATGCGTAGGCTTCCTAAAGTTTGAGAATTACTAGTGCAAAGCACTGAGCTGAGAAGAGTTGCAGGGCTTCACCTAGGCCTACTCACAGAAGACGATTGATCCATGAATACTGTTCACCCGGGTACAGAGCAGCATGATGGTGCTCCTGCTACATATTTACTATCTCTGCTCTAGACAGAAACCAGACTCACAACTATGACACATTACGACCAAATACATAGGACTTTTGGAGAAACCAAAAATGGAAGCAAGAAGGAATCTAAAAGATATGCAACAGTAACAACAAATGGGGATGGTGGTGAGACAAAGAATAGATAAAACAAGTGTTGAATATATTGGTAACTGTTGGAACTGAGTGGTGAGTAACAGTAATTCATTATGCTAGCTGTTCTACTTGGCAGCGCAGTAGGCCCCCCTTACTTGTGCAGGGAACTTTCCAATAAGCCCAGTAGATGCCTAGAACTGCAAATAGCACCAGACTCTATGTGTACCATGATTTTCCTATAAATTCATACCTTTGCATCTGCTAACAGGACAGTTTGACAACTGTGAAGTGCTTATTGTATGGGTGGTTATAAAATTATTTCTAAGTGATTATAACAAAATGCATTGCCATAAAAATTTGTCAGAGATTTAGTTTGTTGAAAATAGGAAAGGTTTATCATTTTTCACTAAAACTAAAAACCCAAGCTGTGTCTATCTCTCTCCAGATACATAGGAACCATCAGGAAGTCTAATGCAAAACATTAGTGCTTACTTTATAGAAGGAGGCAAAGAATATGGCTAATTTTGGGAGGGTGCCCATCAGTTTTAATTAGCACAGAGTTTTACCCTTCTTTTTAGCTTTTACATTTTGGTATGCATGGGAAACAGTTCAAACCAATGAACTCTTAGGAGAACTCTTAGTAAAGTAAGCGCCATCAGTTTCGAGTGGCCCTTGCCTCTTCTCTCTGCCCTCTCCTGTTAGAGTCTGGAACTTGGACAAATATTGAAAAAGAGGAAAAGCCTTTGTGCAAGTTTTTCAGCTTAGTTCCATGCTTAGAAATGGCACAACAGAGAGGCAGAAGAAGCTGGGTCGCAATGAATGTGTACATGCTCCATCAGCCTTGAACGTTTCTCTTTCAAGCTTATTATTCTAATTAGATTGTGCCCTTAATGTTTAAATTAATGTTTTGAAAGTTGCTGTCACTCACCGCCAATCAATTTCAACCCAAAGTATTACTGAATTGTCCAGCTATGTGGAGATATATGAGGTACATTGTGCCTCTGGTTCATATATATTCTTAGCCTTTGAGTATTGCCTTGCACACAATTTTCTGAAGGAGTAAATGAATCCTTAAAAGAGTGATGTATACAGTTATCTTGAGATTGTAGAATGGATGATTTCAATTTCCTTATGTATACTTGCCTATATTCTTTGAATATTTACCATCAGAAAGAAAACCAATACAGCTATTTTTAAAAATTATTAAAACTGTATAAGAATGCTGTGCACTGCAAGCTTGATGAAGTGGAACTGTGTACCACAGATTTCAATACATTGCAAACCAGTTCATTTTCCCCCTCTCCCTCCTCGCACAAGCTATTTAAAATATAGAATAAAATTCTTATAACCCTTAATATATAAGATGAGTATTAGTCTGATCTCCCAACAGAATGATGAAGGAGGTTTGCTCTATAATTATATTGCATGTTTATAAAGAAAAGCTCAGAAATTGGTTTCTTTTACATTGATGGATGTCTTAACACAAACCATAAAGTATAATAAAAAATTAAGCATCTTTGTTTTCTGCCACTAAGAATGTATGTACGATGTACAGTATATCAGTGCAGAGGATATATTTATCAAATATCTTGGGGAAACTTTTCATACAAATCAACTGGAAACCTTTTGGGGGTGCAACGTCAAGTTTTGCAATGTTTAGGAAGTGACATTGCATCAATACTTTTATGTAAGTGGCCTTGTTGGGGCATTTGGCAATGTTTGAAACATTTCGGGTAGTTACACCTGGGGAATACCAACAATATCTACTGGGCAGAGGCAAGGGATACAGCTAAGCGAGCCCAGGATGTTTCCCACAACAGTGAACTACGCAGCCCAAAATGTTAGTGCGACTGCTATGGTTTGGATCTAAAATTTCCCCACCAAGTCTCGTGTTTGGAAGCTAGTTGGATTAGTGAGGTGCTGTATTCACCAGCGGACTCATCCACCGATGAGTTCAAAGCTGGATGTGCTGTGAGGTGGTGGCGCCTGGTTGGAAGCGGGTCATTGGAGCGGGACTGACAAAGGGGTATTCTTGCCCCTGACTTCTCTATGCCCATGCTGCTTCTTGGCTGCCGTGGGTGGAGAAGCTGTCCTCTGCCATGCTATCCCTCTGTGTCATTTCTGCCTCAAAGCCAGGAGATCATGAATTGAGAGCATGAGCCCAAATGAACTTCTCCACCTCTAAGTTGCAGATGTTGGGTATTTTGTCCCAGTGACAAGAAAGTAGCTGAGACTACCACTGGTGTGGAGAAACCTTGCTTTACACTATTTTCTTTTGATTTTGGTGTGTACACTGTAGTTATCTTTGCAAATAGCTTGGCTACTTTGACTTCTGTTTTCGTTTTTGTGACTTGGACTATTAAATCAATAATTGGCTAATTCAATTTCGAAGTGTCAGGTTCCCTACCCCCAAGCCTTAGAATTTTATTAGCACATAAATGGACACTTTATTTTAAAGGATGTCTTTGTTTAACAAATGCTGAGTCTAATACTAGGCACTGGACAGTCAGTACCTCATTAGTAGACAGGACCCTGACCCAGAGTTTGCAGAAGTGAGTGGGGAGACCAGGTCCTTTCGTTCGCTGGCTAGTGCAGCAGCAAAAGCTTTTAGCTCCTGAGAGGCAACAGGCCCTGACAGAGATCACATCTGGGGGCAGTCCCGATTTGTGACCTTTTCCACTAACCCCTGGCATGGTCCGTTACCCATTCCCTACTTCTGCTTATCATATAAACAGCATGCTCCTGCAACCTGCCCTTTGCCCTGTTTACTTTTGTGCTTCAAATACCCTTTCTCTAAATCTCTTCACTGCTGGCTCTTTTGTGCCACTCAGGTCTCCGCTCAAATGTCATCTCCTCAGAGAGGGTGTTCTGGATCACCCTGGCTCTTGTCACCTCTCGACTTTCTCTATCCTGTTCTTCCATTTCAAATCCTTTGTTTGCAATTGTCTTGCTTTCCTGTTTAGTGTTTGTCTCTCCAACAGTGGCTTTTAATGACTTTTGGGGGAAAAGTCCTGTCGTCTCTCAGTGCTAGAGATGATGTAATGTCCCAGGACACAGGATTCTTACTTAAAGCTCTCTTTCCTTCCTTTTTCTTCTGGCCGCACTATTCCTTCTCAGCTGCACCAACAGAGCATACTCTGTCTGACTTCCCTACCTAGAATACTCTGCTCCTCTTGTTCTTGGCCAGTAACTAACCAACCTTTAACAATTACCTCCAAATGTGTCTTTTCCCACAAACCACTGATACGGCCCTTTAAACTTCTCCCCAAGACTATTTGCTTCTTTTGCTTTACCCTCTAATGACAAAGCCTTGCCTTCTAATTCACTGCCATCACTCCAGAGCTGACCATAGTTCCTTCCTTATAAGTGTGCAATATATTAAGGACTGAAAAAAAAATATATATATATATCAGGACTGAGACTGATTTCTAAAAATAAAATCCAATAAAACATATAATTGAAACTTTATCTTCACTGCTTTCCCAAGAGATCTTAGTTTTATAGAGCCCCACATCATGTTTCTGAAATTTGTGTGGTCAACATTAATTCTGCAACAGTAACAAAATGATGTAAAAACAAAAAGTCCTTTGCTAAAGGAATCATTTCTAGAGACAATAACTACACAAAAGAGGAAAATACAAAGAGAGAATGCAAAAATAACTACCAATAATATAATCAGATTAAATAATAATATAATAAAATATTTAAGTCTGTACACACACACACACACACACACACACACACACTAACACTCACAGAGCTATATGGTTTAAAAAAATAAAGTGTAAACACCACAACCTCTCACTGCTTTTGTGAGATCTTGATTGTAAGCTTTGTGGGTGCTGCACCTATATGGGCTGTGAAAGTCTTCCCAGTGGAAAATACAGCAATTCAGGCAGCCTTAGAGTAGGCTACGCAGGCCAGGTGTTGGCTTGAGGATATTAGTTGCAGAACCAGTTTTGCAAACCACATTGTGAAGCTCACATTGATCTCCCAGCAGCATTTGATTCTGCAGGCAGAAATGAACCTTGGCTTTCTCTTGGATGTATTGGCATCCCACACTGTTTTGTTCTTCTATTCATTTACCATTTTCCTCTGAACCCCGGTAAGAGAAATATTGGAGGAGGTTCAGAGAATTTTCTTTTTCGAATCCCTCACTTAACAAAACTTTCCTTGTAGTTACTTTTAATCTTTTGCACTTCCTCATGAAAACCAACATCCTAAATTTTACATTTGTAATCAGGACTTATGCAATTTATGGTGTGATGGTGGAATCAAAAAATGCATTTGTGTTTGGACTGAATGGGCTGCTTTGAAGCCACCCCAAGTGTAAAATAGAAAAGACAATACATTTCAAGTCCTGCCAACTCCCACAGTTCTCAGTATGACTTGCACTAATTTCTTATTTCTTTGGCTGCTAATCTTCTGGATCCCTAGTTTACATCCAGGAAGCTGGTCAGGGCATATCATGGCATCCTAGCAAAGCCACATGAATTTAATGAAAGAGCTGCTCTGGCTTAGGGACAATAATAAACTGGAACAAAATGTGGACATAAGAGAGTTCTTGAGCACTATTCTTTTTTGACACAGATAGTGAAAATGAATCCCAAGGATTTAATTATAAATTTGAATAAGACACACAGCTGAGAATAAGGCTGGAATATCCTTCTTGGCCTTATACCGTTCCCTCCCAGTTTAGCCCTCCATCTTTTCTTCTCTGTATTTCTCTAAGTTTCCCCACTAGTCTCTCTGCTTCCTTTTTTTTCCTGCTTCCATTTTTATATACCCCAATCTGTTTCTCCATAGCACCAACAGGCATTTTAATTCATAATCCATAGCACACTAGTCTTGTGCACCAGCACCTTAATGCACATGGTACAACACAGGCTCTTGACAACAGTTTGCAGGGCCGTGTATAATGTGGCCTCTTCTCCAAGCATATTTTACATCACTTTCTCTTCACCCCTCGCAGGACCTCAGTCACATTGCCATTTACTCATTCAGATATATCCAGATATTAGTTTCTCTTGCTTTTCCCTCAGGTTGAAATGCCCTTGTTCTCTGTTTTTGCGTGGTTAGATGCTTTTTCTTCCAGATCTTAGCTTATCACCTCCTTTAGAAGCCTTTATGTTTGAAATAAGGCTTTTCCCATTAGAAATATTTCTGGGCTTTCTTTCCTCCATAGCATGTAGCATAGTTTATAATTATTCATTTCTATGTTACAGACCTTCATTCCCTTCTCCCAACTGAAATATAATACCTATGCCTAGCACAGATCTGGGAAAAAGAGCATTAGTTTATCCTTGTAGAAGAAAAGAATGGATAGTACTCATTCAGAACTCTGATCTACCAACCCAATACACATGTGAAGGTATAAAGGTGAACTATTAAGAGGACTGAAATTTTAATACTTTAGCAGATATAATACTTTTTAAATACAAAGATTGACTATTTTACCAAATCTTTGCTTGGTCTGATTTTAAGGTTTTCTTCGGCTTAAAAAAAATATTCAGCATGTCCTTATAATACATAAGAACTAAATCTACTGAAACATTTTACTGAGAATCCCAGGTCCTATTTGAATCTTGTACTCCATAGATGAAGAAACTGGAGCCTAGGCAGATGAGTTACCACAAGTGGCGCAAAAACTGTTTACTCTCTTAACTGAACACGTAGGCTGTTAAAAAAATTCAGTTTCTCAAAAGTAGAATAGAAGTGATATTTGGCCTAATTTACATTGAATGTTTTATTGGGTTGACTGCATTCCCACACACAGAGTTGAATAGCCACATTCTTACCTACTGCTGTTTTCTTTGGTGAGATTATAATAGGAAAGGCCCCCAGTTACATGTTTAATGGCTTTTACCTCATTTCCCCCCATATTTATTTGCTTGCTTCATTTTAGTCTTTGAAAAGATAAGGAAGCTGAGGTGGTAGGAGCTATGCAGGTAAGGTCATCTGGGTAGGAAAAGGACAGACAAAAGAATACTCAAATGCTAAAGTTTCAGGCTTTCTACCACTCTGGCTTTTCTGCATGGAGTTCTGAGAGTCACTGGCTGGGATATTGTATTTTATTATACAAAAAAAACAGCGTTTACCCACTGAGAATATGGCTCTTTTATGTAAAGTGATTTTTATCTTTGGCAGAAAGCTATTGCAATACAAAGTCATATTTCACTCTGCTCAGCGCTTGGATCTCCACACACATCTCTGTGAGTCAATAGGATTGGGGAAGGAGAATATCCCCCTGAGCATCCGGTGCTCAGAGCAAAGGGCTGTATACTTGGAAATCACTTTTAACCACATTTCAGTCATGTCACTGAAACCCTCTGGCTGGCATCACAACCTTGTTTCTCAGGTAATTAAGCTTATTGTACATATTTTAATCGTGTGTGTGTGTGTGTGTGTGTGTGTGTGTGTGAGAGAGAGAGAGAGAGAGAGAGAGAGAGAGAGAGAGAGAGAGAGAGAGAGAGAGAGAGACATAAACAGAGAAATGTGGAAAATAACAGTCAAAATATAGGTACTATTATCCAAATATTCCATCACCCCACTTCTCTGAACTATTAACTCTTGGAAACTTAAAGGTATTTTCCAAAAGCCCCTTGCTTGTGGTAGACATCAGAGTGCTCATAGGTTTTGCTTATAGGTTAGAGCAAAATGTGGACTCTGTTCCTAGTCCAAACTTTTTAAAAGACTATATGACCTTTTTATTCATTTGCCTCTTAGATTGTCCATTGTTTTCCTACATCGCATCACTCTTTGATCTCTCTGGAACAACAGCATGGTTTCACTATGAAACTAATCCTTGTCACGTCCTGCTATGTGGGTTGGCAGGATGGACAAGGCCCAGGCCTAGCTAATTGAAGGTAACAACTGGGGAGCACAAAGGTGGCTATTGGATGAGAATGTGACAAGCAAGGCGTAGGATCCTCGACCCCAGAACTCCGGTGGGTACAGCGGGGAATAGGAGCTCGGTGTTTATTGTGATTCCTGACCCACTGGGCAATAACCCTGAGGGAGTGGTTAGTGGTCATCTTGGCCACCTCCTTTGGAAATCTTTCCTGAAATTGAAACCAATTTAGAAGATGGGAACTAGGAGATGGGAAAGGAAAAAAGGTAAGGGGGACTAATATCTGGTATCCTATGATGCCTTATATCCTGTCATGTCTCAAACCATCTATATCTTTGTATGCTTCAGTTACTTACCCCAACATATTACATTGTTTTTTGCTTAAGCAGTAATTTATTTCAGCTTCTGTCACTTTCTAAAAAGACATGACTAAAATACATTGGAAATCAATGCTTTTAAGAATTTTTCAATAGAAACAATAAATTCAGTTGTTTCATCTTTCATGAGCTAAATTTCAAATAAGCTCAGATATGCTACTGATCCATTCCTAGTGTTTGCTTCAGAAAATTTTAAATTAGGAGTTGATTTTTCTTTTTATTTTCTTTTTTGTACCGGGAATCAAACTCGGGACCTTGTGCTTGCAAAGCTTGATTTTTCGTTTAATCCATTTCTTCCTCCCGTCACTGCGAGTGGCTTAGTCTGCCACACCCCCAGGAAGTGAAATTCCTTTCAATATTATCTTTTGTGCTCCCATTCAAAAGATCAGCTCTAATGCAGGAAGCGCCAGGCCTGGAGAAAGGGAATGGATGGTTGGAGTGGTCTTTTGGTTATCTGGGGTTAGATCATCATTCTCGGCACACAGGTAACCTTGTTCTTGTGATTAAATCCTTCGCACTCACAATGAGCACATTCCAAAGTGGCCAGACCCTACAGGGAAAATGGTGCTAGCCAAACATCAAGACCCTCGAGAATACACTAGGAATTACATAACATTTGGTCCATAAAATCTACGTATTTTGTAATTCCACAATAAGAAAAGTGTGAGAATTTGTAATGCTCTCTCAGTTTACTGGATGCAAACACACCAAATATAACAAGAGTCACCACAAAAAGTATAATCACACAGCATTTCCAAGCCCTGTGTACTGACACAGGTTAACCCTGTCACAAGGTCGCCCCATAGCTTTAGAAGGTGACTATAACTTATTTTAAGCAGGGGATTAGAGAGGTTAAGGAAATAGCCTGAAAGAATGATGGAGCAAAGATGGAAATCTTCTGCCAGAATCCGGAGGGTTGGACCATCTCAGCTCCACAGCCCCATAATAGAGAGACTGCATTTGGCTCTGCTTCCCCTGCAGCAGAGGGAAAGGGGCACAGTCTTCCCAGGGTCAGTGTGGGAATTATTTTACCAAGTGCAATTCTCAGCAACAGGCTCCAACAGGCGAGACCTTAGGCTGTGTTGAAACAGGCTTTTTCTAGTAGCATCAGGAATGTGCTGATCATTGTTTAGAAAAGCCTCAGTGTTTAGTTCTAGTCAGCAGCAACATTCTTACCCAGAACTTTGCTAGAAAGGCCAAATCTCAGGTCCACCTTACACCTACTGAATAAGAAGCTGCATCTTTAACAAAGCCCCCCAAATGATTCACATGCATATTAAAATTTGGGACAAATTAGTCTTGAGCAGAGTATCAAAGTGTGGGTCTTGCACAGGCAGCATTGGCGTGGGTGTGTGGAAAAAAAAAAGGAAAGGAAAGAAGAGAAGAGTAGAAGTTGGGTGAAGAAGGGAAGAACAGGAAGAAACAATCATCTGCATGAGTTGGAAATTCTTACCTGGCAGATGCAATAGACTGTTAGTTCAGGACTAATGTTAGTTCAATCAGGCAAGACAGCTTAGGTGGAAGGTGTGTCAGCTACTCTGAAAGTTTACATCCTTTTTAATTATCATGTTTACCCAACAGAATGGTTTGTTTCTAACAGCAGGAAAGAACAGGGAGCATGTGCATTAAGTATAGCACATGCATGAGGAAAACTGAGTGAAAATGTCATTCAGGCAAAAGGTGGGTATTTTTATATTTCTGGAAGAAAATCAAAGGGCTTCGTTTGACCCTCTCCTCCTGGTGTCAAGGTGTTTGGCTTCTACCCACGGCTCATTCATTCTTGTCCTTTCTTTTCCTTTCACCTTTCATTTCCTTCACCATATTTTCTCCCAGTGGGGGAAATGATGATAATACCCATCACAGAGAGGTCAGATATTTCAGGGACTCTAATATTTAGCTGACAATTGAGCTGCCCACCTCCTTCTCCCACTTTCAGCTCCCACAGTGGGTGGAGTCATGGAGGCCAGGCATTTCTGGTCTCTGGTTTGTATTTGCTACACCTCAAACTGTCAAATTTTAGGTAATATCTTAAAAGAGTCTTTCTTCCTTTTAACTCTAATGGTGCTCTCTCCCCTCTTATTTTCTTATCTCCAGAGGAAGCTATTCATTTTCAGAATATTATTTTTCAGAGCCCAAACTTCAATCCTTTTTTCAGAATAAGGAAGACTCATAATGAGAGTCAAAGACCTCAGAACTTTATTTTGGGGCTGGTATTATAAAAAGAAAATGATGGTACGATTTTGAAAACACCTCACCTCTTCATACCTCTTAAACAGTCAGACAAATAAAGATGGAGTGAGATGCCTTTTCTGGATGGCCAGTGGCACCGGACAACTGCTCTTCTAATGACCTCATGATGAATAAAACACCAGAAGTGAGTTATTTTTGCTAGTACTTATTTCTATTTGCATCTAACAGGTCTTACTATCATCTGACAATTGCCTCACAAAGATTTGTCATGTGTTCATCACCTTCCCCTTCAGGACCACTTATATTAAGGAATAAGAGGAGTCATGGAAAATGCACCTAAAGGAAAAGGAAAGCTCAGATTGAAAAGTTACAACAAACAGAGATTATCAAAATGGTATCTTTTATTACCCTTAAATACTTAAGAAATGAAATCCTCCAAGCAACATGGTGCAAAGTAGAACAAAATTTCCAGGAGTAGATAAATAAATCTTAAGGTAATGAATAATTTTTTCATAGAGAAAAGTCCCTGAAAATTTCCCACATAAATTCACCCAAGTCACCAAGAGAAAGTCTACCTATGGGGCGGGGTTGTTGTCATGACTACTAGGTGCACAGGCAATGGGGAACCTCGAGATACCCCTAATACTTTGGCTTCACATCTGATTTTTATTACAATCATGCAAATTTCCTGAGGTTTTGAATCTCAGTCTCCTTGGCTGAAATGGAGACAATGCACTCACTACGGCCTAGGACTGTTTTGATTAAATAAATGTATGCATACAGGCTTAACGTTTAAATATGAATTCAATATGTCTTTAATTTTTATATTGACAAATAATATATATTTATGTGTATATATTATGTGTATATGTTTATGACATATAAGTATATATAGTATACAGCCACCCAAGAAGTACACTTATATTTTAATAAAATATCTGAAAATAATAACTGCACATACTTATGGGGCATTGTGTGGACCTTAGAAGTGTGTTACAATGTAAAACAATGAAAGCGATCTAATTAATACAGTAAGTCTTATCTGGGTGTTCCACAGATAGTTTACACGAAAGGGCGAATAAACTTGGCTTAGTGTGAGGAGAAACTTTTCCCCTGGAGAAAAGGTTCATTTGCATGTTGGATGACTATCACTGCGAAATCTGCTTTCATTGGCAATCAAAGCCCCCCGCACCTTTGCCAGTGTCTGGACCGGAAATGAGAGTATACTGTTCCACGGAAGGCTCTTGTGCGTGACTGAGCCCAAGAATGGGTGTGCCTCATTAAAGACTAGTCGGCAGGACGAGGAGATTCACATTATGGTAACAAGCCAATTAAAACCACGCGGATATCCATGGGATTCTGGCAGCTTCCTCCAGAGAGGTGGACTACAAAAGGCAGAGAGCAGCCTTGATTGATGGGCAGCTAGATCCTTTGACGTTCCTTTCCCCACCCTCTCCATGTCCCCAAGCTGATGTGAACTGTACTTTTCTCTGGGCTCACCATGGACCCCTGGCTGTGTGCCTTCCGGATGTTCTATGCTCCCAATCCACATCAAATAGTTTGCAGCCCTATCTTCTAGAAATGTAGTTTCCAATCTGAAACACGTTTGTTTGTTTTTTTCATTGAGTGTATTGGTACATTTTAGGTACACAGTACAGTTACATTCATCATTGGGATCTTGTACCTTTACATGACAGGTCTTGGTTCTCATTTTTTCCCCTTGTCCCTGCCCTCCCTTCAACCCCTCCTCCCCTCCCCATCTACAAACACCTTATTTCCATTTTTTCATTTTCTCCTATTTTTTTCTTTTCCCTTATTTACCTTTCCCCTACCATTCCCACTTTCCCTACACCTTTAGTCCTTTTCTTCCTATTTCACATTGTCAGTTATCTCTTTAGGATCTTATGTACTATTATAATTTTTCACACCAGAGAAACTATTGAGTATTTACACACGTGTGACTTATTTATTTCACTTAGGAGTATATCCTCAATATATTGTAGAGGAAGAATAAATGATGTTCCCAGAGAAGCAGAAAGATCAATCAGGTTTGTGCCTGTGAAAACTCTTGCGAACCATTAAAAAATGTCACTATTATGAGGGATAATAGTAAAGGAGAGGCAGAGATTGACATAGGGGAGTCCCATAAACACTATTTCCTTTGGATGAACATGTCAGTCCTGTTTCTCATAAAACCTTCCTTTTCCAGACACACATGACTCAGAGCTCTTCAATTAAAAACGCTTATATCTCAATCTAATTCTTTTAAGCTAGAGATCAAACTTCATTCTCCACCAGCTGCCAGGACACCTTCATTACAGTTTGTAAAAGTTTAAATGACCCTCTTGGCTGTAAATTAAATTGTACTACATGAGAAAGAAGACATTCCACTTCTGCCTTAATTCAGCTCCAGCACTGACCACTTTTCTTTAATGGTATCCTTATCATAGGGTTTCTTTGTTTGCTTGTTTGTTTGGTCTAAGAAATGTTCTGTGTTCTAAAGGACAGCAGCTGGGCATAGGTAAGAAGAGTAAAGAATTTGCTGACCATGTCCAAGAAACCTTGTCCAATATTGTTATGACTTTTAGAAACACAGGGCTGGGGATTTAGCTCAGTGGTTCCACTGCTTGCCTTGCAAGCACAAGGACCCAGGTTTGATCCCCAGCACCAAAAAAGAAAAAAAAATTAAAACATGCTGGCACTGCACTGAATGTGTAGCTTTTTAACTGTGTTGTTGTTTTCTTTTCACAATGAATATTTTTTCTTAAACCCATTTAAAATTTAACAGATGTCTTCATAAATACATTTCTGTGCATTATCACTACTTTACAAACCATGAAGACTCTACCTAATTTTGATGGATGCAATTTCATTTGCTCATTTTATCCAGTATACAAAAGTGTCTACATTTTTGTCAGCAGCCAATAGAAAAAGAGAATCTCAGGTTCTTCTAAAGACCAAAAAAAAAAAATCATCAATATCCAAAACTTTTTAAAACAATAAAAATTTTCCTTTTTTGAACAAGTATTTACAGACTGAAATTCAAGTTCTACAGTGTCATCATTGTAATTGTACCAGAGGTGTAGGAAAGAGGAAATGTTTTATCATAAAATATTTTTGATCAAGAAAACATTGCTTGCTTTCTTTTAAATAAATAGATGTGGCAGGGAAACAAATATGCTCAAAGATGGCCATTAAAAAAAAAACATCAAATATACATATAAGCAACAAAGGAAAAATACATTAGAGCATCAGAAAGAATCTAGAAGTGACTGCACAAAGTTGTTATGAAAACAAGGCTGTCTCAGATTACTCTCTTATCCCCTGACTACATGTAATTTTTCTTCTTCATACTCAGAACATGTGCCTCCAGGTATGAGCTGTTTAAGATGACATGACACAGCTGAGAAGTGTCCTAGAGAAACAGCCCAGGCCTGACACTTTAATTAGCTACACCACAGCCTTGCAGCCCAGAGGTAAAGTGGGGACTGTTTCTGGGGTAGTGGACGGTTCACAGACCATGGTAGTGGAGGGATATGAGCCTCACAAAGACAAGCTCTTTTCAACGACCTGCAAGCTCTGCATTTCTGGTTCGTGTCTTCTTTGTCAGAACTAGAGAAAAATTGGGTTTGGGCTTCACAGTGCAGCCATGCTCCAGAAAAGTCCCTCCAGAGTGGGACAGATCAAAACATCTTCATGGGCTTTGTAATTCATAGACATTCCCACTGGGAACATCAAGTGTGAAGCAGTCAAACAGTGCCAGGAGCCAAAAGCTGATCTTGGTAGAATGCTGGGCAAGTGTGCTAAATTATCTTTAATTAACAAATGAGTCACCCTTGATGATGGGTACTCATTTTCACATGAAAGTTCTCTCAAATTAGGTTGATGTTGGAAGCAGTAGGGCCAGAGCCCCTTTGGAATAAATACTCAGTGAGAGTGCCATGGTTAGACTTCCTATCAAGAAATTATTAAGATGAAGAAAAAGAAATCAACACATGCTAATAATGGGGCAGAGAAATTAAATAGGAAATCAAGATCTAAGTGATCAGAGCCTCAGAAAGGGGTTTTGATGAAACACTTCTGAAAGCGCTTCCAAGTTAGAACTATGAGTAGTGAAAATAAAACTTGAGATGATGGAAATTATACGAAACTGAACACATATCTTGCTTTGCCAATTAAGCAAAGTAGGATTTTCTAAATTTAATACTATCTAAAGTGCTCCAAGTTTTGCATACATTTTTATACAAACATGCTGGTTCTGCAGAGAGAGATATGTTGCACAAAAACCTTAATGATTATCAGTAGAAGCATTATTTATACATGGGTTTTTGTTATTGCAAACTTCCTATTTCTGTTAGATAAAGTACTACATGGGTCAAATTATGGTCTTGAAAAAACAACATATAATTAATTGTCTATCATTAATATGTTCTTTAAACAATTTAAATAGACTGTCAGAAGCTTTTCTCTGTGTCACATTATTTCTATAATCACTTTTTGGGGGCTTTGTCAAGCTCAAAATAGGTAATGCCAATTTACTGTGTTGCTAATAAATTCTAAGGATCACTTCAAAAGGACTCCACTAAAAAGCTTTTGAGAGTTTTTTGTCCTAATAGACACTACCTATCTGCCCTTTGTCGTGTGAAGTTTTGTGAATTATCTGGCATAGTCTGCACAGGAGCGCTTCCATCTTTTCTGGAATGAGTGTAAGGAAATTAACAACCAGTGAAGCCTGGAGACACGTAAATGGATGACAGAGGGGAAGAAGAGGGGAAGAATCAAGCTTGGCCACTTTCGGAACATCAGTAGTCTGTGTGGATAATACTGGTCATATCTGCAGATGACTAAGAACATTATTTTTTTTATCTACCTAGTTTTCACCTAAATAATTATATACTAAAAAAGAAAGTTTCAAAAAGCTAAACATTTGGGAAATCACTCTCGTTTTCAAGTAGAAGATAAATGTTAATATCCATTCAATAAATGCATAATTTCAACATAAATGTTTGTCTACATATGGCAGACATATGGTGATCCCAAAATCTCCTTGTGCACCTCACTCCAGGAAACACATGTCCACAAATGTTGCAAAAAGACATGCATTGAGATGGGAAGAAGAGGCGTGCCCAGCGTTGCTCTTGGTCTGGGACAGAGTGTAGACAATGACGCGCTGGACTCAGAGGCATAGGCTTCTGATCCCGTACTCACTTGCTGTAGCTCTTTGAACAGCGGATCCAAGGGCTCTCTGCTTTGGTCTCTTTTTCTCTAAAGCGCGGTAATAGGGTTAAATTGTTATCATCCCATTCAGAGCCAAATGCCAGTAACTTCAGGACTACAAGCATCTCTGTGGGCCTCAGAAGCCTCATAAAACTGTTTTCTCAAAGCAGCTGTCCAGTTTACTAAGCAGGATTAAAGTGATATTTTTAGTAAGATAGTTTTGGTATGTGCTCCATGCAAAATATGACAGGATATAAGGTTGCTAGCAGCCAAAAGATTGAACAGTGACTACTGTGTCAGGCAGTGGCAGATCATAGTGAAGTTTCTGATATCAGATATGCTGGCAAACCCTACAGGAATATATCTTTATAAATTTCTGAGAATCAAAGTTTGGTGTGCAGAACGTTAATATCACTGAATAGAATCAAACTCCTTTCCTTATGAACAATACTTTAAGAGCATATAGTTTGCTGACTAGTGGTAAATGCCCAGGATACTTCAGTGGGCTGTCTTCCTAGATTGATAAGACTTAATATTCAAATAAAAAACATAAATGTTTTCAATTAAGCTACAGAAATTACTAAAACTTTATAGGATTAAAATACAATGCAACATAAAAAGTTGCATCATCCTTTGGCCATGACATCTATTGTTGATCACACTATCAAATATGTGTGTTATATTTCCTGACCCAGGATTTAGGGTTTGGGTAGTAGCTGGATAGCAAGTCATCCTGGCAGGAAATATCAGGAATGCAATCTAAAAAGTTTAATTAGCAAATGGAAAAGAGCCCCTAAACTGGATTGTATTCTGGTCAGACTGACAAAGCCCTTTGTTCACTTAGAAATTGGGCAGAGCTTCTCAGACTTTAGTCCACACAGATCACAAGTGATTTTCTATAAAGGAACAAATCATCCTATAAACGTCAGACCTGGAGCAGGTAGGTGATAAAATTTTATTTTGACTATCATTTTCTCATGAGGAGACATCTCAGTGGAACTAAATCCTTTTCTTCTTTAGTTTTCATCTTAACGTATGGAGTTCTGCAAACACTAGTTAGTGAACCAGAAAGGTTAATTTGGAAAGAAAATAAAACTTTAGAACATGCAGTTAAATTTCTAATAACAATTTTGTTTAGGCTATTGTATTAGTCAGCTTTTCATTACCATAACAAAATACTTGAAACAGGCTGACTTTTGAAGAGGTTTATTTGAGCATAGTTTTAAAAGCTGAGGAGCAAATGGCATGTGCAGGTTCTAGTGAGGGGTGACCCCACTCCTGACTCTTTCACCTCAGGGCAATAGTGGAGCTAATGCAGGAGCGAGTAGTCACACCGCCAGACAAAGTCAGGTAGGTGAGTGGGGCCAGGCCCAGGATTTTATTGCAGCCTTTCCGAAAGAGCTACCAATGGATCCAAATCATGCACCTTCACCCCTTCCCAGGGCAAGGCCCCCAGTAATCTAAGCATTTCTTCTAGGCTCCACCTTTTAGAGGTTCCTTTGGCTCCCACATCATCACACTGGGGCCCAGGCTTTCAGCACCTGGACCCTTGGAGGAGAAACCAAATCTACATCCCAGCAGAGACCATCACAGACGTCCTAGCACATTTCCATTCCAAATGCAGTCCAAAGGTCTGCAGCAGTACCGTGAGCTTTTTAGAAATTATGAGTTGCAGGCCCATACCATAGTACCTGAGGCCAAATACCTTTAGTTTATTAGTGTTTCCAGATTATTTGGGAATCCTTGCCTCAAAGTGGATGTGAATCCTGGCATACTGGTTTGATTCTAAGGCACTGCATATATACTGTTGGTTAGGCTCCATCATCAAGGTCCCAAGTGTGATCCCCAGTATGGTAAAAAAAAAAAAAAAAAAAAAAA
>NW_022900940.1:2427105-2479750 GCF_012274545.1 Fukomys damarensis | reverse complement strand
AAAAAAAAAAAAAAAAAAAGAATCCATCATAACTTGAGATGCCAGTGTCAAGAAATGAAATTTTATAGAATTTGAAAGATGGTATTTGTCAGGTTCTTGTGCCAGTAGATAAAGAGAAAATAAAGGATATCCTGGCATACTTCTCATCTCTAATTCTGCTCAAAAGAGGCAGTAGCCAGGTGTGGTGGTGCACACCTACAATCCCAGCACTCTGGAGGCTGAGGCAGGAGGATCGCTGTGAGTTCAAGAACAGCCTGGGCTCCATAGTGAGTTCCAGGTCAGTCTCAACTACACAGTGAGACCCTGTCTCAACACCCCCCCCAAAAAAAAAAGAAAAAGGAAAAAAAGAGAGAAAGTAAACTTGGAAAAATGTAGAAAAAACACATTAGGCCTCCTGATACTTTAAATTGGGCCAAATAGAGTGGACTAGAAAGTTTCCAACATTATACATAGATATTTATATTCATTGCAAGACTCTGAGAAGCAACACCATTATCAGCTGATTTTTCTTATGCTGTGGCATTAGCATTCTCCAGACTTTGGATTTGAAAACATTCTCTGAGCCCTTAGATTCGCCATGGCAACCCCTCGGTCAAATAGAACAACTATAGTCATGGCACAGTTCTTATTCTGAAAAATAGAGTTATTTACATTATACATATTGAAATCCCTCACAGAAATGTGAAAATAGGGTGTTGGTATGAATAGGAAAATGATTAAAGTATCTCATGTGCATTTACAAATCTGCCAAAATGAAACCTATTAATCTGTACAACCAACATCCACTAATAAAATATGTGGAACAAAGTAATTATTCAGGAGTGAATGGAAAGTTGATTGTACATTTGTTTGAAAGTGAGAGACAGGGATAATACAGCCTAGTAGTAGCTCTGAAAATAATCAACAATGTGCCATGTTTGAATCCTGACCAATCGGAACATATACATCGCATTAATGAGCCCGGAGATCTGTACACGACTAGTTACACTGACTAAAGCTCAGCCCTGGCTCCCAAACCAAGCTAGCAACTCCTAAAAAATCCTTTACTTTGTAACAATTTTATATTTGCAGCGTGGTGCAAAGATACTTTGCAGAGCTCTTAGATGCATCTTTTACCTAGATTCCTTAGCTGGCTGTAGCACTTTTGTCAGAAGTAAGACTTAAACACTGATACATTACTACCAACTAAACTTTGTTTAGATTTCACCAATTCTTTTACTTTTTTCCCCCTTTTCTGTCCCAGGATCAGACATTGCATTTAGTACCTATGTCTCTTTCATCTCCTCTGATTTAGGAGTTTCTCAATCTTTGTGTTTCATGAATTGAGATTTTGGAAGAGGTATCTTATAGCATGTCTGTGAAATTGGATTTATCTGATGTTTCCTCATAATTAGCTGGGGATTGTGATTTTGGGGAAGAACAACACAGAGGTAAAATGACTTTCTTACTCGCTGTCGTATCAGGGATAAATGAGAACCCCTTGTCTTTGGTTATATTAACCTTGATCACTTGGTGAGGGTGGTGTCTTTTGGATTCTCTTTTGTACAGTTACTATTTTTTTTCCATTTACATTTCCATATTATTTTTTAGGAAGCAAGTCACTAAGTTCAGTCCATCCACTAAGGGAAGGTTAGGTAGATTTTAGAGAGATGTAGCAGTCCTTTCTCTGTCAGTGCATAAAGAAATCACTGTTGCAAATGGGTGATGACAATGGTAAGTAACTCAAAAGGTTATTGAGAGGATTAAATAAATTCATAATTGGTATGCTGTTGGCCCAATGCTTGCCACATAGTAACTGCTCATTTGCTAAAATATTCATCGATTCAACAATTATTCCTTGAGCATCAACCATATTTAAGGCATTCTAGCAGGAGTCAAGGTCCAGTGTTTGAAAAAGAAAAACCAAAAAACATCGTTGCTACCTTTATGAAGTTAGTTGTCTTTTGAGGAGGACTGATGTTAAAAAAAGAAATAGAAAACAGTGTCACAAATTATAGTAAGCTATACCGAGGAAAAGTCAGTATTTTCTGTTGGAAATGAGATTAATGATGCAGGGGGAATTGGTCTGAATGCTGAAGTCTAGTGGCTGACTTCAAAGAAGTACGGCCTAAGACAGTTGTATTAGCAGAGATCTGAAGAAAGAGCAGCAATGAGCAACAGAGCATGGGAGTGGAAGATACCGCATGTAGTAGAGTATTTGCAAATGCCTTGTACCTGGAAAGAACATCACGTACTCCAGGACCAGGAATAAAAATGGCACCCCCAGATCAGTATGAGTGAGGGGAGATGTGAGGTGAAACTCAGGCGGGAAGAAGGAAGTCACTGTTTTGACGCTTTCTGTTTATCCATGAGAGATGTTAAACATGGGAGTGACTTGAAGGAATCTCATTCTCATTGGCCTCATAATGGAAAAAACGGGGTGGGGGTAAACATATGTGAGAAATGTTCGCTGTGACTAGTATGACGGATTTGGGGAGAGATGCAGCAATAGAAACAGAGAAGAGAAGATGCAATGATTGATAAAGTTTTACACCAAAATTCCTCTAAGCTTCTCCCATATTACATAGATTGATGTTGCAACTAATCCTCCAGGCTTTTAACTGTAGAGTCATTTTAGCTGTTCTTATGACCCCTAGTATCTATATAACATTTTATACATGTCAAAGCCATGCACATTAAACTCTGCACATAAGTTACGCATTTAAAAATTCAAAAATAGCAGGAAGGGGGAAGGGAAGTAAAACAGATTCGGGGATATGTATATGTACCAATTCCCATGATGAATGTATTTATTATATATCACAAATATATACTAATAAAAATGAATGACAAATAGTTTCCCTGGTGTGAATATTCTGCAACAATGCGTAAAATTCTAATAAGATTACTGACATTTAGAAATTTGAAGAAAGGAGCTAAAGGTGTAGGGAAGGTGTGATGCGTAGGGGAAGAACAAAAAGGGAAAAGAAAAAAATGTGAGAGAATGAAAAGATGAAAATAAAGTGTTTGTAGATGGGGAGGGGAGGAGGGGGTGAAGGGAGGGCAGAGGTAAGGGGAAAAAATGAGAATCAAGACTTGCCATGTAGAGGTACATGATCCCAACAATGAATGTAACTGTACTGTATCCCTAAAATGTACCAATAAACTCAATAAAATTAAAAAAAAAATGAATGACAACCACCACCAACATAACAACAACATAATGTTACTAACAGACTGCTCTCAATGCCACCTTTATCTTTTCAGGCAAATCTTTGTGAATTTTCAAAAAGAGCGCTATTGATTTCCTGAGTTAGAGAAATTATTCTCTCACAAAGACTGTAATGCCTACAACTACGGATCAAGTGGTGTTTAAACTGTGCTTTTCTACTGCAATGCGGGGAGATGGGTTCCATGACTTCTCCTACTTTGCAGATGAGGCAACTAAGGCAGGAGCACGCGAGGTAGTGAATGTTGGTCTTGGCCTCAGAGACAGGATGTCCAGAGAACCCTCAGAGCTGAGGAAGCAGTATTTCTTCTGAGGCTTAAAGAAGACTTTTTGAGGTGAAAAAATATATCTAGAAAAATGCAGAAACTCTTCAGCAAATAGGCATAGGGCCTCTTGTCAGATTCATCCAAGACCAAGTGAGAGTAAAAATCCTTTTATTCCACTCTCGCACTTGAGAGGATTACTCTAATGCCCCAATTTAAAGACATCTAGAATCATCTCTAATGTTAGAATCAATATTTGGAAAATGTTTTAATGCAAGTTTTTGTCAATAAATAGTATCTACCGCAATGCTTAGAGCTAGGATTCCGAAAGGGAATAATGATTAAATTCATGAACACATTAATTCATTAATAAGTTATCAGTAAATTGATTCATTAGCCCCTCTTCTATTAATTAAAAATATATATTTGTCAAAATTTAGATCTCAGTTTATTACGGCTTTCGCTGTTTCTCGGCCAGAGAAAGCAGACTTGCCTTTCACTTCCTATCCGCCTGTTTCTAACACTTCAGACACTTCAATTATTATCTTCAGAAAAGACCAAATCCCAAGAAGTTCAGGGTCTTTTAAACAAATAAATCATTATCTCTCACAAAACAATCAGGCAAGCAAATACATTATTTAAAAATGTCGAGGTCATGGGCTTTAGATTCCTTTTGCTCTCTTAAAGGACTTATAGACAATAGTTAGTTCCAAATACCAGAAATAAAGCAGGGTATAGGTCCTTTTCCAGGCCATATTTAAGGAAAAATAGTGATGGTTGCTGATATTATATCAAAAGCTTTTATAAAAAGTTCTCAATTCCCAAAACTTCCTTAGTACACCATAGAATTAGTGAATGTCTTTTATTATTTAGATTTAATTATTACTATGATCACAACCAAAACAATAAATGCAAATGAATGATTTTGTGTACATAACACATAAATCATATTTACAAAACAGAAATTTGTAAGCCAAACTTAACAAATGAAAAAGAATCATATTTAATAGAAGGTCATCTGAGAACTAAAAGGTTCTCTTTATTCCTTCTCTATTGATTCACACTTCTAAGATTGGATCTTTTCACTTTAATCTAATTATTTGGGGCTGTGGATGACCTGGAGATGAATGAGTACTCTTCATCTGTTTCACTAGCATTTATTTGATGTATTGCTTCCTTTTGGCAAAATAAATGGCCACTCTTTGGAATGGTTTCCTTTATTTTCTGTTGAAAGCCAAACATTTTTTTGAGTGACAAGCGATTCATTACAAAATTCATTTCCTCCCCACCTTTTCAATGAGGCTGAGTGGCTGCCACTTCCAGGGCTAGTTTTAGCTGGAATATCAAATTGCTTTTCCTGTGTATTGCACTATGTAAGCTGGCTCTTGGGTCTGGCTTAATGTGGACAGGATTAATTTGATGTGCTCTGATCAGTCACATTATTCTTTCTTTGTAGAGTTGGACATGAACATACCTGAAGATTACTTTCAGAAAACTGTGTCTTAATTATGGTAGACCTTCTGCAAAATGCTACAGTTATCGATAATATTCTTATACACCTTTAGCTTCCTTCACAGATGTAATGACTCCTCATCACAGGATCTCCTCGATTCCCATCTGGATGGATTCCAGAAGCATTATTTAGAAAGTGACTTCCTTAATTAAAGCCTCCCTTTCTACCTTGAAGGGATATGAAACCGTGTTACCGCAAAGACTTGTACGAATGATGGCATAAGTATCTTCTTCCCAGGTTTAATAATTTGGAGGTTTGACTGGATTTAAGGTGAACATTAGCTGACACTAATGAAAAAGAACACTGGGATATTCCACCTTTACTAACCACCAGTCTTCCTAAGTGTTTCCATCCTGGTGTATCTAATTTTTATACTTACAAGTAATTAGTTTTATTGTCTCCATCCCATAACCTGATATACATTGAATTATAGTCTTTTAGCCTTTACATATGTTAAAAAATATATCAGGTATGAACCACACTCATTTGTCAATATGTATATATAAATTCCTGCAGAAATTTTAGAACCGCAAAGAAACCAATTCCCTAGTTCATGATAGAGATTTTCCAGTTAGTTTTGTAGACTTGAAAGGTAAAATAGAACTAAGTCAAAGCACAGTTTCCACATGATAGTGACTTTTGATCTGAATCTTTATGTCATGCAGTAACAACTTCAATTGGCAACAACCTGTATTGTAAGAGATTTAAAAAAAAAAGAGGTTTCAACTTCAGAACCTGGTTATTTATAACTGGATAACTATTTTAATATTCCAGGGATTAATAAAAACCCAACCTTCTAACTTAGTATCACAGGTTAAGAAAAATATCATACTGAAATTATCTCCATAAGATTTCAGAAAAGTAAGTCTTGTGCTGCATATTACTAGCATCAGTTATTTTCCAGAAAGTTGAAGCATGATCCAAGGGTCATGTTCATTACAGGTCTCTAACCAAGATGGAGAGACACAATATCAGCACAAGATCCTCAAACAGCAGTGCAAAGGAAGAGGTGACTGTAGTCTCCCACTATGTGATGTCGTGCCTAAAACCAGAACTAGTGGAATGCAGTGAGAAGCAACGCCCAGAGTGCCGGTGATGGTTTCACCCAGGAGTGAAGCCTGAAGTAGGACTTAGGTGATATATGAGACTTCATGACAGCAGAAGACTGGAGAGACCATTTGGGAAGGAGAAATAATGTCCAAAAGGACAGGAAGAAAAGGGCCCCCAAAGCACCAGGCTTTTCAAACAGAAAAGGCCCTTTCACGCTGCCTACTGGTGAGGGAGCCAGGAGCTAATGCTTGTTTACCTTCCTGCTACTGAAGAAATTTGCAGGATGGCAGAAGGAAACAGCTTCCTATCAGTTGGATTACAAAAAGGAGACCGTGTTTATTTTCAGGGAGAGATATGCTCTGCCTATGAGGATTTTGAATTTGTGACATCACTGGTCAGATAACATTTTCATCTCAATTCTTAAAAAAAAAAAAAAAAAGCAGGTTCCGAACTCTAAATTAATGAATGAAATACCTAGAGGCTTTTCCTGGAAGATGACTTAAGGAATTTATGTCCAGGCCTTAGCCAATTTTACATGTTTAATTTGACTAGCAGAGTAACTTGCCTGTTGTACAGCAGGAATTAAAAACAGCAACCTCAAATGCTAAACTCCATCGAGCACCTTCTCTGTCCACTGATTTTTCTAAATGCTTTTGCATATATTAGTTCACTTAATCATCACAGTAGATTGCAGTTCACCATCTTGAGACTTCTGTGGATGTAGAGGGCTGGGCATGGAAAAGAAGCCCGGCAAGAGATTGTTAGGCGTTCAGAAATCCTGGGAGCAACAGTAGACGAAACCCGGAGCTTGAATAGCTACCAGAGCAATGGAAAAGATCCATGCTGGGGCTGGGATGTAGCTCAGTGGTTCTGCCATATGCCTCACAAGTGCAAGGTCCTGAGTTCAACCCCGGTACGAGAGAAAGAGAAAAGGAAAGCAACAAAGAAAGCAAAGAAAGAAAGGATGCATCTAGTGAGCTTTCAGAGGGTAGAGATTTTTGGAGCATTAGATTAAAGGAGATGACAAATCAGCCAGAAGCGATTGTTAATAGAAGAAAGGAATTAGTTTTGAGGGTCGGGCTTATTTTCCAAGGCAGGGTCACAGTGCATATGCTTAGAGTTACCTGTTCAACGATAAACCCTGCTGTGACTGTAAATGACAGAGCTTTGAAGTTGCGTACACCCCAATGAGAACGCCGACTATGTACGATCCACGCG
This sequence comes from Fukomys damarensis, assembly GCF_012274545.1. NCBI lineage: Eukaryota > Metazoa > Chordata > Mammalia > Rodentia > Bathyergidae > Fukomys > Fukomys damarensis. The sequence goes on along the minus strand of NW_022900940.1, from coordinate 2,472,498 downwards.
CACAGCATCGACCCATTACCTCACATCGCTTCATTTTCCTGGCGGGTGGAACATGCCACTCCCTTGCAGTTACTGCAAATGTGTGGCTTCTTTTATCCTCGGGAAGAGATCCGGAGTCTTTAACTGGTCTGCGGTTCCCTGCCCTCCTATTCCAGTTTAATGTCCCTGTGACCCGCCTCAGCTGAGGAGGGACTGACCTGTTCCCAGAGGCCTGCTCTCTTCCTCAGACACCTGCTCCTCCTCACGACCTTCGCACAGGATTGTTCTGTTGATGGAACCCTTTTCCTTCACTCAGCTCTCTGCCTAAATGTCATCTCACTGGCCATTTCTCCTCATCCTCCTTTTCCTTATCCTTCCATTTGTCTTTCTCCTCTTCTAAAACACCAGACTTTGTTTTCTGCTTTGCTGTATCTGTAGCACCCAGGACACTGCCTGGCTGAGATTAGGCTGATGTGATTTGAGAAACAGTAACTGCAAAATGTGAATACATGGAATTAAAAGGTCAAAAGAAGGAAATAAGAAAACTCCAAAAAGAGCTACATAGAGTATACAAAAAATGTGGTCTAGCACTTAGCACACAGCCATAGCAAAAACTTTAAAAGTAGCCAGTAAGGAGAAGAAAAGCTCAAACGGCAGCATGGGCCTGGGGGTGACACCTGGAGCTCAGTGTCTAAGCTGTGAGCAAACTCTGGTGTCTTGGTCTGTACCCAAGGTCACATGACAATTCTTGAGGGCCTCTCACCTGACTTCTTCTCATCCAACGAGAAGCTGGTTGGTGTCACTGGTGCATTATAAACCAACCATTTGCTTTCTTTTGTTTTCTTGCTTAAACCTAATCTGCAAACTTCCACTGACTGCTGTTTTGCTGTTAAATTGGAGATTTGGGAATAATATGGTATAATGCTAAAAGCAATGTAAAGCATGTAAGACTGAAAGAAAGCAAATGCCATTTCGATCATATGTATCATAGTTATTTTAAAAATTACCATTACATTACCATAATAAGAGAAATGGGTTCCTTTTATGACTTTTTATGTAATTATAGCCTTTATGAATAGTAATTTACTTGAAAATAGATCCTTGTCCTTCAGAGTCAGGTGCCAGGGAAGAAGAAAATTGCCACAAAAATGATTAAAGGATCACACAGGCTCACCCAACTTGGCTAGAAAATTCATTTTTTTCTTTGTCTTCCCAAATCCCCCCCTGAAGCAATTTTTATTTTGCCATAGGGGCTGGTCACCTGCAAAAAAAATAATGGCTCAAAATTACAAGGTATGTTGGATAATTTGGAACTGACTGCTTGAACACTGTGGGAACAGAGCTGGTTTTCTGAGCACAGGAAATACCCGGGACTATCCCAGGAAGTCTAGAAAGACGGGATGAAGCTGCTGTCATCCACAGGCAGGGGAGCGGAAGGAGAAGCCTCATCGGAGGTGCCTTCTCATGTTCCCCCTTCCTTTGGCTTTCAGAGCCCTCCTTATTCACCGACCGACTTCCCCTCTCCGTGCCTTCCATGTCCAGCGTGTCCGGGAGGTGGTGAAATGCACCCATGTGTTTTAGTCTCCTGACCACTATTCCCCCTTTTCTGGTCACAGGATCTCAGACTCCTCACACCCCTCTTCTTCTATGCTGTTTGATCATAGAGAGGAAGAACAAATCTCATAACATAATTATGATGCTTTCAAGGATGATCTTAGGACCCAAACCAGGTCATCGGGACAGCGTCAGAAACACCCTGGAAATCCATCGATTCCCAAGTAAATTGCTGGTTAGCAGGCTTAACCCTGGAAACATGGGAGTCTTGCTGATCTTCTAGGAAGGACCTGCCCAGTCAGGGACAGCACAAAGGAGGGCAGGGCCAGGGACCGGCAGAGACAGAGTCCTGATGCCTTCATCCCTGCTTCTGGATATGGCTAGCTTCTCGATTATTTTAGTAAGTCGAGCAAAAACATTTCTTTTGACACTTTAGACTACTTGGGATTTCTGAATCCAGGTGGTGTGTGTGTGTGTGTGTGTGTGTGTGTGTGTGTATGTCTGATATTTTCTGACTAGGTATGCCAACTTTAATAAGACATTTACTTTGACGGCTGGTTATTTTACAAAGAGTTTTTCTTTCTAGGTGGTTTACTTCATTCTTAATCTTTTCTCAATAATTTTATACTATTTCTAGAAACAGTAAGTCTAAAGTAAACTAAAACCTTCTTGCCACTAATGATCTGGAGTTACATATTTTTACCAAGTGTTTCTATTTAGTGGTTCTGAATTAGTTTGGTATTAACCGAACTGGGAATTTCTTAGATTTATGAAATAAGTAACTTTGCAAATATATTCTTATATAGTTGCCAATGCAAAATTATTATTCAAAATGCATATAATGAGCCAGGTACAGTGATGCAAGCCTATAATTCTGGCTACTCTGGAGGATAAGGCAGAAGGATAATCTGTGCCGGGCCGGCCTTGACAACTTAGTGAGGCCCTGTTTCAAGATAAAATTTAAAAAGGGCTAGGGATGTAGCTCAGGGGTAGGGTGCTGCCCTAGCATGTATGAAGCTAGCAAGTCCAGTCCTCAGGGATCTATTGTGTAACAATGGGCGGGTAGTTGACATTTCATTTTTTACACATGGAAACCATTAGAAAGTTTGATTTTATATGTTTTTGTCACAATGAAAACATAAATGGTATTTAAAGGCAAAAAAATTAATACGATGCAATTTTAACTTTTCTTTTTCGCAAGCAGGCACTGAAAGTCATTTTATCCTTTCTTATTTTAACAAACATTTGCCCTATTTTTAAAGTCCAAGTCTTTAAAAAAGAAATCTTCAAATGAGATTTTTGCCTTTAATACTTTTGCCACTAAGCTCTCCAGATGAGGTCATTCTCACTTCTACCCTCTGACCACTGGTGGTTTGATATTCAAATTTTCTTCAGTTTATAAGGAATACAAACCATGGCAGAGGAATTTATATCACTTTTCCAAGTTTGCTCTACATTAATAGCAAGGGCAGAATTTCTGCTCATTTCTACACAAATAAAGAGACAGGATGATCCTAGCTGATGCATGCACTTACCAGACCTCCGAGAGTCCAGGATGCCCACAGCACTTGGTCTGGCCATCCTACAGAGAAACTTCTGTCTTCACATTCTGTGACAGCATCATCAGTTCTTACATTATTTTTGTAAAAGTTCATACATGTGACATTCTTTTCTTCTATGTGGGTTTGCATTCAGATCATAGTGAAAAGAAACTTGCAAAAAGGAAAAGCAGTGAGAAAGTGCAAATAAAATTAAAAGGGCAGGTAAGGGGAGGGGTGAAACATGTCTGCCTTCCCAGCTGTATGGCACCTGGGACCCTTGTGTGCGTGGATGCTAAACAGCCTGTCACCTACAGGGCCCTCACCATACCTATAGTATCAGGGACTTGAAGTAGCTTTAGACAAAAAAGTACTGTGACCCTGACAAGGTTCCTAACTGAGTCTGTCTATTTAAGGAGGTCTGCTGGAGCTCACTAAGCTGAGAGTAGGATAGGTGTTGGTTCTGGAGGCATTGGGGTACAAGAAAAAAATAATATTTTGCACGCTTGTTTTGTAAAGCAAGAGGAGAATGAGTTAGAAATTTCATGGCAAAAAGATGCAAGAATTCCTCTAAAGAATGCATATAAAAGGAAAGATTTATTGTGCATCTGAGAGAATAATCCAGGCGGATTTCTTCAACACAACATCATTTTCTATTTCTAATGATATTGATCTTTTGGGCAAGAGAAAAGAGAGAAGAGAGTGAGAGAGGGAGAATCAGGTAAGGTAGCGAGGGTAGTTATAGGTATTAATAATAGCAATATATTAGTTCATATTCACTAAACTTTACTGTGAGTGAGTCAGGTATGTAGATAATCATGTTGTGTCATTTTGTTTCATTCTAGTATCAATCCCAAGGGATAAGATTCACTATCATAAGATAAGGAAACTGAGATACAAAGAATCTCTCCAAGTGGCAGGGCCAGGTGTTGAATATAAGTAGCCCAATTCCACATTCTAACCTTTATTATTCTTCTGAATATTCAAATTTACCTATTTTACCCTTATTTTACATATAGCAAATATATGACTTTGCCCACTTGCAAATATTTAGTCTTCTTATTATAGCCAAGACTTGAACCAGTCAGTTTGAGTAGAAGCAGAGCTGTGATGTTGCCCTCCTACCAAGCAGTTAAACTCATGTTTCTTGGATTGGACATGGTACTTGGCCACATGGAATCCTTTTACTCCATCACTTCATTTCACATTGCCAAGAGGCCAGTGCGACCATAGTTATTTCCTTACTTTATAAAGACTATGACTCGGGAGAGTGAATTGGTCATGATTGTTCAAGGCTGTTCATTCTTGATCCACTTTTGTTTCCTCAGAGACCACTGAGAAGGTCTCTTCAGGCACAATAAAGGGAATAGGTGTAGTTTGTGGGACTGGGGCCTAAGGGCATACTTGAGGACTAGAGGCACAGTAGTTGGCTCGCTAACATACAAGCTCCAGATGGATGTGCAGAAACAGGAACTGGCATAACAGATAGAGGGGAGAATCAGATGTTTTCATGTTGCAGACTGAATGAGGAGCAAAACCCAGAGTCCTCATCTTCCAGGAGCTTATATTATTAAAGGCTCTCCTGTATCACACCAACTTTTACTCATGCAGTCAGCCCTTTCCTATGGCTTTTGTAAATGACCAACATACTTTTCTCTTGCTTCCAGAAAACCAATTCTCACATTTCACAAGCAAGTGCACAATAAATGCTGGGCCCCGAAAAGCAAAGCATTCATTTTCTTTGTCATCTATATGCTCAAGAAGGGTGCATTTAGAATTGGAGGCTTCTCAAGGTCATTACACAAGTAATCAGTAAAGACAGCAAAGCTATTCATCTTTGGATTTTTTCTCTATCCATGAGATTTTTTATTTACAAAATGTGGCTAAATATCCAATGCCTATGAAAGAAAGTAGAACTATGGTAAAATCCTCCTATCAGTTCCCTTCCAAGCACCATATGGTACCAGGTGACCCTTTTGTTCATTTAACTTTAATATGCAAAATCTAAGCAAGCATCCATGAAATGAAAAGCATCACATTAGAAATATATGTAAATTAAAGGTATAACGTGTAAATCACAAAGAAATCATTACTACAGGTTAATGTTCAGGAAAATAGCCTATCAAGATGTTTAAAAGGAATTAGAGACTCAATAAATAAGGAAACTCATCTAGCTGCACAACCTTTATTAAAAACCAGCATGGCTCTGGAAGAAGTTCTGTAAAAACAAACAGTAAAAAAGATCAAAACAGTTAGATGCTCTGGCTGTAACTATGACTGACATTATAAGAGTATTGTCAAAGACTGATTCTGGATGGAGGCTACCAATTTGTTTTCTAAAGTGGTTACAGATGATATGGCATATGCCTAGATACATTTCACCATCTGTTTACAAACTTCTAGTTGAAATCTCAAGATGGAGAAATATTTAAGCATCTTCCAAAGAGGTCATCAATCCTGATTATGCAGCATGATAAGAAGTGAGGTTGATTTAAAGCCTTGATTCTGAATTTCCTTTGGTAAGAAAGCATTTTACTGTTAAGCATGTCAAGGCTTTCAAGACAGACAAGCACAATTCCTTTTTTCATTAAATTTACTGGTGCACTTTAAAAGTGTATAATATAGTTACACTTATTGATGTACCTTCATTCCCTTAGCCTCCCTTCACCCCTCCACCCTTCCCTACTTACAAAGACTTTGCCTCCCTTATTTCCTTTTCTCATGTTTTTTCTTTTCCCTTCTTTCCTTTCCCCTATACCTCCCACTTTCCCTACTCCTTCAGACCTTTTCTTCCTATTTCAGTTATCAATTATACATTTTGATCCTTATTTACACCTTTAGTTTTTTTACACCAGAGAAACTAGTATTTACACATTTTTCCCTATATATTTCACTAAAGAGTATGGCCTCAATGTGCATTCATTTAGCTATAAATGTCTCTAGTTTCTCATTCTTTATGGCTGAGTAATGCTCCATTTTATTAAAAAAAAAAATCTTCTTTATCCAGTCTCCAGCTAATGGGCAGTTGGGCTGTTTCCAAATTTTAGCTATGACAAACTGTGCTGCTACAAACATGGGGAGACACACATAATTTCTAATTCTGTTTTTGTATCACACTTTATTTGTGATGCTGGGGAAATCATTTAATTTTCCTAAAACTTAGTTTTCACATTTCTCAAATGAAGATAGTAATGCTGCTCACATGTGTGTGTTTTTTTCTGAAGAAATAAATGGCTTATAGCACAGATAAAGTGCTTGAAAATACACCTTGTGCAGAATATGAATATAAGGATTCCCAATTATTATTGTATAGGACACATAATCTATTTGAGGGCTATATATAACCTTTAAAAACCATAAAAGTCAATGGAGTAGGAATAGTCTCAGCAAATAGTGCTTACGCAATTGGACATCTATAGGTACAAGAAATAAGTTTAAACAGAAATCTTATACCTCATTCAAAAGTTACCTGAAAAATCATGGGCTTAAATATAAAATATAAAACAGCAAAATTTCTTTTAAAAATTTCTAGAAAATCATCAAGATATAGGATTTCTGAGTCTTGACAGGAGTACAACAATCAGGGAAATGTAAAAAAATGATACATTGGATCTCATCAAAATCTATTGCTCTGAAGAAAGAGTCTTAGGATGAAAAATTGAAGACTGGAAGAAAATTTTGCAAACTGTGATTTGCAAATCACATATGTGTCAATGGACTTGTATCTAGAAAAGATAAAGGTGTCTTAAAACTAACCATTGAAAAATAACTAATCAGGGGGCTGGGGATTTAGCTCAGTGGTTCTGCCACCTGCCTCACAAGCACTAGGTCCTGAGTTCAATTTCCAGTACCAAAACAAACAAACAAACAAACAAAACCCCACTAATCATATTATAAAATGGACCAAAAAGGAAGCCATGAATTGATACTTATTAAGGAAGATACACTATAGTAAATAAGCACATGAAAAGAGGTCCAGTATTATTAGCTATTAGGGAAATGTAAAGTAAACCACAATGAGATTTCACTGCACATCTATTACAATGGCTAAATACTAATTATTATAATGACCACACCAAATGTTGGTGAAGAAGCAGAAAAACGAGATCACTGTACACTACTATTGGGAATGCTCAAGGATACAGACACTTATGAAAGTAGGTTGGCTGTTCCCTTAAAAACAACCAATGAGTCTGGGGATTTAGTTCAGTGGTGCCACCGCCTGCCTCACAAGTGCAAGCTCCCAAGTTTGATCCCTGGCACCAAAAACAAATTACAAATGGGCTTACCATATGATCCAGAAATTGTACAATTGCGTAGAATGTCCATGGTCTTTATTCCCAATAACTGATAACTGGGAAGCGCCCTGGTGTCCTTCAGTTGGTCATGACTATGTAAACTGTGGTGTATCCATAATGATTACTCAGCAATAGAAAGGAATTTTGTGCACACGAGTTGTCTGAGCCTCAAAAATTTATGCTGTGCGGTTTTTCTATAAAATGGAATATTACTCAGCCACAAAGAATGAGAAATTAGACTCACTCATAGGAAAATGGATACATATTGACGATATACCTCTAAGTGAAATAAATAAGTGACATGTGTGTAAATACCAAATAGTTTCTCTGGTGTGAAAAACTATAGTAGTACTGAATATCCTAATGGGATAATTGACAATATGAAATAGGAAGAAAAGGGCTAAAGGTGTAGGGAAAGTGGGAAGGGTAGGGGAAAGGTAATAAGGGAAAAGAAAAAATATGAGAAAATGAAAACAAAGGAAATGAAGAGTTTGTAAATGGGGAAGGGAGGAGGAGGTGAAGGGAGGGCAGGGAAAAGGGGAAAAAATGCAACCAAGGCCTGTCATGTAAAGGTACAATTTCCCAATAATGAATGTAATTGTACTATATATCTAAAATGTACCAATAAGATCAATAAAAAAATTTATGCTGCATGAAAAATGCCAATCTCAAAAGGTTATGTACTGTATGATCCCACTTATACAATATTTATGGAATAACACAATTAGAGAGATGGAGAAAAGTTTAATGATTGTGGAGGTTTAGTGGGGAGGGGTGGGTGTGACTTTGAAGCTCTGATGCATTAAGTGTTGGGAACTTAATGAAGTTGCTTGTGGCAAAGCATGAATCTAGAGTCACCCAGACAAACCATGCAAAGAAATGCAGATGTGAATGGTAAAATTTGAATAGCTGTCTGGATTTTGATGATGTCCATTCCCCGAAAGCGATCCTGTAATTTACTCATGTGTGATATTAAAGGTTTGGTGGAGGTGCTGAAGAGCATCTCAGTACCCTTCTTTGCAACTTCCTGTGAATCTGTAATTATTTAAAAATAAAGAGTAAAGGGATCATGCTGATCAGAGCATTTCACACCTGCTCTCTCGAAGCTCTTGGCATGATGGCAAGTTCCATGGATGAAATGGGAAGCTCACTAGTGTGCTTCTGGTGTAACTGTGACCTCAGATCCAGTGCCAACCCCCTCCTGGATGTGGGTGTCAGCCAAAACCCAAGGAAGATTAACAACCACAGAATCACCTAATCCATCAAGATGAACTTACCTTTTCTCTCCTGCAAGCTCAGGAGATTCATTATCAACTTAAAACACTTCCTAGGAAATGGAAAATGTAGGTTATTCCTCACACTTCTTCCAAAGCATGCACACACGTCTCACATAGTTTAAGACTCACCATATGCTAAGTGCTATGCACAACACATCTAGTTGTAGATATGCTATGCAGTCTAAATCAAAATTACAGTTTATATAACAGTATATGCCTGCACTTAATTCTCACCAACAATACTTAGGAAAGGGAAAAAAAAGACATTTTCAGTTAGAAAATTTATTTTGTGATGTTAGATAAATCACTTCAACTCTTAAAATAGTTTTAAATACCTGAATTAAACTAGGTAGTGTTAAAGATGCTACTATAACTAAATAACTGCTAATTACAAAGAATAAAATTTAGCCAGGAAAAAGCTCTAGAGATGTATTACACTTAATGTGCAGTAAAACCTCATTAGTTCACACACCACTAATTTGGAACTTGCCATCACTTAATTTTTAAAATTTTATTTATTTCTTTTTAGACAAAGTCTCACTATGTAGTTGAGACTGGCCTTGAACTCACTATGTAGCCCAGGCTGGTCTCAAACTCACAGTGGATCCTCCTGCCTCAGCCTCCTGAGTGCTAGGATTATAAGCATGTGCCACCATGCTCAGCAGTATGGCTATTTCATGCACAACTTTTTAAAATGTTTGTTTAGGAAAAGAAGCAGTTACCACCTAATCAAATGGTACAAAGAAGAGTCTAAGAAGAAATTTTAAACAGAGAAAACTTTTTGAAGGGTCAGTAAGTACTGTAGAAGTTCTTAGAAATGTGCAAAAATGGAAGGGTTATTTAGAAATCATTCTTATCTACCCACTGAGTCTTAGGAGGACTTAGTACATTGCCAACAAGCAATGCGTATACACAGCATAGACTGTAACAAAAGAGCTCCCTAAATGTATTCGTTGCAAAGAAGCCATTCCTAGCCCCAGGCTGGGCACATGTAAAGGATCCTCAGTCGCCCAGGCTAGTCTTAGGCTGTATTACTGCAGACTGAGGCAGGGCAAAGGGATCAGCACAAAGCCCAGGGCTAACTGGATTCGAAAAGGGAATTAACATAACAAAAAATCAAACAAAATCTCAGAAATAAAATTGTATGTGTCATCTAATCGGTAATTTGAAAAACGGCAACATTTTCCAGTAACAGATTTTTAAGATGTCTTTGTCACACTCCTGACAACTTCCTGTTGGTCTTGCTTTCGGCTGGGGCTCCAAAATCAAAGTTTGCATTTTGGGTTCTGCTGAAAATGAACACAGACTCGTTTGAACCTAGCGTGATGCCACGGAACCCGCCGGCCACCCTTTTACTCTGCCCATCACGTGGTCATTGCATCACAGAGCCAGAGCTGAGTTGGACCATTCTGCGAGGGGGAGTCAAGAAGAAGAATGATGATTGGTTTGTGGGAAGTTAAGTCCCACCCCTTGGCCCCAAGTGCTTTCAAACACCCGTGAAAAAGCAGAATCAGCGCCAGGGCTACGTTTGCTGACTGTTTTCTGTGTTTCACTCTCTTTTCATGAATCCATTTATAAGCTGAAAAAAGAAAGACTTTAAGAGTCACAAAACGTCAGGAAGGTCTCAGCATAGTTTCTCCTGTCACGTGTTAAGTCCTGAGAGCTTTAAATCCAAATGTCATGGAAAACATCAACAGAGGGCAATTGTACTATCTCAGGGTATTTGGAAAAGTAACATTGCAATAAAAAAAAAAAACTCACTTATTCTGTAGTTCTTCTATAGCAACAAAAGTTTTATAGGAAATAATTATTCTAACTGGTAATTTTGTATTATTTTGTAGCCCCACCTCTTCCCTCTCACCTTAAGATAATGGACTTTAACCACTGTAAAGATAAAGACATAAACATGACATACTCAAGTTTTAAATAGGTAAACCAAAAAATAGTCCATGAAGATCTGTATTTCTGAGGTGTATTTTTCCTCCCCTCTCGATAAAGAAAAATATGAGAACATCTACTGTACACCCGATTTTAAAGCCTCATATCTTTCTTTGACAGAGATAAGTATGACCAAAACTCAGAATTACTTAGTGCTTCTCAGTCCATGATTAAGTTGCTTTCTGTCTGTGTGTGACAAAGCCTAGACTGATATAAATGGTGGCATATCTGCTTTTCCCCTTAGCAGTGCAAATCACTGAGGGAATTTATATGAGTTATTTGGTAAAGGGCTTTAGGAAAAAGGTAAAGCAGCCTCAGAAGGCATGTTGGTCTCTAAAGAAGAGAAAGAAAGCCAGACTTTCTACAACTCCCTGTTCAACTTTCTCCTTTCCACAGGGGAGCGATATGCATACAACAGCCCAGATTCCACGTCTGAGACACAAACTAGTCTCTCTGTTAGTTAGATCGCAGTGTGGTTCAAGGTCATGCAACCGTGACACAGACGTGAGCTTGGTGCTCTGCTCTGTGCCGCGGGGGTGATAAGGAAGGAGAGAGTGTGCCTCCTCCGTCTTCTGGCACTGTCGTTCCACTCCCCTGTGGTTGACTAATGATAATAGCTTGCGATCTGCCCTATGTCCAAGAGAGAAGGAAGAGTCCCCCATTTGGTTTGATGATACCATTGCCTCATCATTTACAAGAGTATTGACTTGCTTAGATGCACATTCAGGGTTACTGTGCTTTCTCAATAACGCTCCCTTGTTTATTGTTCTCCTATGGGGATACTACTAGTGGGGTGAAATATTTAGGAAGAAGATATGAATCAATGGTGTAACACTGGGGTAAGAGGATCCCATTATTTCTATTTCTAAAAACAGATTAGAGTGATCACTGACTAATCTTTATTCACAAACCTGGACGGTCTCTTCACCTCTCTGATACCCTGATGCCTCATTTGTAAAATCACCCAATTTACAAAAGAACTGCTGTGAACATGAGAGTTCAGAATGCATAAGAAAGCTTTTCAGTGATAAAATACTATTTATTTATAAGGTTATATTATATATTTAAAAGGCAAGTTCATTTCCAATGAAACCATTTGTCTTCTCATCTAGAAATGTGTCGATAAGGTTGTCATGGGAACATGGGGGCTACAAATGGTTCTGACTAATTGAGGGATGTTGTAGATCAGTTGGCTGTTTGCTCTAAATGGCACAAAAGGAGCAGATGGACTTCTCCCTTCCCTCTCACTAAACCTGCTAATTGTTTTGGCAACTAAGTCTCTGAGAGAATAGGAATGAAACTAAGCACTCTTTGACCTTGTCTGACCTTACAGCTGTCATGAAGCATGAAATATCTTAAAATGTTGTTAGTATCATCACCATGATGTTAGCTCTACTAGTTCTGTTTTGTTTGGGGGTGGATCGGGGTGGGGGAATAGAATTTGTGCAGAATTTTAAGGAGTTCTCTTTGATAATGGGCAGGAAATTGGAAATAAAATATCCTCTTATCAATATCAGGGAAAAAAGAATGGCATTTGTTTAGCACAAACTGGAAGCTCAAAACAACTAAGAAATGGAAACTCAGGTGCTTTGACTATAGATAAATATCTGAGTTCATATTCAGGACTCTTGAATTTCAACAATGTACAGTAAACTTTCTGATATCAACTCCTCAGTGCTATAATAAATCTTGCCCTTAATTTATTCTTTATTACATTTATTAATAATAACTCTCAAAAAAGGAAAATGAGGGAGAGAAAACTAAGATTCCCTGCTGCATATTTGATTGACATAATCATAAAAGTTAATTTTGGTCCAAGTAAGAATAAAAATACACACTTCTACATGACTCAAGTTTGTGCTTTACAAAATTACTCTCCAGTAAAAAATTAATATTCAAAAGGCAATATTTAGCTAAAGTCTATCCATCTGGCAAAATCTTCTTCGAAATTAGACTAAATGTATAAATAAGGAAAAAATTGGAATACATTTTAAAGTCTTCACCCCAAAAGAACTCTAAAGAGCCTTAATTTCTATGTTTCAAACTTAAATATTGATCTGAAGTAAATTAACCTTAAACCTTAAGCCATGGATTGCAATGTTCATTAACATAGTAATATTCTCCATTAGCATAAACATTACCTTACAAAATTAGGTACGCGTTGATTAATACTATGGAGGGAAGAATATTAGCCGTAGGTGAGGTTAGATTAGTATTACAAATGCCTAAAATGGCCATGTTTCTTCAAAGACATTACAAAATATTTAATCACCAGCCATCAGTTTGATGAAGGAAGAGAAAAATGATTCTGCCTTTCCTTTGGTGTTTAGTTTCTACCAGTTTTTGCTTAAATAGTCTTTTTAAACCCCCTACCAAGTTGTCATTATCAGAAAAATGACATCTTCAAGAATTACTTGAATTAATAGGTCACAAAATTATTCTGTATTAAAAAAATTAAAGCTTCATTTCTTTACAATTCACCTGAGGGAAACCTATAAAGGGAAGGTGGAGTCCTGCTGCCAGATCTGATGTCTGATAACACATTGCCAATCCCTCTTCAGAGAAAATCTTGAATTTTTATCTTGTGCATGTAAACAGTAAGGCAAGTTTCATGATGAAATAAAGAAGTTTCATGAAATCAAATAAGGTCTGGATCTCAGTCTGAGGCAGAAAGTATTCTTAGATACCTGATGCCAGCCTAGGGTTAGTGGCTGCTCCTTACATCTGCTAGGTTCCAATTCTTAGAAGCCAATCTCTTGATAATCCAATTTCCTGATCACATAATTCTTTATATTTACCTTCTTGTTCCAACCCCTATGTAGTTTCTCTTTTGTGGTTGGACTCTGATTAATTCAACATCTTTGGATACACTTTTATTTTTTAAAGTAAGGAATATATTTTTAACTAAACAAAAACTTACAATGTTACAACAAGCTAAAAATGTATAAGGGAAATACCAATCCTAGCTACATGCTTATTACATGTTAATCTGCTTTAAATTTGTCACATCTGGAGATGTCATGACTTAGCATTCTGAACAGAGGAATTCTCTTTTATAGGTTTAGTGTCTTAGCTACTTTTCTTGTTTCTGAGAAAAAGTACCTGGAATCCAAAATTAAAGGAAGGAAAACTTATTTTGGCTCACAGTTTGTAAAGGTATCAGTCCAAATCGGCTGGCTGCAAGGTAGAGTAGCATGACAAAGGGCCACGACAGAGGAAAAATAGTTCATGGAAAGCAGAAGGCAGAAAAAGCAGCAAGCAATAAGCAGCAACTACAGCAGCCCTTTCTTGCTCTTATATTTCTGTCCTTTATACAGCCTTAGGGCTGATAACACTTACACCCAGAGTAGAGCACCTTAATCCTAGTGTCACATTGTAAATCAATCCCAGTATCACATTCCTTATCCTAGCATCATGCCTTCTCAATCCACTCACTTCCAAAAAGCCTTACCTATGATTGCATAAGGCTTTGGGGGACAGCTAGACACAAGTCATAACACTGAGTTGCCCATTTGTACCTGCTTTATGAGTAGCACTTAAAACTAAACAAACGAATGTATTTTCTACTAACAGATGAGCAGTCTGTTATTGCTAAGGTCTGAATATTTGTGATCAGCCAACATTTATACATTGAAATCTTAACTCCACAGTGTGAGGGTATAGCATTAAGATGCCATCTATGAAGCAAAAGTAGGGCTACCCCAGACCGAATCTTCTAGCACCTCAATCTTGGACTTCCCAGCCTCCAGAAGTATAAGAGACAAATTTCTGTTGTCTACAATCTACCTGGTTTATAACACATAATTTTGTTTGTTTGTTTGCTTTGAGACAGGGTCTCAATATGTAGTTGAGACTGACCTGGAGCTCACTGTGTAGCCCAGGCTGGTCTTGAACTTACAGTGATCCTCCTGCCTCAGCCTCCTGAGTGCTGGGATCACAGGTGTGTACCACCACCCCTGACTCAACACATAATTTTTTTAAAAGGCCTGAACCAACTAAAACAGCCACTGTCTTATAATGTTAACATGTTCCAGTGATATAATTCAGTGTTTTATTGCTTAGTGGACATAATCTTGATTAGAGCTGTTAATTCATGTCAGAGATCCCTGATGAGGCCACAGTAATTCTAAAACTCACTTTATAGCTCCTTTCAATAACCATTCACAAAGGACTCTTAGATTTCCATCCAGGAAAAAGTGCTACTTCTCCCAGTATAACTCACCTGGGATTTGTGAAGAAGTCATTTCAGTGAGGCATCATTTCTATGAAGCTAGGCTTATGTGACTAGACAGGGACAGCCTAATGTATATTTAGTTTCTAGACTAATTAAAACTCACTTTAAGAATTATATTTCTATATGAATAATATGAACTCATTCTCAATTGAAAGACTGTAATTAAAATATTTGGGTCATCATACATATTTCCACTTCACTCTATAATTTTTTCCCTTGGATCCATTAATAAGTGCATATTTTATAAAGATAACTTGATCACAAAATACAGTATAAAATAATGAAAAAGGAATGAGTTTAACTGATCTTAGCCCAATTTCCTGCTTTTTATGAGTATGACACTGATTTATAGATTCCTATTGAGTGAGCCATTTTGTTAATATATATTTTTAAGTATTATTTATTCAAATAAAACTATAATCAAAACAATCTTTGAGTTGCTGCTTTAAACAGAGCTTAACATGTTATCAAGGAATTAGAAGTATAATTAAATAGCTCCAGAATATCCACCTTTTTTTTATAAAATGATCCCTTTCCCTTTGTTCTACATTTTTTTTGTTTGTTTGTTTGTTTTTGTTTTTTTTTCTTTGTTTTTTTGAGACAGGGTCTCACTATGTAGTTGAGACTGACCTGGAACTCACTATGTATCCTAGGTTGGTCTTGAACTCACAGAGATCCTCCTGCCTCAGCCTCCCAAGTGCTAGGATTACAGGCGTGCACCACCATGCCTGGCTTGTTCTACTTTATTGTCTATGAGCTTTTGAGTGTTCAGACTTCGTAGAGCATCTGTTGAATAAAACAGTTAGATTGATATGGAAAGGTAATGCCGTGGTGATTTTAATAATTGCACCAATACATTAATCAAGATTTCTAGTTGCAGATGCCAATATCCAAACTCGGATAAGCTTAGATAAAAAATAGAACTTGTCATACAAAAAGTCAACTATAGTTTTAGCTGCTATGAATACAATGGAGACAAAGGTAGTCTCTTAAAAAATCCCATTGCATAAAAATATTATTTCTAAGATGCTTTCCATTACTAATGTGGTGAGATATGTGGTGAGGTTGTCATTCCTAGTTGAAAATAAGTCATTGATTGAAGTAAAATAAAATTACTGTCTAACCAGCTAAACCCAAAATTTCTCTTCAAGTTGCTATTGTTGAGACAATAAAATAGCTGTCACCATTCCAGAGTTGCAGTCAACTCCTTTGCCTTAAAGTAAGATGAGAATGCATTCTTGCCTGTAGGAATGAGACTTTCAAAACTCCTGAGAATGTGTATGTGTGTACATGGACGTGTGCACACTCACAAATCCATGCACATACAAGATGGTGGAGGGGATCAGGAATGATTCAAATGCTTCCTAAAGAGAATGAAATTCAGCTGTGATTTTTAGGGATTGCATAGTCAGAGGAGCTCTGTAAGTATTTCAAATACAAATTACCTTGGGTTTTGCATGTGTTAGGTATTTTCCTCTTCCCCCCTGCCTTTTCTTTCCTTCTTCCCACCCCCCTCTTTTTCCCAAGACTGAGAATAAATGGAAGGAAAAGAAAATGTGGCAGGAATGATTCCATCTCTGAATGCCAAGAGGAGCTCGGTGGGCCAGGTGAAAAGTTGTAAAAAGGGAATCCCAAACAGTGTCATTTGTGGATGAATCAGAAGCCAGTATTTTTGGAAATAGAAAAATGCAAATTGTGGCTGCATAGTGTGTTGGAAGTACTAATGCTTTTCTACACTTTAATCGCACCCAGAGTTGATGAATCCTAAATACTCTCTTTTGGGTTAGCATTGACAATTTTATTTCTGAAAGAGAACTTCAACACATGAAGGTGTCATTTTTGTTGCCCCCCCTCATATGTATCTTCAGGAGATTTATGGTGAAAAAGGACCTACATCTGTTTGCTTGGAATAGTGCCGTGGTGGCAACTTCCCTTTGAGAACACTGTCAACTTCTCTCATCACCCACCAAGTCAGTATCTAGCTTCTTTCTGTAGGAGGCCAATTCCTAATTCAGCTTCCAAACACCTGCCAGTGCTGTTTTTTGATTTTGTTCTCAAATGCCATAGTGGAGAATCTGTTCAAGCAATCACCACCCCAGCTGAAAACCCACAGAAATCTCAGCTGCTGTGTGATCTGTGTGTATCCCCATCTACTGAAGTTCCAGAGAGCACAATGACATCCAGCAAAACCAGCCTCAGAGCAGCGAGCAAAGTGATGAACAGCAACCACCTCTTGCTTTAAATACTGCTGCCTCCCCTTCTTCCCTGCCACTTCCAGTCTTTTTCTCTTCTCTCTGCTTCATTTATCCTCATCAGTAAAATGGAAGTGATTTAGTCCTTTAGATGTAAAGAAACAGAGTAAACATAAAGTCAATTACAGGGAGTTTTCTTTTTCTATTTTTCTCTCTATATATTTATTCCATACATAATATATTAATATATAACACACATAATATATTTTATATATTGTATACCATTATACATACACACACATATATATACCATTATACATACATATATATGTATACATATATATATATATACATATATATATATATATACACTGTTCCATGAAAATACAAGATCCCTCAGGACTGGGCAGTTTCTTCAGGCTTTTGTAATCCTGGGAGTTCTAATATAGGGCACTTCATGAATTGTTGCTATGTTGGTTAAAACTTACGACTTTTCAAATCTATAGAGACAGAAAGTAGATTAGTAATTGCCCAGGGCTGAGGAGAAGAAAGATTGATTGAAAATGGACACAGGAAGCCTTTTCAGTAGGATGGAAATGTGCTAAAATTGGATTAGTGATGAGGGCTGCACACTCTGTATGTTTACTAAAAACATTAACTCCATATGTGTACTAAGAAATCATTAAATTTTACCTTGGAAACAAATGGATTTTGTGGTGTATAAATTATACTTCAACAAGCTATTAGTAAATATAAGGTGGATTAAAGGGTGGATAGATTGATATACATGTAGTAAAAGCACATATAGTAAAACAGAAATTGTACAACACAGCTATTGATAATGGACGTTTGCCATGTCATAGAAAATACACATGTATAAAATTTTTAATCTTTAGTTTGGTGAGAAGAATGCAACCTTTCACTTTGCATACCTCTGTATAAATATGTAAATACACACATATGTAAAGAAACAAAATGGAAATAAACTCAAATGCTTGCCGTTTGACAAAAGTATGACAAATATTCTAAAATTAATGTGGTGAAAGAGTACTCAGTAAATAGTGAATGGACGATTACATAGTCACTTAACACACCATGACTGTATGTCTTTGTATACAGCGCCATATTTAATTGTCATAAACAGCTGATGACAGCAGGTTTTATAAACTTTTCCATTACATGGGTGAAGAAGCTGAGTCTTAAGGCAGCTGAAACACATGCATTAATGGAGGAGTTAGAATGTAGAACAGTCTGTATCAAACTATCACCTTCCTTCCTTATCCGTCAAAAAGAATGAATCAATATTAAAAATGACAAAGCTATAATGATGTTGGCCATGTTAGAGCTCCAGCCTATATTTTAACATGAAAAAATAATTTTGTGTCTTTTGCAAAGAAAAAGAAAAAGTGTCTTGTCCTGTCCATTTGGTTACTTTCGGATACTGCAGTCTACCTCAGCCCTCTCCCGGAAAGAATAGGTGAGAAGTGTCATTTAAACAGAGAAGAGTAGCAGTTATGTTTTTCTGTTTTAGGATAAGATAGTCTACAAGGATCTACAGATTTTCAGGGTGCATGTAAGGATGTCTTATATGTGTTTGTTACACAGAGATAAAAATATTGTTGCTGAATATTAAATATATCATAAAGAGACATAGAAAATCATAGTTATGTTTGTCAAGGCAGAATACCAGTGTGGAAATTTTCACTGCAACTTCCAAATCTAATCCAACACAAAATGTTGCCAAGACCTTTAAGTCTACTTGATTAAAAAATCTCAAGTCAGTAGCCATGATTTCCTGAGTTTTATGAAAACCAAGTGACCTGCTTGTCTAAAGTTGAGTAAGATGCTTTATTTTCAGGCTATGAGTGACCAGGGGGCAAAAGGAGGAAAAATAAGTGGGAAACTACGTTGGACAAAATGCATTTTCTAGGGACAATACCTTCTTTTTATAAATACCCTACCCCACACACATAAATTCCAAGCCCCTTCAACCTTATATCTTTGAATAAGGGTTCAACATTAGTATAGGAAGAGTACTATTTTGGAGTGTTTCCCTTGCAAATTCAACAATAGGTCAAATAAGTTTCATTCTGGTCTTGGAGTATTTCCCAGGACAGGTTTTTCTAAGAAGCAAAAATGTACTGCTTTCCAGTTGATGAAACTTGAATATATAGAGAATTAGTAAGTTCTGAGCTCTGGGCTAGGCATAAGTACTACAGATACTAAAGGGAATAAATCTAGTTCTTGAGACATTTAGAGTATTGTAGTAGAGATGGGCAGATAAGAGAATTAATCACTAACTAGTTAGGCAAAAGCAAATGCAGGAAATTAAAGTACACAACCATATGGGGCTGCTATATAAACAGAACTTGCAACGTAATAACACATTTTCTATAGAAATAATTATGAGTCTGATCATTGGGCCTGATAGATTAGCGAATATTTATCAAGAGCTTATATTACACCTGGTGATATGATGTAATGCATGATCTCATTTTATCCTTAAAATAGCCCACTGCTTTTATTTTTATTTTTTAATTTTAGTAACTGCTATTCCTTTCCCCATTTGTGTAAGTGAGCAAACCTCATGTTCACCTACTAAAACAGGCTGTTTCTATCCTAGAGGCCCAGTTTCAAGTTAGATTGTTATATACTTGTCAACCTGTCTCTAAGTTCAACTCTTGGCTGTTTTCTCCACAAGGCAGCCTCCAGAATACAGTATGTGCTCGACTTCAAGATACAACCAATGGCAAAAGATTTCATTCTGGGGAATCACTTTTCACTTACAATGTGCAGATCTTGCTCTACGGAGCATCTGTGGTGGGAAAAAAGAATCACTTTAATAAAATGAAAAACCCCAGACGCTCTCAATATGGAGTGATGAATTCACACCCTGTTTGGGAACTCACCAAAGATTTAAACCAGATCTGCTGAGAAAAACTTAGCCTCTCTGACCAAAGTTGGGAGAAAAAAAGAAAATAAAAAAAGTAATATCCCAACACTTAATGAGACAGAATTGATCCATGTTATATTTTCCATTAAACCTTTTACTTCATTTCTCCCCCTTCTTTTGGTGGTCTTTTGTGATTGAATATTCCCCTCCTCCAATTCCTGTGTGGAGTCTGGCCAACACGGGAAGTGGTGTTCAGAGTTAGTTGTACTCATCCTCCAGGTTTACCTGGATGTGTGATGTCTCCAACTCAGCAAGGCTTAAAAAGGACTGGCTGAATTCCAGCCCTTGTAATTATGTCCTAATCTATCTTTATTCCCCTCTTCATGGAATGTTCTTAATATGACTGAAAGAATAATTTCATTGCTTTTTGGGAGGACAGGAAATTATTGAATGTACTATGAGATTATATAATGGCATATGATTTATGTTTAGTTCTACTCCTGTAAGGTGAAACTTAAACAGAGATTGCTAAGATATAAGCTATCTTTACATGCACACACACACACACACACACACACACATATTTTCTATATGAACATCTGCATATAAGTCAGACTTACAGCAAATGTTTGCCTCTTCTGAAGGAGGAGGAAAATAAAAGGGGAAGAGGAGGAGGGGGAAGAGAGGAAAGAAAAGAAGGGGAGGAGAGACAGAAGGAGGAGAAGATGAAGTCTTGAAATGTTTAAAAACGAATCCATCTGGATCATTCCAGGACAGCCTGACTCTGGGCTTTCAGCAGATCCTTGTCCTCTCTGTGTGCTTCTGGGCCCCCACCAGAAGAAACATTTTTCAAATAACAGAGGCCAGATTAGCTTCTTTTCTGTGTCCTTCAACTCCTGCCACAAAGGTGAGTACTTGCTATTTCTCTGCACTTCTTGTAACACGTATGGGTAGTTGCTGCCTTTGCTAGCATTTGTTTTCCTGAGTGTGTACTTAATGGGCTTGGTAGCATAAGTAGAACATGGCCTTGGGGACAAGAGGTGAGCTGGACCCCCCCCCTTGGAGAATTATTGGTTCTATGACTTGGGCCAAACAATTTCTGAGTTTTGTTTTTCGGACTTCAAAATAGAAGATTATAATTCATGCTGTAGTCATGAATCTAAGGTCAGTTGAGAGTTTTGAGTAATGTAATAAGCATGAAAATATCTTATAAATTCTATACAATGGAGTTAACAAGGACAAGAGGAAGATAAGGAGGAGGAGAAGCAATGATTATTCTCCTCTCCCCAGTCATAGTACAAGCTTCTTGAGATCAAGGATAATGTGGTTAAAGTTTTTTTTTTTTTTTTTTTTTTTTTTTTTTTTTTTTTTTTTTTTTTTTTTTTTTTTTTTTTTTTTTTTTTTTTTTTTTTTTTTTTTTTTTTTTTTTTTTTTTTTTTTTTTTTTTTTTTTTTTTTTTTTTTTGCTAATCCCTTGTTCCTTCTATTGGAACTTCACAGGAAAGCATCAGAGGAATGGAAGTTAAGCGCAGCTGGGGTGAAAGGAGGACAGGTTACACATTGTGAAGTGGCAATTCACACGTGCATCCAAAATTGGATCCAAAAGAAACATGGTTCACTTGAACTTGAAAGGGATGGAACCCCTGCAGTTATGAAAATGTGGTTGTTCCTCTCCCTTTGGGAAGGGGTATGAAAACATGGGCAACACTTGAAATGGCATCCTGCCTCCAAGCAAACAGCACTTACGCGTGACACACAATCATTTCATTTTTAATTATGTGATCAAGAAGTTCTAAAGGACAGCAGGGAAAAGTGAGCCCCTGAGAATGAGAAAAATCTCAACATTTTCCCATCAGTCAGTCAGTCTTTGGACTCTGAAAATGGAACCTGAACTTCAGTTCTGCCAATGACTGCACATAGAATGATCATTTTGATATAAACACTCCCTTTGTGAAATAATACACTTTCGGTCATGTTTCAGTATATGCTATAAAATGGTATGTAACAACTTCTTATCTCTCATGGCTTTCAAATAATTTTTTTATGGATTATGTGTATTTGATGCTTACAGCTGTCCAGAGATGTGAACATTATTATTGCTTTGTTTTCACAGATGACTTATTTGAGGCTTTGAAACAGGCTTAGGATTCTTCAAGTTGGCCAAGTAGGAATGAAAATAAAGAGGAATTTAAGATGTGTAAATTCAGGCTTTGAGAAATTAAGGAAATTGCCTAAGATCTCAGAGCTAGTAAGTAGGAAATACAGGATTAGAACCCAAGCAGCTAACTCCACATCCTGCTGCTTTCCTACCCTCCTGATTCCTACTCTACCTGTTGGATTTCTAGACAGGGCTTCCTTGGCACATAGTAAGTGCTCAGGAAATAGTTCCTGTGGTTATATGCATCCGCGAGCTGAAGTAGAGAGAACAGGCATGGTGAAAGGAGATAAGACCTTTCCAAGGTCACCAGCTAGCCCTCTTTCTGCAGCAAAATATTGCCACCATAGGTAGAAACTATCAGGCAATCCATTTTGACTGTTGTTCTCAGTGGATTACTTTGCTATAACTTTATTTTAAATAGATGACTCTGGACAGTTATTTGAGTGTGTAGGCGCAGAATTTCAATGAGCTATTATAGGCTGCTGAAAACTTCCGATTCATGTCTCCTCTTGAATATGAGACTACACTAGGTTGAAACTCAGGGAAATAAACTATCACTGAATTAACCAATGAAATGCTACAAGCCAAAGGTTTCGGAAATATGAAATACCAGGAAGTGTAGCCACAGGCGTACCTCCTGCCTGCCTTCTACCACCATCCTGACTGCAAGTCTATAATCTCTCCTTTTGCTATCCATTCTATGAATGAGTTAAATATCTTTCAGAAGTTATTTGGGGCAAATGTTTAATTGCAAAGATGGGGAAACTGAGGCCTAGAACAAAGACAGGAACTGCCCACAATAACAGCCTATCACCCTCAAGTGAGACAAAAGCCACGGCCAAAACATTTTCAGGAGATCAACATATGGTCAGAGTTAATACTGATTAATGGATCTCTAGACTGTCAGAGTTTGCCACCAAAATTAAATTAACTTGACAGCCCTCTGGCTTATGTTGAAAAAACTTCTTTCTAAGAAAAAGATTAGAATTACATATTTTTGTGATTTCCTCCAGCACATCCTGGGTCCTCACCCTTGAAGGAAACCAGAAGGTCAGAGGACAGGGAGGAAAAAATCCTACCTGAAGGATGTGGCAGTGTGAGTGTTACTCTTAATTCTTTCTTATGAGCAGCAACACTTCAATTTGTCTATATCTACATTCACTGGAAGTAATTTGTACATGCATTTAAACCTTTCCAAACTATTTTAAGTTTTATGTTAACTGTGAGCAGCAAACTGGAAAGAGATATAAAGCACACCAAAATACTAGCAGTTTCCCAATACTTGCATAGTTGATGGCTATAATGTCTGTGCCCAATAAATTTTATTCTCATTAACTGCATTCTGGCCAAAGAAAACAGTAGATTAAAGTTTAGTCAAATTAATGTATTTGGTGTTGAGAGATACACATAAACATGACCATGGGCCCTTGCAGACAATTTTAAATGCAGAAATTAAAATAAAATATAGTGACACCCAGGAAGTTTATGTTACTTTCTTATGCAGTTCTGGGGATGGAACCCAGGGCCCTGCACATGCTAAAGAAGTGCTCTACCATATAATTTTCATTGAGAGCTTATTAAATTATTATTTAGGCTCTTTCAAGGTACTCAAGGTGGAATTACCAGGTTACTCGACGTTTCCACGTAGACTTAATCTTGTGATGGGAAATATCTGCCAGTATGTAAGCTGGAATTCCCATTCAGATTTTTTTAAATGAATGTTTATTATATATCGTGTTATTCAATAGTACCACCCAGTATTTACCACAAAGACAACAAGGTCCTTCCGAAGAAATAACACTGGTTATTAATGATCTCAACCCCTCAGAAAGAGAATTGGTAAGGGATACTTTAGAGCAACAGTTCTCCACTAGAATGAATGTTTAATATGTTTCCTTGAGAGGAAATGAAGACCCTGCAGAAATAAACTCTGGAAAATTAATTCAACCAAATTATTTTATCAAATGCATATTGAACACCTGCCAGGTAGGAAAAAAAAAAGTAGAATGAGAACCAGAGGGTAAGTGGAGATGAAAATTAAGAGAAACATTTCCACACTCATTATAGGACTCAGAAAATACCAGGCAAGGAGATAATAGGGTCTCTGATTGCATTAGTTTCAATTCCCAAATAAAGATATATCTGATGTGGATAGGGAAAGGACAATTCGCTGCTTTTCTATCTGGCATGAAATCCATCTTGGGAAAAAACTATTACCCAAAGGCAGACATCCTTCTCAATGACATCAGATAAAGTTTGCTCCAAAGGGCAAGAAAATCCACACCAGCCTCTGTTCCTCAAGCTTCTTTTCCTTCTTTAAAATCTTGTGATTTGCACATGTTCACTTTTACGTGTAAATCAGAACAATGAGCTTTCTCTTTTGTTCTTCTCACCCTCAATAGAATCATGAAAGTAAATTGAAAAAGAGGACTTGGAGCCTGCTCATCACCAGAAGTTATGCATCTTGAGGGTATAAGTGGGTATGATTCTTAGTGGTACACCTGAAAGGATTTAAAGAAACCAAACAGCATAAATCACATTCTATTCACTGTGAGCTATATTCACTGAGAATCTGCCCATGATACCTGAGTCATTCCATGCTCTCCGCTTAGATTTCTGGCTAATTGAAATACTACTCTCTCTTTTTTCCAACGATTTTTAAAAATCTTCAAAGCATTTTCACTTTCTGAATCTTTTGGTCTTTTACTTCAGCTGCTCTAGTGTTTCCATCTGTTTTGGGGTAAAAGAGGAGTATTGGAACAAAAAATACTTTTGAAAGGGAAAGGCAATTGTTTTGCTTCTGACATTTGAAAAATGACATTGTGAAACAATATCCTTACAACCCAGAGTATTTCCTTAAGAAATATAACCTAAATTATTTGATTTCTTATTTAATATATAAAGAGGCAATTTAATGTCTTTGTCATAAAGTTTTCCAGAAGGAGATCCAGACAAGAGGAATATAGGGGTAACTTTAAGGCTCTATAAGATCATGGGAGGGGGAAAAAAGAGAAGAAAAGAACAAAATCGAGCCCCAATTTTACTCACTTGAGGCCCAAGTCCAATGAATGAAGTTAACTAAGGGAATTTAAGGCAAATTCAGTGGGTATTTATTACTGGAAGGAGATGGTCTCTGGAGCATTTCCCGCCTCACAGCAAGGCCGCAGACAGAGGGAGGTACTGAGGCTTCCACTCCTGGAAACAGCCTAAGACCAACCATGTACCCTCCCCATAGGACCAGTGGCCAAGGATCTCAGTGGGGGGATTCTGGCAGGGGTGTTGCACAAGAAAATGACCCTTGTCCCAGAGTACACAGAATCTCAGTTAATCAGGCTCTGTGCCCATCACAGGTGCTCCTCAGAGGCAGGTGTGCCGCTAGAGACAATGACAGGCTGTGTCCACTTGAGAGTACAAAAGACTCCGATGAGGGTGAAAGAGAGCTGGGAGAGAACCGAGCTCCTCACTACCAAAATTAGTGTTGCAAGAGAGAAATGAAGAAGGGAAAGGTCCTCAAAACCACAACCCATCCTTTCCACAGACTGGAGGAGCCAGAGCCCTGCACCACATACCCAGTCACCATTTTTAAGATGATCCTTCAGGACCCTTTGGTTGGAAATATAAAAGGATAATGATTTTTTTCTTAGAGATGCTGATAATTTTTAATTCAAGAGCTCGAACGCTCCCTAAAGAGGCTGTTTGAACTAACAGATCAGACAGAGTTGTAAACTAGATTGGACATTGACCAGCACTCACTTTTCCCTTCATTAATGAGTAAAGGACTCCAGAAAAATGCCATGTTAATTCCAGATAGATTAAAGCAGGGCATGTTCAATTTATAATGAGCACTAAATCCATTATCCTGCTTTGCTCCAGCTTCAGCACAAATACGCTCCCCCCATCTGTGAGATTTAACTTGATTTGAATTAATCACATTCTCATCTGAGATCCATAAGACCTCAATTTACTTTAGAACTGACTTCATTCAGCTGTGCATTGTAGACAACATTTACATATCTTTGTTACAAAATTATAAACTCTTTGAGGTCACCCATCCCAGTGATTATATAAAATTTATTTCTTATTGAACTAATGAACTAACTGAATTTAGAAGCTATATAACATTCTTTTCTAATTAAAAATGTTTGTTTCAAAGGCCTAATCCATGCTCTACTGTGACTACAGTTCATACTGTGATCTGCATAATTAAGTAGGGTCATATAAAACTCATAAACCAATTTATTATATTAAATTCTCACAGGATAGGAGAGGACAAAACCTTCCTTTGCATTGATAACTGTTATAGCTATTAGTTTTTTTGTTTGTTTGTTTGTTTTGGTCCACTCTCTACAGGAGTCTCCTAATTTTTCTGAAAACAAGCTACTATCCTCAGACACATAACCAGGGCTGAGTCAAACCTGGTATCCATCTGTGACAGGCAGAATTTAGGGTTGTCTCCAATGTTTTCCAGCTCTGCTATATGTGCGCGCCCTATGGAATAACCCTCCCCTTGAGTGCATGTAGGAACAGTAAATATGGAAAGATATCACTCCTTTGATTAGGCTACTAACCAAGTGACTTTGAGTTAACAAAGCGAGATTATCCTGGATGATCATTATCTAATCAGCTGAGCTGTTCACAAGGCCTAAGCATGAGAGACACGCTCTCTGGACAGCCTGGAAGAAAGCAATAGCCAAGTCTGATAAAAGGGGATTCCCTGAGGGGCTGAGAAGGACCTCTGGCCAGCAACCAGCAATAAAACTGTTTAAAGAATCTGTGTGTAGAGGCAGCTAGAATAAAAGTTTATAAAGACACCTGTATTTATATACAATTGCTCTTTGCAACCTTGAAAGAGTGGGGTAATATAGCACTGTACCATTATTTCCTAGATTCCGTGCTTTCTAAACTGTTTATGTAGTAATGTCCATATCAGTGAACTACATATACTAGTGGATTTAACACTTATGTGTTTTGTTTTATTATTGTATTAATTTTTGTCAAATTAAAATACTTCTAAAATGTCTTTGAGTTGTAAAAAAACCTGTTCAGGAGGGGAAGATAAATGCATTTCTCACTGTCATGGTATGCCTAAGATTTATTTTTTTAAGATATAATAGCTACAGCCATATTTCCCTAGTGATAAAAAGAAATCCCCTTAGTAATCCCGACAAAATCCTAAAGGGCTAAAAAGCAATGAAGAGGATTTCTAATGGCAAGTTACAAATCCTTTTAGAGAACATCTTGGTTTAAAATAATTTAAAAAAAAAAAAGAATGCTTAAGGATTGAGGAGTACTATTTATAAAGCATTTCACTGTCAGAGTTGAGAAGACGAAATGCAGTTATGTTTGTGGTGGTCATTGGCAGCAAGAAGCTAAAGTCATCAAAGAAACAACTGTGGGTTCTAGGGGCTTTGTGGGAATTCAGTTGTCATTTATTGATTCTAATTCAGTCCAGATTCCTCTGTACTGGCTGGAACTAGCAGAGCTCTCTTTGCATCAAAAGTCAATGTGTTTATCCCTCAGAATAATTAAACAAAAATTTAACTGAGTGTAAGTGTAAACTTTATTGTGTGAGTTTTGTTCTCTGACATTCCAGAGAAAAAAAATTAGATTTTTTAAAAATCTGGATGCACTTCTAATGTTTAGTTAGTGGCTAGAAGGGAGCCCATGCCCGTGCTCCCATGTGTCTAGTCAATAAATGAGCTGCCACATCTGTGCAAAGCATGATTTGTGGCCAGAGGGGTGAGGGCCCCTCTCACTTGAAGAGTGATTTGCTCTGATTATGTAACTTCCTGTAGGCCCTGCTGCTATGCCGAGGTCCAGCCCTGGGCCTGTCCCATGCTCTGAGGGGCTCCTGCACACTCCAGCCTTGGCAGACACTGTCTCCTTGCCACCACAGCAGTAGCTGGGGTCACTGGCTGCGTGCCTGCTGACTGGTAGGGATTCTGCTCCTGGATTCTGCCTTTGGCTCTTGGGTGCCCCCATCAGGATGCTTCCTGCAGAGGCCAGTCAGCTGCTCAAGTACAAGACTTGAACATTTGCAAAAAAAAAAGTACTATTATTAACCTTCATGGGGTACTTAAATCCCCCACTACAATTGTATTAGTGCTTATTTGGTTTTTCATGTTACTTAATATTTGTTTTATATAGTTGGGGGCATTTATATTTGGTGCATATATGTTTATGATTGTCAGCTCTTCCTCTTGAATTGTTCCCTTTACAAGGATGTAGTGTCCTTCTTTGTCTCTCTTAATGAGTTTTGGTTTGAAATTTACTTTATCTGAGAATAAGATTGCTACCCCTGCTTTTTTCTGGGCTCCTGACGCATGGAGAATTGTTTTCCATCCTTTCACTTTCAGTCTATGGACTTCCTTTTGCACTAGGTGTGTTTCTTGTATACAACATATTGTTGGATTTTGCTTCTTAATCCATTCTGCCAATCTGTTTCTCTTGATTGGTGAATTGAGGCCATTAACATTGATGGTTACAACTGATATATTTTGACTTATTCTTGTCATGTTTTTGTCCATTTGTTGACTCTTTTTACTTTTTCTCCCATCTCCTTTTAGTTTCTTGCCTTGCCTATTTGATTTGGTCTGTTGGGCCTCATGTTATTGTGAATTTCGTTGTCCTTTTCTAGGATATTGTTTAGAATTCCTTGCAGTGCTGGTTTGGTGTTCATGAAATTTCTCAGGTGCTCTTTGTCGTGGAAGTATTTTATTTCCCCATCTATTTTGAAAGAGAGTTTTGCAGGATACAAAAGTCTAGGTTGGAGATTCTTTTCTTTTAGGACTTGGAATACCTCACTCCAGGCTCTCCTTGACCTAAGGGTTTGTGTTGAAAAGTCTGCTGTGATTCTAATGGGCTTCCCTTTGCATGTGATTTGTTTCTTTTCTCTTACTGCTTGTAGTATTTTGTTTTTCTGTTGGATTTCTGGAATCTTGATTATTATATGTCTAGGTGTAGATTTTTTTTGATCGTGGCTAGTTGGGGTTCTATATGCCTCACTTATCTGTATGTCTAATTCTTCCCTTCTGTTTGGGAAGTTTTCTGTCATTAATTCTGTGAAGAGCTTTTTTATATCATTTGTGTTTTCTCCTGTTTTTTCATGAATTCCTATCAGTCTTATGTTATTTTTCTTTGTATCGTCTAGGAGTTGTTGGATTGATTTCTCATGATCCCTTACTGTTTTTAATAGACCTCTTTTTTCACGGTCACTGACTGCTATCCTATCTTCTATATCTGAAATTCTATCTTCGCAATCTTTTATTCTGTTGCATACACTTTCAATAGAGTTTTTAATCTCCTGGATATCTGTTTGAATCTGTTTTATGGATTCCATTTCTTTCCTCTTTTGGGCATTCATTGTTTCCATTTCTTTCTTATGCTGAGTCTTCATGGCTTCTATCATGGTCTTGAGCTCATCTATTTTTTTGTCAGTTTCTGCTCTAGAGTCTCGAATCATGACTTCCGTTTTGCTCATCATCTCTCTGGTTAACTGGGAAATTATTTCTGATTTGAATTTTTCTAGAGCCTGGTTGATCTGTTTTGTTACCTCCCGTGCTATGGGTCCAGGGAGTCCTGTTGGTTCACTATCAGACTTTTCATCCTCATTTGTCCTACTATTTGCCATTGGTGAACTGGAAATCTGTTTTTGTGTCTTGCTTAAGTGTTTTCTCATTTTTATTTTTTATTGTTGGGTTGTCCTTCTTTAATTTCTGGGTATTACTTAAATCTTCATGGATTAAAACCAGATATCCATGTAAAGAAAGACCTAATAATGTAGGATATAAAGACAATAGTCTGAGGAGTACTGTCGGATCAGTATTCTGTTCAAAGGGACAGCTGTTACTCATCCCCCCCCATTCATGGTGATTTAGGATGAATTACAACCAATCTGAAATCTGAATTATCAAGAATAAGATGCTCTCTTTTAAAAGCTATAGTTCATTAACATATTAATAAATTATATTTGCTCCTCCTGAAAACATGATCAAATCACTGGGCTGTAACCTGAGGCTTTGGAGAACCAGTTGCATCTTAAAGCTATCTGTGGTGGTTAATCTTGGCGATGTTGACTTGACTGACCCTGGAGACTGGGGGAGCACACTCCTGGTATGTTTGGATGAGTCATGGAGGCCGAATTTGGGTATTCTATCTCACCCCTCACCCTGCCCTGCTCTGATTCCTGGGTGCCATAAACCAAGCAGCTATGCTCTGCCATGCCCCCCTGCCATGATGTTCCTGACCTTGGGCTAAACTTCCTTAAACCATGAGCTAAACTGAAACTCTCCTTCTTTAAACTGTCAATATGGGGTATTGTGTCCCAGAAATGAGAAAGCTGAGTAACGTACTGTCAATGAGTGATGAGAAGACAATGTGAAATCTACATCTATTTAAAAGCATACACATGGACATCAAAGGGTCGTTCATTGAATTCCTGCAATGGTAACCTGAAAATCTTAGATTTAATTAAATCTGAAAAATTAAGACATAAAATCATGTGCATTGCTGATAAATCTCCAGGAAATATGTAATGATCTCTCTGCCATAAAGCTATGAAGAGATGTAGCTTAGGGTGTACTTCAGTGGCAGGACAGTAAAATAGCATACATGAGGTCGTGGATTTGATTCCCAGTAATATAAAAATAAAAATGTAAAGATAAAAATCTAGAGACAAGGTAAGTGCTTTGAATATTCTTCCCAGAAAGACCCACAAGTATCTATCATAGTATAAAAATTTATAGGCCCTCCTATTCATTTTATTCAAATTTAAACACTCCTAAAAATAATAATGTTAAATGTTAAAAAGATAACATATTAGGCAATAATACAAGTTATAGTGAAGACTGAGTGCAATAAGTGCACTTATTTAAGATAGAAAATCAAACTAAATCAATACTTGTAAAATGTTGGGAAATGCCGTATCTTTATTATCACACCAAAATTCCACTGAAAAAACAGTTTTAGATTTATAGAAAAGCCATGAACGTAGTCCAGAGAGTCCGTGTACTCCAAAACCAGTCTCCTCTATCATTAGTATTTTATGTTAGCATGTGTACTTGTTACAAGCATGACTCCAGAGCAAGGTATAACTTTTGACTAAAGCCCATCCTTCACTTAGATTGCCTTGTTTTTTACGTGTCTTTTTGTGTTTTGTTCTAAGATCCTACCGAACACATCCCATTACATTTAGTCAACTATATCTCTTTAGTCTCTGGCTACGATCAGTTCTCAAACATTTCTTGCTTTTGTTGACCTTGGCAAATAATGTGTCCACCACTGCTCAATTTATATTTCTATGATATTTCTTTCATAATTACATTATGGGATTAAGGGCATTTGGGTAGAGGAACACAGAGATTGCATCAAGGTACAGACAATCAGACCAGCCATGTTCATGGTTATATTGACTTTAATAATTTGGCTAAGGTAATACTGGTCAGGATTCTCTCCTGAAAGTTTACTCTGTCCCCTTCTCCTTCCCATACTGTGAGCTTTGGAAGAAAGTTGTTATTGGAGAGTGAGAAGCTGTGCTCCTCCCCTTTGTGGAGATACATACCTTTTTGGAATTTTTCTACATGACAGATAGATCTCTTCTCTAGTTACCTATTTTTTCAACAATTTATTTTCCTCAGTGTGAACTCCTGGGTATTTATTTCATATTTTAGACTATGGCCCAATACTACTTTGTTTTCTAGTTCATCACTCCAGTTTCTGGCTATTGAGAGATCTTTGAATTGGCTGCCAGTACCCTTTGAATTCATTGTGAGATGTTGTCTGCTTTTGAGCACTTCCTTATTTTATGGTACTAAGAAGTGGTACAGGCCCATTTTGTATATTTTCTGCCCCATTCCTAGAAATGTTTTTCTCCAAGGGATCTTGGTGCCATCTATTGAAGAATCACATTAGAAACCAAAATCTGTGCACAGGTTTTCTCACTGCAATTTTAAGGAAATACATATGTTTGTGTTGCAATCCCATGTTCATGCACATTTATCCTACATTCCTGTGGGATGCAGCTTTAACAACTAGGCTACAGTGCTATGTACAGTTTCTTTTCATTTAGTTTTAGTCTACAATTGTCTCCAAACTTATCAGCATTGTTTCCCCCATTCTCTTCTTTTGAAGTGGTTTCATGTATTTTAATAGTTTGATGTCTGCCTTCCTTTCTCTTTCCCTTTTTCTTTTTTCTTTCTTACTTTCTCTTCCTTCTTTCCTTCATTTTGCTTACTCTGTATTTATTTTAAAATTTTCATATATTAAGGTTCAATCTATGTGTAACAAAGAAAAACAGATTTAACATGCGTAGTGTCATTGTATCAGTAATTACAATATTATAACAGTGTCATTGCTTAATAACTCTCCATGCGTCACCTATTTAATCCACTTATCTTTTTACCTTTTTTTTCATTTTGCAAAATATTTTGCAGTTGAAATTATTCCACATGTAGCTCTTTCAGACTTGCTTCTTACTATAAGTAATATGCATTCGAGTTTCCTGCATCCCTTCTCTCTCTCTCTTTCTCTTTCTCTCTCTCTCTCTTTCTCTCTCTCCCTCTCTCTCTCTCTCATGTTTTTCTTATTAGCTCATTTCCTTTTATGGCTGAATAATATCCACTGTATGGGTATACCATATATTATACCATATATATGGATATTATAATACAGTGTATTTATTCATTCACTGAAATACATGTTGGTTGCTTCTACCTTGAAATTGTTATGAATTAGGCCGTTACAAACAGGGATGTGCAGAGTTTCGTGTGACCGTGAGCTTTCAGATTAGTTTATCAAGGAGTGTGATTGTTAGATCTTAGTGTAAAATTACATTTAGCTTTGTACAACACTGACAGATTGTCTTCCAAAGTAGCTGCACAATGTTTTACTTCCACCAGCAATGAACAAGAGTTTCTGTAGCTCTTCATTCCTGTTATCATTTGGTACTGTAATTTTTAAAGATTTTAAGATTTCAAATGAGTCCTTGCTCTTTATCAGATATGTGTTTTGCACACATTTCTTCTTGGTAAATCCCTTGTATTTTCATTCTCTTAACACTTTCTTCCATAGAGCAAAAGTTCTTGACTTTAACCAAGTCTAATTTTTCAATTTCTTCATGGCTCATGCTTCCACTGTCACATCTCAATGCAAACCAAGATCACTCAGTTTTCAGCAATACTGTAGTTTTCAGATGGGATAGGTATCTGGGATGTGAAGGGAACAGGGTCAAGATAACATAGCCTGGATTTCTATACAGATGTCTTGAACTCCGAACATCATAATCTTACTATATTTTAACTCCTCTTGAGAACAATGCTGTATGAAAATCAAATGAGACAATGTATGGCTAGTGCTTGAGTCATGTTGAAAATGATCTAGTATATTAATATATATTATAATATGTAATAATATTATATATATATATATATATATATATAAAACCTCTGGCTTTGATTTAATTTACAATCACACTAATTCATAGTAAAACCTCCTTGATGCACTAGGCTAATGAAGCTTCACTGAATTTAAAGTAGCTTTATGGAACTTTATATGGTTGTGATTAAATAATGTATAAATCTAGAAGACCTTCAGTATGGTATATATATACTTTCTGTAAAAGCTATAATCTTTTTCTTAATAAGACAGTTGGACTAGGATTTTAGAGAAGTTCCCACTCATTCCCTTGGGTCTTGTTCCTTTGCATCACCAAAATAAAATATTCGGCATCCATTATTTACTACAGGGACAATGTATTCTCTTACAAATGCAATAAATAAGCAAGGAGAGTTTACATGAGAAGAGGTGGGGAGTAGCCCGTGAAGTCAGACTACAGGTGTTCATGATAACTTCTAATATTTTTGAACTTTTACAGTGTGCTACATGTTGAACTTTTACAGTGTGCTAGCATTTAGCATGTACTGTCTTACTTTAGCCTCTGTTGTTATTACCATTATTATTATTCAGAGCTCAACATTGAATTGGTTTACTATGCAAGTCATAATATTCCAAGTGTGCTACACAAGGAAATGACTGTCTTCTGTGCTAACAAGAAAGCATGAGTAGGATAAACAAAAGCATTTGGCTAATGTTGGATGCTGAATCGTTGTTAGTATGTGTCAAGGAAAAGACCAGTAGTCCAGCCGATTAACCTAGCAAACTAATTCAAGGAGGCAGTGCTATTCTGTTTGACTAGACTACCCAGAATCAGCTGAGAATTAGCTTCAAGACAAACCAGTAATGTATCACAGCAGACACATATGCACAGCTGATACAGGGAGCAGTAATACCTACTTTGAAGTGAACTCTTCTCTATGTACTCATTGTTTTGCATGTTGAATAATACCCATCTTCAGTTAAGACTGGCAAAAATCAAAATTTTTTTAATAACAGTCAAGGTCAAATTGATTCAATACAATAAAAATGTGCTGTGACCCATCGAACAGCTGACACTAACAGGAGCTGAGCAGCTCTATGCATGGTTCCAAAATAATGCCTAAAGAGACTTAACTGACCTTGACAGATAGCAAGATGTTCATACTGGTTAACACAGGTCTCACTTTAACTTGGTTTTAAACACCCAGCAGAAAAGAATAACCAAAAGAGGCAGTCAATGAACAGGCACTAGTGACAGAGAGACTTGTGAGGTCACCATTCCAACTCCCTATAAAGGCATAGATCTCCAAATAGTAAACCAGATAACCCAGTCTCAAAAAACGCTACAACACCTATTTAATACCGCCCTCCACTATCTCCCTGTCAGTATCTCAGACTGTCGGATGTGTATGTCCATTTACCCCTGCTCGTTCACTCCAATTCCCGTCCCCCTAGATCTTAACCTGTCTGTCTCAATTACTGGCAATTTATCCACAGTTCTGGGACCCTTCGCTACGTGTCTCCCATTTCTATACAAACCACTAACTTGACCTGCATGGGGCAAAATGACAACATCACTTGCCTTGCTTGCTCCCTCTCTATCTCCGAAGAACATCTGATCTGCCTGTCCAATGGCCTATACTTCATATGTAATCAAAACGCATTCTGATTGATGCCTCAGTCAATGTTTTTGTTACATATCCTTCCCTAGCCCTCCCATGACCATTTATACAGAAGATCAGATGTCTAAACAAGTTTTGCCACAGAACACAATCAGAAAAAAAAAAAAAAAGGCAGCTCCCATTCTATGCTTCTTCTTAATTGGAGCTGGGGCCTGCACTGGGATGGCAATGGGGACAGTGGGCATTTCTACATCCACACACTGCTATCAGGCCTGTCCACAGAGATTTCAGAAGACATGGATAAAATAAGCCAGCCCTTAAATACAGCACAAGATCAAATAAATTCTCTAGTAGCAGTCGTGTTACAAAATAGAAGGGCTCTTGCCATGCTGACAGCATCCCAAGGGGGAACATGCCAGGTGCTAGGTGAAGAATGCTGTTGTTTTGTTAACCAGTCAAGGATTGTTAGAGCAAAGGTTAAAGAATTACAGCGGTGTATCGAAGAGCGAGAGAGAAGATGGAATTCTTGAGGCACAAACCAGAACTATTCCTGCCTTCCCCAAATTGTGCCTTGACTACTTCCCTTGTTGGACCCACTGGCTTGTATATGCCTTTTAATCATGATAGGGCCCTGTCTCTCTGTTTTCAAAATTTCTTGCAGGAACACATGAGGGCATTTACCAACCAGTCATGGAACTCCTCGTGGTGGGGTATCGGCCACTGAGGCAGAGGGAAGAAGCCCCACCTACCTCTGCCCCCACCAGATCCAGGCTTAGCCCCTACCTGCGCCCCTTTGTCAGCTTGAAGCAGCTCCAGAAGAGACCTTCACCCAATAACCATAAAACAAAAGCCGGGAAGGTGAGATTCCTTTTACCTTCAGATGGCCCTAGCTAGTGATGTCACAAGCTCCCCCAATCCCTGGCCGCTACATCACTCAATCCACCCCAGCTCCTGTAAGAAGGGCTCCCTGTCTCAGCCATACTGCTCTCTCCTTTGTTCAAAGACAGCCCAGCAGATCTTCCTCATAAGAGGCTTGTTATGGTCCTGAAAAAAAATTTCTAATGGCTCTAGTGGCTTTAAACAGAAATTTCTTGCTGGCTCCAGGGAAAAGACTACAGGTGAGTGCAGCCCCAGCCTCAAACATGAACTGGGGGTATAATTCTTAAATTGGAGGTTATTTTATATTGAGGTGTGAAATGTGACTTCTTATAATTTCTTGATCGAATTACCCTGAATATGAGAGTTGGACCTTTCTGGGTGGGTTTGAGACTGATGAAATCCACAAGAATGATGATATTTACCCTTATTTAATTAGTATTAGTATTAGTATGAGTAATTAGTATTTTTTACACCCAATTCCCAATCCTTTAGCCTTCTAGAGAATTTGAAAGTATAAAACCAAAAGTAAAGGTAAAGAAAGGTATGGCTTGGTAATAGCACCCTGATTTCTTTCTGAGATATTAATTCTCCTAGATCCATTAGCTCTGCCTTGAAATTTATATTAACCAGAATGATGCAAAAAGGAAAAAAAAGAGAAAAGAATGATGGAGTTTATTCATTACAGAAGTGACAATTTCAAAGAAATGTACAATAGATTTTGTCTCTCAACTGCTAAACAGATTTTGACTTTCCCCCCCAGAAGTTTTTGTTTTCAACATTGCCTTCAATTTCTCAAATCTCCTGGTAGTTATCCAGTAAATTCATTTTATTACTTACATTAACTGGAGTTGGTTTCTTCTTTGCTGGTTTCAAAATGTTACAGTTGAATCAGGTACTATTTCAAATGAAGCACCGATAAATTAATAACCTCACTAGGCATATGTTATATATTTTTTTCTCTAGAGTAACTTTTTAGAAGCAAGTTAGGGCTGATCAGCCAAGAGAAGGACTGATGAGAGAGAATGTGGAAAATTCTGGGAGTTTCTTAAAAAGACAAATGGCTGCTTAGTGTGTGCCAGGGCGAAGCCCCCGGCAGTTGCTCGCACAGGCCCAAAATGAAGAACCCCTTAGTCACCACTCCCTTTCTAAGCCCAGTCATTATCACCTCAACTTCTCCCTTTGGGTGGACTCATTTACATATAATTCTTTTTTTCAAAAAGTGATTTGATATATTGTATGGTCACACCAAGAAAACGAAATACAGGTCAGGCACAATTCTGAAAAGGGGTAAAAACAGAAAGCATAAGAAATGTGTGAATGGATCCGCGATGCCCGAGTGATTCATTTTAATAATCTATTGGTAAAACAATAGTAATTGCATATTGCAAGGGCGAAGATGTCTTATCTGAAAGCCAGGGACATTTAGACACATCGAAAGGCAAAAAGAAGGATGAAGACAAGAGCAACAGAAGTTGATCATCCATTTCCAGCAGCACAACGGATCGGCTCCGAGCATAAAGAATGTCATGTTGCTTCTCTACTAAAAACTTCTCAATGGCTCCACTTGTGCTTAGAATTGACCCACAGGAACTATGCTGTCGGGCCTTTTTAGGGCTCCAATCTCATCTCTGGTCCCTCTGCCCCAACTTATACTGCTTTAGTCACATGGGTCTTTTTGCAGCTTTTGAACAGATTGAGCAAGTATCCTAATAGCTCCTGGCCTTGTATTTTCCTCTGATTTATTCCCATTCCCTAAAGCTCCCAAACTAACTCCCCAAACTAACTCATACCTTTGGTTCCAGGTTAAATGCCATCATCACCAGAGCCAACTCTGGCTACCCTCTTGACTGTGTGACCCTCACTCCCTAGTGCTCACCTGTTTTCATAAGGAGGCAATGGTTATTACACCATTAACCATTATTTACATGGTTAGAGTCTGTTTCTCTGTATAATATAAGCTCCCTGAGGGTGACCTTTCTGTGTACCTCAATCACCCGTTATCCTTGATACCACTATAAGGGTGACTTGTGGACAGTAGATTCTCAGTTAAGCATTTTCAAATACAGTCATAGCTTGGTAATTAACAGTTTTGAAAATCATTGAATGGGGCTCTTCGTGCATTTTGATGTGAAAATTGTCTTTCAATACTCATTGTTTATCCCTGTACTCACATCTTTATCACCTGGAAAATTATCTACTAGGTGAGAATAGCACATAGACAATACTGGTATTTTATGACACACCTACACTTGCAGCCATGCCAAGAGATCGACCCCAGTGATTCTCACAACCCAGTATTCGTGTTTTGTCATCTTTTCCCACATGGAACAAAGCTCACCTCACACATCATTCACAAGATACCGCAGAAAGGGCACTGTGTGGTTTTCAGGGCTAAGTTGAAATGTGTACAGCTCCCTTTGAAGAGTTGCTTGAGGAAAGCCAGCCAGCATGCTGTGAGGGTCACAGCCTACCAGTCACAGGGCGAAGTCCCAATGGTAAAGAATAAAGTGTCTTTTGAATAGCCAGCATCCACCTGTGATGGGTGGGAGTTATCTTACCACTGGCCCCTCTAGTCCCCACCAAGTCCACAGCTGATGGCAGCCACTGGAATCTTTCTAACTGTATCCTCATGGATGCCCTGAGATGGAACCACCAGCTAAGCCAGTCGGGAAGTGTTCACCCACAGAAACTGGATGAGCTAATAAGTCTTATTATTTTATCTGCTACGTTTTGAGAGTAATTTGTTGTACAGCAGCAGATAATCAATACACTATCTCCCAGCACCTGCAAAATAGTATTATTACCACAGAAAAGGTAACTAGCTACCTCAGCAATAATAAGAATTGTAAGGTGCCTGCTACCTGAGTGGGACTGAGGCAACGGATACACGTGTAAGGAAGAAGATTATTGGTTATTTCTAGTGCTCACACGGAGAAGCCGCAACAGCAGGCAGTGAGCATCAAAACTGATTTCTCTCATTTTGTGAGGGATCAGGTGAAATAGAGCGGACAGGGCAGAACTTTAAGAGGGTTCAGTCTTTCTTAGTTATCTTAGAGGATATGATCACTCAGAAAAGCAAGACCCAAGTCTACGCTCATCAGACTTTACCTAAAGGCATGAACAGCTCACAAAACCACAAAAACCAGAATGCAAAAGGGCCTAGTGCATGCGTGCTAATGCTGATAATTGTGCTTATGATACTTTATCTCTCACTCGGACCCCCAAAGGCATTTGTATAGCCACTGTTCATCCTAAATGGAAGAGCCTGTGAATCAGGATTGAGAGAGATTTCCTGACTTCAGATACCTTTGATGAAGCCTTCTAAGATAGATTTCATTTTCTTCAGGTTCTGATAACTGAATCACACTTCTAAGGTAAAACAAATGGAAGGTGTTAAATAATAGGAAATCTTCAAAAATAAGACTTGGTGGTAATAAAAGACAGTTTCAGTTATTTTCTCTCTTTCTCTCAAACACAAGCTTATTAGAAATCCAGGGTAGAAAAAAGAAAAAAAAATAGATTTGTGATGGAATTTAGAGCTTTCAAATTGTGTTTAACCATGCTTAGGAAAAAAATAAAATTGGCATTGGTGAGATTAAAAGTTAGGCACACAATTTCAGCCAGCCACTATAGATCGCACATGTGTTCATTTGAACTATGGATTTTTGAATCTCAATCTTTCAGACAATAAATTATATATAAATTCTGTTTGTTTTAATACCTCTTACCACAGCTACATCTACATTATAAAATAAGAAAAATCAAGTTCTCTAACACAGCAAACATGAATGACATAAAGAAAAAATTGGAGATAGTGCAGTATTTCTTCATAGAATGATAGGTTCAACAATTCAAAATATTGAAACATATGACTGTAATTTTGAATTACCCTCTAAATATATTGGAAGCCAGAAAAGCAGGGGCTAAAACTGCAGAGAACAGATGTATAATGTAATAAAACATGTGGGAGACAGCAAATAAACTGGTCGGGGAGCAAGAAGGGACAATGATGATCTGATATGCCACACTCTAAACTTAATTGCCTGTGAGGATCACAGCATTTCTGTGGTGATTTCCACTCGCTAAGAAGCCACATTACCCATTTTTGCGTAACAGCCTTAGAAGTTACCGATTCATAATGTCATACTCCTCGCGGAGGATCAGGCAAGTTCCAGGCTGTGTTAGTTTTCCAGTGCTGCATAACAAACTACCACCAATCTAATTGCTTAAAATGACACCCACTTAACATCTCACGTGGATCTGGACTCTGCCACATTCCAGCTGGGTTCTCCGCTCATGGTTTCTCAGGTCTGAAATCAAGGTTATCAGCTGGGTGGGTCCACATTTGGAGAGCAGATAAGGCAAAGATATACTTCCTCATTTCCTCGGGTGTTAGCACAGTCAATATTCTAGCATTTGTATGGCTTCCGCCTCCCTCTCCCTTGCCATGGCGCCCTATCCATGAAATGGCATTTGTTATGTCGAAGCAAGCAAGGGCATCTCTGCAGCTTGGAGCTTCTCAAAACTTTGGTTCCTGACCATTGGACCTGATTTTTAAAGGGCTCATCGGATTAGCCTAAATCCATACACCCTCAGGAAGGGTGGATTATTCAGAGCACACCACAAAGCGGGAATTTTAGGAGCACATAGTTTGGAGTGAATTATGCACAGAAGAGTAGCTTGAGCTACAGGCATGTGCATATGACCAGTAGGCCTGGTTTTCACCTTTTTTCCTTTTATTCTTGTAAGAAAATAAGCTTCTTGGGGCTCTGAAGCTGTGCCCAGACATGTTTCACCAACTCAGCTGCTGTAATCACTTGGTTAAAAGAAATGGAATCTTAGCTAAATGATCGATCTAATCAGTGTTGTGAGCTAACAGGCTACAAATGTATGGTGAGCTTTGCTCACGCTGCATAAAATACGAAGAGGTTTGTTTGGTGCACAAATCACAAAGGAAAGAAAGAATAGATCCCAAACCTGTCTGCCCTTCCTACAGCAGTGATTGACATATTACATCTTACCAGAGAAAATGTGTAAAGTGCTTTCTAAAATAGAACTCAGTCTTCCCCGACTTTGTACATCAGAGATAAAATGGGACAAAGTTTATACTCAGCTGAAAGTTCTTCCTATTTCTAAAAGCCTTTGAATTTATTTTGACTCCATTGCTACCAGGAAATAGCATCTAAGTGCCAAAATTATAGAATATGGTGCATAGTAAAAGGAAGTGTTATTTACTAGCAGTGTAGGCTTGACAAAGCACTTCATTTCTGTCTTTCTCTTCTGTAAGATGGGAATAATGAAAGCGCCTATCTTTTAGATTTGTGTTTGTCAAATGTGAAATGCAGAGAGCCTGACATATAATAAAGGATTATTAAATTTTAATATGTACTACAACTGCTACTACTACTACTGCTGCTGATACTATCAGAATAAAAACATTAGTGCCCTAGAATTGTTGACAACAAGTGTGTCTGTCTCCATGCCTAATTGGTAGTTCTTAAATCTTTGTGTACATCAAAAATCACCTGGTAAGGCTGCTTAAACACATTCCAAGACTCATCCCCAGAACTACAAATCAGTAATTCTGGGATGGGTCTCTGAAAATGGGTATGACACACGCACAATCTCTGCTTATTGTGAATTTAGCCCCTTTGGCAAGGGAACAAAAATACTCAATCCAAGTAGTTATATGATATCCCACTGCACAAGTTTCTATAGACTTCTTAAAGTCTATAAAAAGAGAGCCAATTTCAGTTAACTATGACATGCTAAACATCATCTAATTCAGCAAACACTGGGAAGAATGGCAGGTTATATCTTAAAATCTTGGTTAAAAAGTAGAAAAATTTCAGATGAAAGTTAATGTATGGATCATAATTACTGAGAGATCACTCTATATTCTTCAAGAGGAGCTGAATCCTCAAGTATTTGTTTTGGTTTAGGTAATTTGGGACTACTGGTACTATTTTTCTAAAGTTATTCATACAATTTGCTAACTGGTTACAATACAGACATATAGTCCAAGGTGAATGGATGGCATAGAACCCCAGAATATTGCTTGGAACCTTTTGACAGAAAGTTTTCTTGAATTGTGGGTAGGGGTCAGAATGTAAATCAAAAGCTGTTGGTAGTTCTTTTGTTTGTCAGGTAACATCCACTCAGAGGAGGGGAGGCCTCAAGGTTGGAGGCTGATTGATGATGTTGTAGAAAAGGGGATTGAATGAGCCTAAAGCCATGATGTCACTGGTCTTTTGATTCTTATATCGGTGGCAATACATCCTCCTTCTTGTTCAATCTGGCCAGTTTAAAATGATTTTTGTATTCATAAAGGACTATGAATAATATTGTACGGAAATTGCTTTTAAAAAAACAGAAGACACTATCTGCATATACTTGACAACGTGCTATGAGAAAACAGAGACAGTAAGGAGGGGAAATACAATTTTAATATCTATCTCATTTTGAGATTGTCAGCCACTAATTGTCATTTTGGATACTCTTTTTCAACAAAGACTCATACTGTCTACATTGACATAGAAGTAAATTCAAACCATCCATTTTCATAGTCTTTAATAAACATGTGATGTATCTCATTCCTACTGTTATGTTAGACATACTTTAAAACCCACCCCAAATCCTTTATTATCCACCAAAGACTATTGAATACTTGTGTATAAATCTATATTTTTAAAGTAGAGCATACAAAAAATACGTACAGTCATTCAAATCTCCACAGGACAAATGGAGTGATAAAGAAAGTTCGGACTATGTCATTAATTACTGGGTGACTACGTCGGGGTGACGATGTTTTTACTTCTATTATAATGAATTCCAGTAAATTATGTCCACAGAATGTTTTCCCATGTCTTCTGAAAGTTGTACCAAGTAAGGAGAAAAATCTGCACTACTGTTAACATTTTGCCACCTAATACATTTTCTTCTTAGTGTGAAGAGGGCCAAGTCTTTCATTAATCACTTTTTTTCCTTCATCTCTTCTCAAGTAAATGGCAATTGTGGTTTTCTGTGACACAGTTTGTAATCATTCAGACCTATAATCTATTCCTATGGGAAGTCACATCAGTTGCACACAAATGAACGAAGTAATTGGAATAAAATAATCCAGGAACATCTCTAGCCACTCTCTAAAATCATGCTAATTCTGCCTTTGCATTATTACAGTAACAGCTACAAAATACTACTAGAAGTGTCCTGCTATTGAGCTCCAAAAATGCACATTTTACAGGTGCAGGAGTGAGAGTCAGAGATGAGATGCCTTGTCTAGAGCCACTGACCTCTGACAGACATTTAGTTCTATGTTCTGTTGTATTCTTCATGTCACTTCACAGTAATTTTACCTCTTTGAGAACTCAGGATAGCTCTAGGTCAGCGCAATGTACACCAGCTGGATGAGAGGGACTATTACAACAGATTTTAAAATGAACACAGCCAGAGGCTGCCTCTTTCCAATAATTTCCATTGACTTTATTGGCTAAGAGTTTCAGTTCATAAAGCATGAACTCCTGTACTGAACAGGTTTAAATCATTTCTGGAAAAGCTTGATGTCTAAAAATCATCTGTGTCTTCCTCCACATAATCCTTGTGCTGCAGTGTTAAGTCACGGTGCATTTACCTGGACTTGCTCAGGTTATGGAATTCCAATGCATTACATACAATGTCAGCTTTATACTGTGTGTGGACCTGCAATTCGCCATTCTAAAGTCTTTAATAGCATATGATTTACTAAGTGGGAAGAGTTATGCTTGAAGTGAATGGATAAAAGGGGAAGTGGGTTATAGGACATATGGGAAGCCAAGAGATACAATGAGAACAGATTCTAGACTAGAAAATTCTAGCCCTTGGTTATCTTATAGGTTAGTCATTAACTTTCTGGATGACCTTGAGCAAATCACTTCAGCCCTACGAATTTCAGTTTATGCATAACGGCTCTGGAACAGTCCCTCAATAAACTCAGTTTGAGATCTGTACAGAAAGCATGGTAGAGAAGATACAATGGATCATCTGTGGTTTTAATCTGTTCTTCTTCTAGTGATCTGACACATTTTTTCAGTCCAGGTGAGTTCCATGGTGGATGCAACCTGATTCTCCCTTCCTAAACCCAGTAAAGGTGTGATTCAGACCAATTTCTCAGACTATCCCTTCTTCCCCTATAGACACAGTTATTGGTTCAGAGCTGAATGTGTCATCAAAAAGAGCCTGTCGGGGTCACTTTTGGATCTCACATAAAAAAGGAAATTGAAAAAGAGCCAGTCTTTTCAGGATTCCTGAAAGGCCAATGTAAGTCTGGACCTTCCTATGATCATCTTTGCTATGAGGGAAAGAGTTCTTGTCTAAGCATTAAGTCAGCCCAAAGGAAAGCAGAGAAGATAAATTTTAAAAAACATCTGTTTTCCGGTTTGACATGTTAGAGGCTTGGAAATTACTATTCTATTCACATAAGTGAAAACCTGAACTCACCGAAAAGTAAATAATTTCTGGTTCATAAGAGAAGTGAGATCATAGGGAAAACTGCCATGCTCAAAACTGGAAAGAGAAAAAGGTAAATAGAAACACACACACACACACACACAGAGAGAGAGAGAGAGAGAGAGAGAGAGAGAGAGAGAGAGAGTAGAAACCTCCCCAGGATCCAAGGTCAGAGTAGGAAAACCTTAACTGTGAGTGAAGAATTGCTGGAGGGTCTATGTGGACAATCTGAGAGTTAAAAACTCCAGGGAGAAGCAGTCATAAGGAGACTCCACTCTCTTTTATGAGTTTTACCCAAGTTATCAAATTGAATGTTGGAGAAAAGCCTCCTAGTGCTTCCAGCAGATAGAAGGGAAAAAGAAACCATTCTGAAATATGCCAGAACACTGTAACAAGTCCACCTTCAGAAGAAACTCATTGACCAGGCCTAACCTGA
Organism: Fukomys damarensis; assembly: GCF_012274545.1. Taxonomy (NCBI): domain Eukaryota; kingdom Metazoa; phylum Chordata; class Mammalia; order Rodentia; family Bathyergidae; genus Fukomys; species Fukomys damarensis. The sequence continues at coordinate 2,427,647 of NW_022900940.1, read as the reverse complement.
TGGGGTTTCTCAGAGCCTTACTGATCTGGGAACAGCAAAATGTCCAACTCCAGCCAGAGCTAGATTTCCATTTGAGAAAAGGAAAATCCCCAACTCCAGCTCACTCTAATCAACAAAGCTGGGAGAATAAAGCTGAAGTACATAGGACATCCTCACAAAAATACTGAGACCTAATTACAGGACTACAGAGTGTCTCCTCTCTCCCCACCCCTTACCTCTGCATTATAGTCATTTCTTCTGTGTTGTACATTATGCTGGGCCATAAAGAAAAAATTACAAAACATATTAAAAGGCAAATAACGTAGTTTAAAGAAAGGAAAACCCAGAATCAGGCACAGAAGGATTCTGGAATTATCAGGAAAGGAGCTTAGGGCAACTATGACTAATATGCTAAGAGCTCTAACAGGTAACAACAGATTCAGAAACAGATGGCCACCCAGTACTCTGGGAGGGTGAGGCAGGAGAATCGCAAGTTCAAGCCCAGCCTAAACAATTTAGTGACTTAGAGATACCTTGTCTCAAAAAAAAAAAAAAAAAAAAAA
>NW_022900940.1:2361600-2426929 GCF_012274545.1 Fukomys damarensis | reverse complement strand
GGTATGCCTTAGTGTGAAGGCCTTGTGTGTTCAATCCCCAGTACCATTAAAAGAAAACAAATGAGCAATAGAAGTGGAGAGATGTTAATTCTAAGAAAGAACCAAAAAATGTTACAGATAAAAAAAAGAAAACAAACAGTAACAGATAGGAAAAATACTTCTTGATGGGCCCATTAATAGGCTGACCATAGCTGAGGAAAGAAACCCTGAGCTTGAAAATAATTCAATAGAGTTCTTCAAAATTGAAAAGCAAGGAGATGCAGGACTGGGAAAAAGAGAACAGAATAAGAACTGTTGGTCATCTACAACAGGATTAATACTCTTATAATGGAAATACACAGAAAAGAGAAGGGAGCAGAAAAAAATATTTGAAACAACAATGACTGTGAATTCACTTTAATGTCAGACATGAAATTTCAGGTCCAGGAAGCTCTGAGAACCAAACAATGTGTATGTGTGCATGTGCGTGTGTGTGTGTGTGTGTGTGTCTGTGTGTGTGTGTGTGTCTGTGTGTCTGTGTGTGTGTGAGTGTAGGAGGCACCTTAATAAATAAACACACCATTTCAAGCTACAGAAAATCAAAGATAAAATCCTGAAAAAGCTAAGAAAAACAAACAAACAAACCCTACATATAGAGGAGCAAAAATAAGAACTACATCAACTTCTCAAAGCCCATACAAGTAAGAGAGAGGAGTGAAGTATGGACAGTACTGGGTGAAAATGATAATCTGCATCTTGTGCAATTATCTTTTAAAAGAGAAAGAGAAACAAAGGCTTTTCTCAAATACAAATGACAATTTGGACCTGCCTTACACAAAAGATTAAAAGATGTTCCTTGAAGAGAAAAAAAAAAATGTAACAAAAATTAGAAGGTCTATAAAGGAAAGAAGAGAACTGATGAAAAAAATAAATGAAGGTAAAATTACAATTTATATTATTCTTTATTGAACTAACTAATAACAACCCATTTCAAATAAAATAGCAATAGGGCTGGGGATTTGGCTCAGTGGTTCCAGCGCCTGCCTCACAAGCACAAGAGCCTGAGTTCGATCCCTGGTACCAAAACAAAAAACAAAACAAACAAACAAAAAACTCAAATAAAATAGCAACAATGTTTTCAAGTATGTGTGCTCCTGTAAGTATCATTTATAAAGCATATAAAGCTTCTGTACATATCAAATGAACTACAGAAATGATACAAGGTATGGGGAGGGAAGAACTAGGAATTGTTTCTCAAAGAAATAAAGAAGTTAAATTGTCATTATTTGCAAATGACACGGTGCTCTATATAAAGGACCCCAACAACTCCAAAGTCTTCTAAACTTAATAACCAAGTTCAGTAGAGTAGCTGGATACAAGGTCAATATACAAAAGTCAATAGCTTTTCTGTACAGGAACAACAGACTCACTGAAAGAAAAACTGGAAAAAATACTCCTTCACAATAACATCCAAAAATTGAAATATCTAGGAATCAATCTAATGAAAGAAATCCAAACTCTGTACTCTGAAAACTATAGTATTCTGAAAATAGTTTGAAGAGGTTAGCAGAAAATGGAGGGAAATCCCCTGCTCTTGGGTAGGAAGTGAAATACAGTGATAATGGCCTTACTTCCAAAACTGCTATATAGTCTCAATGCCATGCTAATCAAATTCCCAATAGCTTACTGGACAGACCTCTGGAAAACAATCCAAAAATTCATTTGGAAAGAGAATAGTAAAAGCAATTCTAAGCAAAAAGATGAGGTAGGAGGTATCACAATCCCCAACCTGAAACTATATGGCAAAGCTACTGTGATAAAAATAGCATAGTACTGGCAAAGAAACAGACCCAAGGACCAGTGGAACAGATTAGAAGACACAGTAACAACTACAGACATACTAGTTTTTTTTTTTCCTCATTGAGTTTACTGGTTAGGTATACAGTACAGTTACATTCATTATTGGGATCTTGTACCTTTACATGACAGGTCTTGGTTCTCATATTTTCCCCTTGTCCTTGTACCTCATCATTGACAAAGGAGCCAACCACCCTCACTGGAGGAAAGATAGCCTCTTTAATAAATGGTGCTGGGAAATTTGGGTTTCAACTTGCCAAAGATTAAAACTAGACCTATGTCTCTGACCATGCACTAAACTAAAACTGAAATGGATTAAAGATCTAAATACTAAAACAGAAACACTAACCTGGCTGGAAGAGAGGTTAAGTAGAACTCTAATTGGTGGGTGTAGGTAAAGCTTTCATTAACAAAACTTCAAAAGCATGGGAACTACCACAAAGAATCAACAGCTGGGATCTAGTCTTATTAAAAAGCTTCTTCAGAGCAGGAGGAGCCATCAACAGCATAAAGAGACAACCCAAAATTTGGGAGAAACATTTTACCAGGTGTTCCTCAGACAAAGGTCTACTATCTAAAAATATATAAAGAACTTTAAAAAAATCAGACTTCCCAAATTAAAAGACACAATCAAAAAATGGGCATCTAAATTGAACAGAATTTTCTTGTACAACAAAGGAATAACAAATAAACATGTGAAAAAATGTTCAGCATCACTGGTCATTTGAGAGATGCATATGAAAACAACACTGAGATTCTACTTCACCACAGAAAGAATGGCTGCTATCATGAAACCAACCAATAACAAATTCTTGTAGGTTTATGAGGGAAAAAGAAACATTTCTCCGCTGTTTGTGGGAGTGTGGACTGGGGCAACTACTGTGGAAATCAGTATGGAGTTACCTAAGAACTGGGATTAGTGCTCCCATTTGACCAAACTATTTCCCTACTGGGTATCTTCCCAAAAGAATTGAAAAAAGCATGCCACAGTGATATGTGTGCACCCATGTTTGAAGCAGCACAGTTTTTAATAGTGAAAAACTTGGCAACAGCCCAAATGCCAGTCAACTGGAGACTGGATAAAGAAAATGGAGGTTTGAAAAAATACAATGGAGTACTACTCAGCTGTAAAAAGTGAGAAATTCAAGATATTTTTAGCTAAATGGATACATATTGAGGCAATACTCATAAGTGAAATAAATAGGATACACATATATAAATACTGAATAGATTTTCTGGTGTGAGAAATAGTAAGTATAAGTGGGGATCAAAAGGTATGATAGACATAGTGAAATAGGAAGAGAAGGCCAAACAGGAGGGGGAAGCAAGAAGAATTGGAGAAAGGAAAGAAGGGAATGGAATTAATACAAGAAGAAGAAAATAATTAAAACAAAGTCTTTGTAAATAGGGAGGGGTGAAGAGGGTTAAGGGCTGGTCAAGTAATAGAGGAAAAATAAGAATAAAGGTAGATTATGTAAAGGTACAAATTTCCAATGATGAATGTCATTATGTTGAATCTAAGATGTATCAATAAAATTAATTTTTAAAAAAAGAAAAAAGGAATCCTTTCCCATAAGGTACTCATGCTACTCATAAAGCACTATAGTATTACTTGAAATTGAGCTTTTTTAGTTGTAAATATATATTGCAAGCTCTTGGATAAGCACTAAAAACAAAATTAAAAAGAAGTGTAACTAATATCCACAGTTATGTTAAGAAAGGAAAAAAAATGAAATTGTAAAATGTCCAATTAAAGTAACTAAATGCAAACAAATAGTGGAAGATGAAAACAAGAACAAAGCCCATGGGTAACCAATAAAAAAGTGTAACAAATATAATCAAAATTAGTCCAGTGATGTCAATAATCACTTTGAACAATAGTCTGAATATACCAAGTGAAAGACAGATTGTAAGTATGAATAAAAAAACCATACCCAGGTTTTTAGATGATCCTCATGAAGAGAAATTAAACTGTGCTGTTAATGAAAGGAAACCCTATCTAAGAAAGTACATTTCTTTACAGAGCTGTGTCATATCATCCTTTGGGCCCTCTGCTGGAAAAAGTAGAATCAAGTCTGAAATAATGCCTTTTTAATTGTATCCTCTAGTATTACAGATGTAGGACAGTACTGTATCATACCTCTGTGAATGTAAAATATCTTGTACCTGCTTTATGGTATGTAGTGGTGACTGTACTTTATCAGAGCTGTTTTTAATGATGTTACTCTAGAATGTTTTCTTTCCAGATGATGATTAAGATGCTAATAAAAAAAAAATGGTGCCAGGTACCACAATAGTAAAAAAAAAAGAAAAACCATACCTAACTACATGTTGTCAACAACGACCCTACTTTATATATAAAAACATAGATATGGCCAGGGATTTAGCTCAGTGGTTCTACCACCTTCCTTGCAAGCACAGGGTCTTATGTTTGGTCCCCAGTACCCCCAAAATTACGTAGATGAAAAATGAAAGGAAAGTGGGATGGAAACAGGATGTTTAACAGATACAGGTGTGCAGTTGGATAGGAGAAATAACTTCTAATGTTCTATAGTATACTAGGAAATAATAAATTGTATATTCCAAAGTAGCTAGTGGGGAAGAGTTTGAATATTTTCATCACAAATAAATGAAAAATATTTGAGGTGATGGATGTGCTAATGAACATGACACCTTGTATACATCTATTGAAATATGATACTATTAATATGCACAATTATCAATTAAAAATTTTAAAACTCAAGTGAAAATTTATGGAGAAACATATAACATGCCAACAATAATGCAAAGCAAATGGAAAAAGCCATATTAATATCAGATAGACTGGATATTAAAGCAAATAAAGTTATCATGTATATAAAATGACATTTCACACTGATGGAGTCAATTATCTAATAATCATTAACATACATATGCCTACCAAAAAAGCCTTAAAATGCAGATGTAAAAACTGAAAACTACAAAGAATGAAAGATGAATCCACTAATACAGTTTAAGATTTCTACACTACTTATTCAGAAATGGAGACTAATGTTATGGTTTGTATCTAGATGTCTCCCCAAAGTCCCATGTAGTCACTGGAAGTGGCTGAACTTTTCATTTTTCAGAGGTGACTGAATCTAAAGTGTGTGAATGATTCATTGTGCAATGCTAGGATTAAGGTAGGTGACTACTATATAAATCCATTGATTGGTTTGTCACTGCCCTAAACCTAGTAGCTTGTATACAGTATAAAGGAATGAAAAAAGCTAGTCTTGTCCCTTGCCTTGTTGCTTTGCTATCCTCTGCCCATTCTGGCTTGGAGCCAGACAATTATGGACTGAAACCTCTACAAACTGTGAGCTAAATAAACCTTCCCCCCTTAACTTTGGTTGTTGGGTATTTTGTCTTCATCATGAGAAAAGTAATAAAGACAACTAAGCTGGCAGAAAATCAGTAAGTATATGGTTGAATTCCATAAGATCATCATGAACTGGATAAAGTTGACACCTATAGACTACTTCACCGAATGACATAGGTTTCTCAAGTTCATATGAAAGAGTCACCATGCTACACCACATACTGGTTCCTGAAATATATCTTTACAAATTTCAAAGAATAAAAATCATTAAAACATTGCTGTGAAACAAAGGTGTAAGGAAACTAGAAATCAATAACAAAGATAACTGGGAAGTCTCCCAATACATGGAGATTCAACTATTTATTTATTTATTTACACTGAGACACATCCTCAGCTTCTCTTAATCAATTTTATTTTTATTTTGATGCAGTTCTAACTAGTTGCTATGGTGGCCAGGCTAGGCTTGAACTTTCAATTCTCCTGTTTCACCCTGCCAGACTTCTGGGTGACATTATACCTGGCCAACAATCTAGTTTTAAATAACACACCGATCACAGAAGAAATCTGAAGTTATTTAAATTTAAAGACAAAAAGTTAAAAATATTTTGAACAAAATAAAATAAATAAAATTTGTGTGATCCAGCAAAAGAAGTGATAAGTGGAAAATGTATGCCACTGAATGCATATATTAGAAAAGGAGAAAGTTCCAAAATTAGTTATGTAAGCCTCTGCCTTAGGAAATGAGTACAAGAGTAAGTTAAATTAAAAGAAAGAAATAATGAACAATAAAGCAGAAATGAATGAAATTGTAAATAAGAGGAGGACCAGTGAGGACATGCAGAGCTGCATGGAGCTAGGCTGCTTCCTTACCCCCACTGCCCCAGGCCTATGAGCAATCCAGACCTCTGAGGAGGGGAGCTTCGTGGGCACCCCCACAGCACCACACCAGCAATGCCAGCCCCCAACCCCTCCTCTAGCCTCCTGGCTGCTCTCGTACCTGGATCCATGCCACAGAGGCACAGGGGCTCATAAAGGCCATTGTCCTGAGCTTCAGAAGATAGAGCAGAAGTCGACAGAAAGAGTGCCTCTCTCAGGCTCCTTGATGAAAATTGAAACCCACTGGAAAGGCGAAGAGACTCTGCAATAAAGGCATACCAGACCACCATGGTTGGTAAGTTGGAGAGATCACCACCTCCCATCAGAAAATGGACTACCTGCAGTAGAAACCTGCAGAGTTCAACCCTGCAGGAGATCAAGGAGCTCAAACTGGGCCTTGCAGCCAGAAATCAGCCTGAATCTCAGGGGTCTGCTTCTAGCTTGCTGACACTAATGGACTTAGATCTGCACACTGATGTACATGTTGCCTATTGTAACAGCAGAGACATACCCTGACTCTGATTTCTTCTTTCTTTTTCTTCTCTCTTTTTTCTTTTCCCAATTGTCATTAGTTTCAAAGGAAAGTGAGTACAATATGTAGCTTCCCTATTGCTGTTAGGTTGTTCTATTCTTGTCTTTGTTCTTTCATTCTGACTTTACCTCTTGTCTTCAAGAATTTCCTAAAGTTTATGTGATCTTCCTTGTCCACTGACCTCACTTCTAACCTTTCTCAATTCTATCTATCCCTCGCTCCCCAACTCCTTCTAAATCCCCATCCTGAAAGATAAAGTTGCTATATTGAAGAGTTTATTCACTATAAACATATTTTGGGCTGGTTCTTGATTTTGATTTAATTCATACAATTAATTTATAGATTAATAATTACAACAAATTGTCATTTTCTAAGGTGTGCTTGATGCTATTGTGTTGCTGAATGTATCTCTTGGACTAAAGTGTTGTGATTGATTTGATCAGTTGTCCTTCCTGGTATTGTGAAAATGAGATTGCCTCAGAGACACTAGAGACTCAAAATATAAAGACCAGCTATATCTGGAAGATTAACCCAGGAATTAAACCAAGGACAGTACCCCAACAACAAAAATAGAAATGAGAAGATATTTAAGCAAGGAACAAACACAGACTTCCAACTCACAAAGGCAAATTCTGGAGGAAATGAGGTGGAAAAGTGACCATCAACTGCCTGACACCAGGAACTGATAGCACAGGAAGTAGCAAAACCAATGAATGAGGCTCTAGAAAAATTCAAAACAGAAATAACTTCACAGATAACTACAAAGATGGTGAACAGAGTGAAGGACATGATTAGAGATTCTAGAACAGAAACAGATAAAAAATTAGATGAGTTCAGGACCATGTTTGAAATCATGAATACCCAGCATAAGAAAGAAATGGAAACCATGAATCCCCAACATAGGAAAGAAATGGAATCCATGAAACAGATTCAAGCAGATATCCAGGAGATTAAAACAAAACAAAACTCTGCTGAAAGTATACACAACACACTAAGACAATCCAAAGACAGAATATTAGATATAGAAGACAGAGTGGTAAGTCCGCGACTGTATAAAGAGAGATCTCTTAAAAATGATAAGGGACCATGAGAAATCAATCCAATAGTTCCTAGAAGATACAAAGAAGAATAATATAAGACTGATAGGGTCCATAAAAAAGCAGGAGACAGTAAAAATGACATGAAAAATATTCATAGAATTAGTGACAGAAAACTTCCCAAACAGAGCAAAAGAATTTGACATACAGATAAGTGAGGCATATAGGACTCCTACTAGACATGATAAAATATAAATCTATACCTAGACATATAATAATCAAGATCCTGGGAACCCAACCAAAGAAAAAAATACTACAAGTAGTTAGAGAAAAGAAACAAATCACAGGCAAAGGAAAGCCCATTAGAATCACAGCACACTTTTGAACACAAACCCTCAAGTCAAGAAAAGCCTGGAGTGAGGTATTTCAAGCCCTAAAAGAAAACAACCTCTGATCTAGACTAATGTATCCTGCAAAATTATCTTTCAAAATTGATGAGTAAGTAAGATACTTCTATGACAAAGAACACCTTAGAAACTTCCTGAATACCAAACCAGCATTCCAAACACTTCTAAACAATATCCTAGAGAAAGACAATGATGGTCACAACTCCATGAGGCCCTACAGAACAAATCCACTAGGCAAGGCAAGAAATTAAAGGGAGAGGAGGAAAAATTAGAAAGGGCCAACAACAGGACAATAACATGACAATGATAAGCCAATATGTATCATTTATAACTATCAATTTTAATGGCCTCAATTCACCAATCAAAAGAAATAGACTGGCAGAATGGATTAAGAAGCAAAATCTAACATGCAACTAGTTTAAAAAGAAACTCACAGACTGAAAGTAAAAGGATGGAAAACAGTTTTCCATCTGACAGGAACCCAGAAAAAAGCAGGGATATCTATTTTATTTACAGACAAAGTAAATTTCAACCCAAAACTTGTTAAGAGAGACAAAGAAGGTCACTACATCCTTGTAAGGTGAACAAGAGGAAGAGATGACAATCATAAATAAATATGCTCCAAATATTAATGCTCCCAACTATACAAAACAAATATTAAGGGACATTAAAAAACTGAATAAGCACTAATACAGTTGTAGTGGGGGGCCTCAATACCCCACTGTCACAAATAGAAAGGTCAAGTAGACAAAAAATTAACAATGAAATAGTAGAACTGAACCAAGCTTTTGAACAAGTGGACTTAATAGACATCTACAGAATGTTCCACACCACAAAATCAGAATATACATTCTTTTTGGCTGCATGCAAGTCCAAAACAGACCACATACTAGCTCATAGAACATATTTAAATAAATGCAAAAAGGAACTGAAGTTATCCTATGTATATTATCATACCATAGTGCAATTAAGCTGGAGATCAATACAAGAGATCACAAGAACTTCAAAAACACATGGAATTTGAATAACACTCTCTGGAATAACCAATGGGTCAACGAAGAAATTACACAGTTTTTACAATAAATGTTAATGCCAATACAACATACAGGAATCTATGGGACACAGTAAAAGCAGTTCTATGAGGGAAATTCATAGCACTGAATGCCCACAACAGGAAAACAGAGAGAACTCAAATAGAGAACCTAACGCTGAATCTTATACTCCTAGAAAAAGAAGAGCAAGACTAACCCAAAACTCATACAAGGCAGGAAGTTATAAAGATCAGAGCAGAAATTAATGCAATGGAGTCTAAGAGAATGATAAAAAAAAATCAATGAATTAAAGAATTCTTTTTTTGAAAGAATAAATAAAATCAATAAACCCTTAGCCTACTTTTTCAAAAAAGGAAAGAAAATGCTCAAATCCATGCAATTAAGAATGAAAATGGTGGTCACAACAGATCCACCAGAAATCCATAGGATCATCAGTACCTACTTTGAGAACCTGTATTCTAATAAAATGGAAAACACAGAAGAAATTGAGAGATTTCTAGATGCATATGTATTACCCAAGTTGAAAGAAGAAGATAAAAATATTCTAAATACCCTAATTGCAATAAGTGAAATTGAAGACATGATTAAAAATTTACCCCCAAATTAAAGCCCAGATACTGATGGATTCACTGATGAACTCTACAAAATATTTAGAGAAGAACTATTGCCACTACCTCTGAACTGAAAACTAGAGCACCCTGAAAAAAGAGATCAAAGAGAATATAAGAAAATGGAAAGACATCCCTTGTTCCTGGGTAGGAAAAATCAATGTAGTGAAAATGGCCATACTTCCAAAATTTCAAAAGCAATTCTAGGCAACAGAGACATGACAGGGTGTATCACAATTCCCAATTTGAAATTATAGTACAAAGCCACTGTGATAAAAACAGCATGGTACTGGCAAAGAAACAGATCTGAGGATCAGTGGAATAGATTAGAAGATATAGAAACAACTCCAGATATACTCAGCTACCTCATCTTTAACGAAGGAGCCAACCATCCTCAGTGCAGGAAAGATAGCTTCTTCAATAATGTGTGTTGGAAAACCTGGATTTTAACCTGCCAAAGATTAAAACTGGATCCCTACCTTTCACCATGCACTAAACTAAAATCCAAGTGGATTGAAGATCTAAATATTAAAACAGAAACACTACACTTGCTGTAACATAAGTTAGATAGAACTCTTAAAGACATTGGCATATGAAAAGACTTTCTGAACAAATCCTCAGTGGCATGGGAATTATTACAAAGAATCAATGACTGGGTTCTCATCTTATTAAAAAGCTTCTGCACTGCAAAAGAAACCACCAACAGAGCTAACAGACAACCTACTATGTGGAGAAAAAAATTTACCAGCTGTTCCTTGGACAAAGGTCTACTATCTAGAATATATAAAGAACTTAAAATAATCAGATTCCTGAATATAAAGATCTATTTAAAAAATGGGCATCTGAAATAGACATTTCTCAGACAAAGAAGTAAAGGCAGTGGATAAATACATGAAAAACTGTTCAACATCACTGGTCATAAGAGAAATGCAGATGAAAACAATGCTGAGATTCTACCTTACCCCAGAAAGAATGGCTGCTATCAAGAAATCAACCAATAACAAATGCTGGCAGGGCTGTGGGGTGAAAGGAACCCTTCTCCATTGTTGGTGGGAGTGCAGACTGGTGCAACCACTGTGGAATCAATATGGAGATACCTCAAAGAACTAGGATTAGAGGTTGCATTTGACCCAGCTGTCTGTCTGCTGGGTATCTTTCCAAAAGAATTAAAAGAATCATACCACAGTGATATATGTGCACCCATGTTTATAGCAGCACAGTTTGTAATAGCTAAAACTTGGAAACAGCTCAATTGCCCATCAACTGGAGACTGGATAGAGGAGATGTTGTTTTTCAATAAAATTGAGTACTACTCAGCTATAAAGAATGAGAAACTAGAGTCATTTATAGCTAAATGGATGCACCTTGAGGCCATACTCTTAAGTGAAATATATAATAGGACAAACGTGTAAATACCAAATAGTTTATTTGGTGTGAAAAACTAAAAGTGTAAATAAGTTTCACACTGTATAATTGATAATGCAAAATAGGAAGAAAAGGCTAAAGGAGTAGGGAAAGTGGGAAGTTAGGGGAAAGGAAAAGAAGGGAAAAGAAAAAATATGAGAAAAGGAAAAAATGGAAACAAAATCTTTGTAAATAAGGGAAGGGTAGAGGGGTTGAAGGGAGGTCAGCTGTGTAGGGGAAAAATAAGTACCAAAATATATTAGGTAAAGGTATAAGATCTCTATGATGAATGTAACTGTACTGCATACCTAAGAAGTACTAATAAAGTTAATGGAAAAAAAGCAATCAATAGAGGAAAAACTGTTGTAACCAAAAGCTAATTCGGGGAAAAAACAAATCAATAAACCTCTAGTTGGCTAACTGAAGAGAGTAGATGTGAAGAGACAGGAAGAGAAAGAAAGAGAAGAGGAGGGTTGGGGGAGAGGGAGAGGAAGGTAGGGAAGGAGAGGGAGAGGGAGAGAATAATAGTGGGACCTTAAGAATGCAAGGGTGGTTCAACATTGGAAAGCACAATAATCCATAATATCAACAAGCTAATGGTCACACGGTCATACAAGAGATGAAGAGATGCCGAAAAAGCATTTGACAAAACCCGACACCCACTCATGATAAAACTTCAGTGAACTAGCAATATATTCCCCTTGATAAAGAATATCTACAAAAAATCTAAAGTTAAAGTTGTACTTACTGGTATTAAACTAGAAACTTTCTTACTAGAACTACACAGGCTGTTTCCTTTTAACACGGCTTTTTAACACTGTATTAGTAGTACTGAATAACAGAATAAGACAAGATAATACAAGATATATTGATTAGAAAGGAAGAAATATGACACGATTCCCTATGGAGAAAATCTAAAATAACCGAACAAACAAAAAAACCCATCCTACAATAAGTAATTGTAGAAAGCTTGTAGGCTACAAGGTAATAGGCAAAAGTTGATCGCTTTTGTATATACCAACAATGAAATGGTATAATTTTAAATTAAAATCATATTATTATTTACATTAGCACCCTCCAAAATTTAATGCTTTGGTATAAATCTAGCAAAATAGACGCAACACTTATGTGAAGATAACTAAATATTCTGCTAAAACATTAAAGCACTAAATAAATAGAGAGAAATTCCATGTTATGGATAGGGAGACTCAATTTTGTGAAGATACCAGCCCCTCTCAAGTTGATCTACTAAGTCAGTACAATCACCATTGAAATCCAAGTCAGTTATTTTGTGGATAACGATGAGTTGATTCCAATGTGTATGTAGAGAAGCCAAAGACCCACAACAAATAATACAATAGTGAAAGAGAAAAAGTTGAAACTCGACTATCTCCTGTCAAGATTTACTATACAGCTATACTGTAGCAACAACTAGTATGATATTGGTGAAAGAACAAACAGATTCAGTGGAACAGAGATTTTTATAAAATTGACCCATAGATGTAGACAAGTCCACTTTGACAAAGGACAAAGATGACCCATTGAGAAAAGATAGTCTTTTCAATAGATGATGTTAAAATAACTGTACATTCACTTATTTAAAATACATCTAGATGTATGTCTTATATCCGTCATACAAATGAACTCAAAATGGATCATGAAATGTAAAATATTGAACCTCTTCAAGGTAATATAGGAGACAATCTTGATAATATTAGTTTTGCAATGACTATTTCAGTAGGAACACCCATGGCATAATCTATGAAAGAAATGCTGACTTAAAAGTTTCTGCTCTGCAAAAGGCCCTGTCTAAAGAATGAAAACATAAGCCACCAAATGATGGACCATATTCATAAGAGGCATATTTGATAAAGGACTTTTTTCTAATATATAAAAAAATTAAAATTCAACAAGAAAATAAACAACCTGATTTAAAAATAGACCAAAGATCTTACCAGACACCTCACCCAAGAAGATAAATACACAGCAAATAAACCTATGATAACATGTTTTACATAATGTCTCATCGGAGAAATGCAAATTAAAGCAACAAAAAATTATTACTATACACATATTGAATGGCTAAAATCAGGAACACTAACAACTCTAAATGCTGGCAAAAATGTTGAGAAATAGTATTCTTATTCATTGCAGTTAGGAATGTAAAATGGTACAGACACTTTGGAAACAGTGTGAAGGTTTCTTATGAAATGAAGCATATGCTTACCATAAGGTCCAGTGATTGTACTCGGGTGAATCCCTGAAAGAAATGAAAACTACATCCACAGAAAAACTTGCACACAGATTTTTCTAGCAGCTTAATTAACAATTGCCAAAATTTAGAAGCAATCAAGATGTCCTTCAGGTGAATAGAAAAATATACTGATAATTATTGAGTAATAAAAAGAAATAAGCTGCAGAGCCATAAAAAGAAATGAAAGAAATTTATTGCACATTACTAAGTGAAAGAAACCAGTCTGAAAGGCTACAGACTCTGTTATCTTAACCATAAGACAGTCTGGAAAAGGCAAAAGCGTGGAGACAAGCATTTTTAAAGACTAATATAAAATTTGCTGAATGAGTATTGAATGAACAGATTTTACATGCTAAGCCCAAGGAGCATGAATATAACAGATAACAATCCCTCTACCCTACAGAGCTTACATTCTAGCAGGGCTAGAATTACATTAACTACATCTAATTTCAGTCTCAGAAACATTCAACCCACCTGTATTAAGAAATAATTAAATCCAGAATGAAAAGCGACACTATATAATTTACAGATCTCAGCTTTCCCAATGCTTTTTATTTTCACTAGTGAATTTGGCACCAAGTTTGTCATCAGAGCCAGAAGGTAGAATATTTGACAAGTTTTGAAGCAAGGGCTCCTTCTTGCTGCTTTGACAAAGATCTATTTATGCCTTATCTGCTTGTACATTTCTGTGGGAGATAATTTTGAGTAGTCCCTGTCAACTAAGGTTAGATTTTTCTGCCAGCCAGAAAAACAAAAAGAAGCCCTGACATTTCTTTCTTTATAATTAGAGGTTGCTATTGATATGGAGAAAGAAGATGCCAGGGTCCTGAATTTTGACTGCAGCGTGGTAGAATGCTCATTGCAGGTCTCCAAACTCAGAAGAGTTCGTCCTGAATGAACTGTCATAAAACCTGCCAGGTAAAAATTTGATAATGCCTAAAGATAAATGTAATCCAATGAAGGCACACATTGCATACCAGACCCATTTATTTCTCTTAAATTTCACCATTTTATTAAGAAAAGCAATAAAATATGCTTAGAGAATACATATTTCAGCCGAACATAAAATGTTCCATTTGTGGACTAGGAAATTTTTCATGCACTGTGCTGTCAAATCATTCCAAATGAACTGGTGTACAGATGATCTCTAACATGGTAAGTTATTATACTTTTCCTTCTGTTGGTGACTATATATATTCATCATTTGCTGCTGAAGTGTAAAGCACAATTTTTGGCCTTGTAGAAGAAAGTGACTCCTTTTGAGGCTGTGACAAATTATCTAATATACTGGACATCCTGTATGCTTTCCTGTTCTGGTGTTCTTTCTGCACAAATGGAATAGCATTTTCCCTTCTGAAATCCATTCTGTACAGTCGGGTGAGGCTACCTCCACTTGCCCCAGGCAGAAGCTCAGTCTTCTATTTGGTTTTGATCAAATGACCCAACTCCTGTGGTCAAAATGCTCAGTTCAGTTGTTAGTAAATGACTCACACTCTTCCAATTAAAGTTCTTCCCGGACTGCTCTTAAGAAATTATGGTGAGGGGCCACTGAGCAGTGGCTGATGGTGGCCATGGCTAGCATGTTGTAAGAGTCAGTCTGTGAGATAGACAGACAGAAAGCATTGACAAAAGAAATTGGAGTTTCTAGTTCTAGTCACACTTTAAAGAAAAAACAAGTAGTAAAAGGAATGAGAGACAAAAAGATGACATTATTTTTCTCCCTATATATAACTAAACTAACCTCTCTTCATATTTTTTCTTACTATAATTTGAACTGCATTTCTGCAGCTTAAAGAGTGCTGTACCCATAATTCCAGCACTCTGGGAAACTGAGACAGAAGAATCACAAGGCCAAGCCCAGTCTGGGAAATCTAACAAGACCTTGTCTGAAAAATATGAGTCCGGAGACAATAACTCCATGCAAAGGACCTGGGTTCATTCCTCAGTATGGCAAAGAAGCATAGTAAACAACAGATTAACAAGACCTTGTCTGAAAAATATGAGTCCGGAGACATAACTCCATGCAAAGGACCTGGGTTCATTCCTCAGTATGGCAAAGAAGCATAGTAAACAACAGATGAGATGAAAAACAAACTTCGATATCACATTGACCTACCTATACATTGATTGACCGTTAGATTCACTCATCCAACCAAAAACTCACAGAACACCCACACGTCCCAGGCCTTGGGAAAAATAACACACAATTTCTGAAGGAGTTCACTGTGCAGGAAGAAAGGCAGACATACCAAAAGTGTTTTTATAGCACAATGAGACAGGAACTTCATTGCAGTGTGCAGAACACCTTGAGCGTTTAGCATCTGAGATAGTGCTCTTAGAGGCTGACAAAATTACGGAAGTCTACCAGGAGGACCAGGGTGCAGAACGATGAACATAAATATAAGTTGCTCATTGGTAGAAAAATATTATTGCGACTTTTGCAAGCTCAGGGGAAAGTTCAAGTTAATGAACAGAGGAATGTTGGGTCCCAATAGGAGGTGTTTATTCACAGATGACAAAGTCATAATTGTGTCCCTTATCCTTTACCACCTTCATTTACTACACATCTGTCCTTGGATGAGGGCCATTTTCCCCAAAACCTCAGCTCTGTAGCCTCTGACTCATCTTCTAAGAACCTAGCTATCTCTGAAACTATGCGTTTCTGATGTTACTGAGATCAGAAGAAGAAGGAAGATATTTTTAGACTTGTGAATGATGGCTGATACAGGTCCACACTTTCTTATCTGTGGATTTCATCCAAAACCATTTATCTAACACCTGTTATTTCCAGGATGGATGGTAGGAGCTAAGGAAAATACAGAGACACATATAATATAGATCTGTCTAAAAGACAGAGGAAAAACAGAAAAATGGAACATCATAACAGGGCTAATGAAAACTAGAAATCTCTGTGGCCTTAAACAGCCATACACAGTTTGGTTATACTGGGCCTGGTTAAGAGGAGGGTGGTTCTACCTTAACACTATTGCCGTCTTGGGAGGGATAATTTGTTTCTGTGAGATAGCTGTGTCCATTGCATTATAAGATATTAAACATTAGCCCTGGGTCCCCATTCAGCTACTTTCTAGATGCTAGTAGTATCCCAATTTGTGAAAAACAAAAATCATCTTAAGATATTACTAAATGTCCTTTAGATGGACAATCACTCTTGGCTGAGAATCATAAGTCTAGTGGTATCAATATTAAGAAACACAATGAGCCAGGCGTGGTGGTGCATGCCTGTAATTCCAGCACTCGGGAGGCTGAGGCAGGAGGATCGCTGTGAGTTCGAGACCAGCCTGGGCTGCACAGTGAGTTACAGGTCAGTCTCGACTACATAGTGAGACCCTGTTTTAAAAAAGAAAAAGAAAAAAAAAAGAAACACAGTGGTCTTAATCTTAATCTAGATTTTTAGTTAAATTGTGGTCACAGCATCTATATACAATAAATTCCTGAACTTCAGCTACTGAGCTAGGATGCAGATAGCACCAGAAATTTATAGAAGTCTCCCGGGAAGAGAGGTAGTATGAAGGCACCAGCTGCCTTATGTCTTCCCAGGGCATGGACTTGCTCCTTGAGGATTGAGAGGGAAGTTAAGGGATTTAACTAGTGACTTAGAGCACCTATTTTTATATTTAAATACATGTACATATATTACAAAGTAACCCAAAATTAGTACAAGTCTTGAAAGAACATTTCCAAATGCTGTGGGCTATTTAAGGCTCTAGTCAAGCCCCCCCTTCAGGCATGCGTTCCTTCTTCACTGATATTAAGAGAATATTGAAGAAGCACATGAGGACCCAAAAGTGGACTGGCAAACGAGGACCACAACTGCTTTGAGCAGGATTTGTAGGAGACAGAATGGCTGTAATTAAAAACTGACAACTACAGAGAAATCTGTGAGAAGACACGTACTGAAGAGCAATGCCATGTGAGACTACGCTAGAGAGGCCACCTGGGGTGACAAGGCCAGGGCAGAGATAAAGACAACATTTTATTTAGATCAGGGTACACTGTCACGAGGCATAGCAGGTGAGAAAAAGGGAGGTTTGTACACAGGAACAGGGGCAGCATTGTTTTGAAAATGAAATAGTGTGGGACAGGAAGGATTGGGTTGGATCCACTAAGGACACGGGAAGGTTAGGGAGGACAAGACCAGGTTTTCCTTGTCTCCTTTGGACTGGGGAATCACATCATCTGTACAGCAAGATGCGTGCCAGGGTTATGGGTCAATGGAACAGCCAGGCTTGTCAGAGAAAGGAACTCCTATGGCTGTTCTGCTGCAAGCTTTAAAAACATTTCCTCTTGAAGCAGAGCAAGCGATTCTGGTGTAGGGCTGAATGGAGGCCACAACTGCACCTCTCTCATCACTTAGCACTCCACAGCTAATAGTGAAATTAATCACGACAACACCACTCCACCTGTAACCAGCACGTTCGATTTGCCAGTCTCTTGCACATTAGACAGACCATCTCCCATGCAGCCTAAGAGACAGGTACTCATGCCACTGACATTTCAAAGGGGAGGAGACAGGTTTCGCACACCGAAGTACTTTTCCCCACGTTGCACAGATGCTGTGCTCATTTTCCAGGGCTTCCACAGAGAAGCAACACGACCTCAGTGGCCTACGACAGCAGGTAATCTCTTGAGATTCTGGGGGCTGTAGTCCGAAACTACATTCATTCTTACATGGGTATTGTGAGCCCCTCTCACCCTCCCCAAATACCCCTATTGCCTGATTGTTAATTTAGTTCAATTTTCTAATACAATGTATCTTTCATAATAGCACGGCATTTGCTGTTAAGCCAGTTGTCATCAGACTTGTCATTAGGATATCTGTAAAGAGGACTGTTTGGTTATTCTGATTTTTAAAAATATTAATGATGGCTATAGAATTACAGTCTCATACACTGAAAAATGTAAGTGGGGGCATCCATGGAGATTTCCACTTAATGATATATTAGCCACCGAGGCAGACTGGATTGCTGCAGTGACTCACTTTCCTGCTGCACTTCTACCCTGTGTTACGTGACTCGGCAGTGACGCTCCTTCCTGGAAGCCTGGTACGCACCCATACGTTAATGACGTGAGCTTTAAAGCTTTATTGGCTTTTACCAGTGGACCGGAATGACAGCGTTTCAATTCCAAGCCATGGTTGCAAGAAGTGCTATGAGATTCCACCAGTTCTACTGAGCTTCTGGCCCTCATCATGGAAAGAGCATGCCCCAGATAGACTTCAGTGTTCAACTCGAGTCACGGAATGAAGGTACAGAAAGCTGACTTGAATTTGACACAACGTCTGAAATGCAGCATAGCCAGCTAAATTAAGCCAAGATCAACTGAACCACAAATGAACCACATACCCACAGGCCTATCAATAAGTGTTTGCCATTGTTAGAAACTGGGTCTTGGGGTTTCTTGTTACATGGCGGTAGAACACTGAACATAAGATACATGCAGAAGAGTTCTGTTTATTTTTTAAATCCAGCTTTAACACATAAGTTTACACTTGGAAAAAATATAGTTTCTCTCTATAAAAATAATATATTCCTGTTGATTCATATAATAGTTCCAGAGATGTTCTTGCCTGGAAAAATGCTGTCTTCCATATGATAATTGAGAGCCATATGTCCAAGAAGGCAGCAGAGGAATCTAGCAAAATTCTTGTCCTTGGGAATGTAGGGAACTGTAGAAGCCTATGTGAAAAGAACAGAAGGCTCATTGGGTGTAGACGCGCTACAACTTGTTTGTTTAAACGTTGTTTGTTCATTTTATGTTTCAAAGGTAACATATTTGGAAATATATTCAACTTGATCTCTTTCTTCACAGTTTTAGAAACCTTTTAAACACAAAAATCATACTTATTTGAATGGTTGGGAAGTATTTGAAATAAAAATAAGACATCTCTCTCTTACCATAACCCATCCCCTAAATGCAACAGTCAATAACATGGTGTGTAAAGTGAAGATTTTTCTTAATCTGTTATTTTCTGATTTAAACTGGAGTTTATTTTTTGATTATGAGGAAGAGGCAGGTGCTGTGATCAGTCCTCATACTTAGTGCATGCACTTTAATGGTTTCCAAATTTCCAATCTACATAGGATAAAGATCATCATTTTCACCTCACCTGCCTTGCAAGTGCAAGATCCTCAGTTTGATCCCCAGTACTGGGGGAAAAAAAATCATCATCTTACTAAAGGTTAAGACCACCATGAGCCAGGTGTAGTGGGACATTCCTGTAAATCCCACCTTCTGGGAGGCTGAGACAAGAGGATCACAACTCCTAGCCTGGCCACAGAAATTTAGGGAGACACTGTCTTGAAATAAAACATAACAAAGGGCTGGGGACATTGCTCAATACAAGGTGTGGGTTCAGTCCCCAGCAGTGAAAGAAAAGTAGACCAACATGATCTGCCCCTGCCCACCAACTGGGCTCATATTGAGATGCTCTTCACTTTGTAGTCTTTACTTTGTAGCCATCTTTGTAGTCTCTGTGTGCATATTTTCACACTCTTTCCCAACTCCATCTCAGAGTAAATTCACAGTCAAGCTTCCCATCTCAGATAATCCATCACACCTCCTGGGATTCCTCTTATTTCCTTAGATTAAAGAGAGCCCCTTACAGTACCATCAGATCACAACCAGGGTAACGAATATATCAAGCAGGGTTCCTAAATTCCTCACTGTGAAAATTGGATGCCCATTATCATGTGGCTTATAGGTTTTAATTTATACTAACTACATGAAATAGTTTACTGGTTATATTGTGATCTTAAACTAAGTAGCAGCCCTATTTTTCAAAGTCCTCTCTCCTTTTCCTTGATTCTACTGTCTTTGATATAACTAAAAAATTATGTCAACTACAGAAATAGGGCAAGGTGATGACTAAAATCCAGTTTCCTTGTATGAAATTCGCCTACCCATAAACATTCCTGAAATATTTCACTCTATCAATTTTATGCATAATTATGTTAAAGCCAAACCAATTGAGAGACACAGAAAACAAAAAATAATTTGTTCATTAGTGCATCAAGTTTCAGGTCCAATTTACCTATGAAGGCAATTTGCTCCATTCTGCCTATAATCTTTGTTTTCCACTGCCTGAACAGGCTTAATAGATGTTTCAACAGCAGGCCCTAT
This sequence comes from Fukomys damarensis, assembly GCF_012274545.1. Taxonomy (NCBI): domain Eukaryota; kingdom Metazoa; phylum Chordata; class Mammalia; order Rodentia; family Bathyergidae; genus Fukomys; species Fukomys damarensis. The sequence goes on along the minus strand of NW_022900940.1, from coordinate 2,406,443 downwards.
CTGTCCAGTGGAAAACTGTAAACTAATGATACCTGGAGTAAGAACTCAGATCATTGTTTTATAATTGAGGATTCCATAGGAAGGGTATTAGAGACGAAAGTAAATTACATAGAAGCATGTATTAGTATGTGTTTATTAGGGAACTTAAAAATGGGGAGATGGAATAAAGGTAGATCTACTATGGACTCATCCAAAGGGAGCACTGAAAATAAAATATAAAAACGGGCTTCTCTTAAGACAGGACTTCCTGGTGGGTGCCTGTGCAGTCCTTACCACACATCAGCTGAATTCAACCAGCCATGCAGACAAGGGTTTTAAGGTCCCTAGAATATGACTAACACAAAATAGGTAGCACTAGGATGTCAATGGGAGGTGAAAGATATTTGATAAAATTGTGCCCTAGTATATTTACTTTGTTTATCTAATTCATGTTCTGGTCTCATTAGAAACTCACATTATTTTGTTAGAGGGAATCTCAGATATACATTTAATTAGAAATAAATGAAAATTTTATTTCTTCCCTGGTCCTGAAGGTATAGTAGGAAAACAAACTTAGCAGCCCACATGGTGAATTTCCTGTTCCTTTCTCATAAGCTACTCCAAAAATATATATATTTATTTAGCACAGCCAGAGGCTAAGACTGTGGCCCTCAATTTTAATCTGTAGCAGAACCACATAGGTATCTGATAAAAATGCAGATATCCCCACTGATGCAAAGCAGAAACAGGAAGATTAGGACCCAGCCTGGAATTCACGTTTTACCCATGTCATAAATGATCCTGAGGTAAGTGGGCTGAAGAAGATATTTTGAGAAATCTAGAGCAATGAGGAGATAATGTTGGGGCTTAGAAACTGATCTCCCAAAGTATTGTGCTTTGGCATGCGAAGTACTTTGAACTGAAGGAAAGCAGTCCTCAGAAACTGAGTTTCTTTCTGCCCCTTTCTCCCCACTTTTTTTCCTGTTCTCTCTTTTCCCTCAAGACAAGCCATAGAAACAAGTTTCCTTTCTCAGGTCATCGAAATTAGAACCTTTTTTTACTCCAAACCAGCCATGAAACCTAGAAATATTACTCTAACCTCTTTCTGCCCTTCTGTGTAAGATTTGGTCATACAAACTTCTCTGATCCAACTCAACTGAGAGTAGGTTGCAAGACCTTCACTCTAGAAGGGCTCCTGCCGCAAATCTGGCAGGAAGAAATGCCCTACTGTGAGTCCAAGAAGATTTTAAACAGGTAAGTCCTGTGGATTTCCCCCACCCTGGTCAGTCTAATCACCTTTCTACCTGGCTGCCCATGCTTTGTGGGCCGTAAGCATAATACTGGATCCTTCTTCTTGGGGCTTCAGGTCTTTATTTCTGAAGGCTCCTATGTCATGCAAAACCTTGATTATATAAATCTATGATGCTTTTCTCTTGTGACCCTTTGTTTTTAACAAATGAAATGCTAGTTATAATCCTTAGAGTTGGTAGGAGAGGTGTCATACCTTTGGACCCTTACAGCAGTCCCTTATGGGGTAATTTTTCAACTTCAGTACCGTATCCTGCTTACAGAAAAGAAATCTCATGGAAATCAAATCCAAGGGCGCAAGTTAAACCATCTTCGGGAAGACTTGGAAACATTTTCCTGGTGACACGTTCCTATCAGCTGAAATCTTACTCAAAAATGTTTCAGCCTCCTAGTATCAGGAAAGCTGCTAGGCTATTCTTTCGTGAATGGAAGATAAGTTCTGATCAAATTAATCATTTCTTTCACTACAGGGTAATGTAGACACTAAAGAAGCTTTTGGTGACTGACAATGAATCTTGAAGGGAAAAAGAATGACAAAATGTTAGAGTTTCTTAGTATCTCTTTCTGACATTGTTTCAGGGAAGGAGCAGGCTGATTCCACGCGACTAATAGCAGTTCTTTGACAGAATCTCCCACAAGTAGAGAAAGACAATTTATTCACCCACAGTAGTTTCCTTTGCTCTGATTCATCATTACCCAGCAGCTTTCTCTCTAGCTGGGTCTTCAAAGTTCACTCACACGACTAGAAGAAATTCCTCTGCACCAGTGACTAACAATGCCAGTGGTGACAGTAAGAATTGCAGCAGTGATAGCAGCTATATTAATGGCAGCACCTTTTGTGTCTGGCATAATGCCAGGCCCTTATCCTGCATTATTTAATTTTATACTCCAAGGGTCCTGTGAGGGAAGTATAATCATTATGCTCATTTTAGAGATGGAGAAACGGAGGCTCGGAGAAATTCAATAACTTGAACAAAGGTCATATAGCAATTAAATAGACAAATTTTTATGTGAATCAAGACCTTATCCACTGTATTTCTTATTTTGCTCCCCCTTCCTTGATAGAGTACAAGTTGGTAGCTCCCATGATGAGCTTCCAGAGGCCCAAGAGAGTGGGAGATTCTCACTGAGGCCAGGAAGTCAGGGGAAGCAGAGCACTGATTGGGCAGTCATACTGGATATGTGCAAACTGGTGACCCACTCGGAACGCATATGTGAATAGGGAGTATATGAATCAGAGACGATGACAAGGGGACAAGGTTGGATGCTATTAGACAGCGCTCGGAAGCAACATTGAAAGAAAAAGTTGCTCCCTCTGCCTGTCATTTTTATTTCTACATTTTATGTGCAAGGAAACTGGAAATGTGGGTAAGAGCCACACTTGGGACAGGTAGTGCTAGTGACTGTGTGCAGTGCTTTATTTCTGGTCTTTCACGGTGAATATGCCATGTGCCTAGCCACTGTGAACGTGGCAGTGAACGAGACATGGCCCCTAATGTCACAGAACTTCCACCCTGTGACTTTACATTCTGAAATCTTAGGTCACTCTCCTGGGGCTTTCTTTGGTGTAAATGAAGATAACAATCACTTGCAGACATCCCGTTTGAAAGTCTGACTGTCTAAGGCTGATGGTCAGAACCTACACCTAGAAAGGCCCAAGAAAGTCACAAGCTGTCCTCCTTCCCTGGCATACAACCAGACCCCGGTCCAGGAAACAGAAAGAGCAGGGCAGAGTGTGCTCAACCAACATCCAAAAAGTAATCAGTCAGTCAAAAGAAGCATCACATGAAATGCTGTATGGCATCAAGAAGTCACAATTCCTTATGCACCATGGTTTGTCCTCAGGGCAAAAGAGCATGAAATTTAGATTTTAAAAATGTGCCATCATTTCTGTTTAAGATGCTTAGTTCTTTTTAATTTTTGCAATATTTGGTACTGAATCCAGGATCTTTGTACTGAGCTACATCCTCGGTCCTTTTCAATATTTTTTTTTCAATCTTTGGACACATCCCTTGGTAATTTTTAAGTTGCTTAGTTGAGCTCAAACATACAATTCTCCTGCCTCAGACTCCTAAGAATGCTGGGATTTCAGTGTGCATCACCATACCAGGGCTAAGTAACTTCATCCTTAATGGAAACACACTTTTTTTTTTTTTGCAAAAGTAAAAGTAGTTTCCAGAAGTATAATGTAGATACAACAGATGCAGTACTAGCTTTAACTGGCTACATATATTTAAAAATGGAATTAGATAATAGCTTTTAAATGTATATGAGGGATCCGGGTTCAAATGCTGTGCAAGAAAAATACACTTTCAATCACAGAGCAGATGGAAAAGGAAAATAATCCATTTTAAAAATTCTTTATTAAGGCCAATGACAATTTAAAATTATTAACCTAGCAAGTGATATAGGGAAATCAACCTTGCAAACTTATTCCTACTAAGACCCAAGAAAGTTAGGCAGTTTGAAATGTAGAGTTCTAGGATTTCCTAGCAAGTACGCAAAATGCACTGAGAAGTCTGACCACATTAGAGTGAAAACTTCTCTTCACTTTGAAAGCAAGCAAGCAGACACCTGGAAGAAAAATGAAAAGGCAATCCACAGAACAGAATATTCAATGCAAATAACAATGGCCTTTTATTCAGAGTATAAAAGAACTTGTAGAAATCAATAAAACAAAGTAAGCCGGTCCAGTAGAAAAATGGGCAAAGTACTGAAGCAGCAATCACAAAAGAGAATATGCCAATGACCAGTAATTACATGAACAAGGGTTCAACTTCATGAGTAATTAATAAAATGCAAAGTAAAGCCACACTGCCACCACAACAGTCACTCTAACGGTGAAAATGAAACAGACTGACAGAACCAAGTGCTGGTCAGAATATGAAGACAAAGAACTCCTGTGCACTCCTGGCCTCGGCATAAACTTGCACGGCACGTTGCAAAACTATGTGACGCTTTCTACCACAGCTAAGCAATGCTTTGCACAGAAAGACTGTAAATCCCGCTGAGAAGGAATACATGGCAAGTGCACCCCGAACACAAAAGCTGAAGTTCACTACATTGTTATTTGTAACAGCTCAAAGTGAAAAGCAGTGTGACAGAGGATTTCTAAAAATTCTTGTGCAATCATTTCATGCAGTGATGAATTACATCACCCACTATAATCAATTTCACAAACATACTACTGAACAAATAGAGTTACAGTTTATCAGAGCATCACGTAAAGTTCAAAAGTACACAAAGTTAACATAAAAAACTGAAAAGATAACCCTTAGCCAGGGCTTGGGGTGAGGAGAAGGTTCATTAAAAATCCTTCTTAGTTCCTGATATTATTTTATGTGTGTTCCATTTCTGGTAATTCATTAAACCATACATTTATGACTTGTACAGGCTTTCTTTGTGTGCTGCACTTTCTTAAACAGAAATGTTTGAAAGACCCCTTTGAGAGGCTGTTTACAAACTGAAAGCTATGTGGGGAGTAGACAAAGAGGCCACCTTTATGTTTTCTTCCATATCCGTACCAAATAATAACAGGCAAAATGAATTCAGTAGGAGCCTCAGGATTGCCAAAGTACTTGTAATTTCCATGAAAGTTTGGCAATAACAAAAAGTGAAGATTTAAACATGGGATGAGTATCTAGGAACAGCAAATTGGCTTGACTCATTGTTTTCACAAGTTTCACACATTTTTAAGAATCTGCTAATTATCCACAGAGGAAAGAAGGACAAATGATTTTCAGGAGTGTTTGTGGGCTAGGCTCGTGGTGTGTTTTGATGAGGCTAACTCAGAGAGGTGAGAAATTAATATTTCATTGAAGAAACCTTTCATTTTTTCAGAAGTCTGAAGCAATTAAACATTTGCAGTATTTAAGCGAGGCCTGGCACACACTGGTGTTGAGTGAATGAATGAGAGGGAGAAAGGAGGAAAAGAAATGGCCCAGGCAAGTTAGGCGCCTTTATGAAGGAGGGAGTTACAAAGAATTAGAAATGATTCCTCACTTCAGGTGAGGATGGGACCAAGATTTTCTAGTCACATAAATAAATCAGACCCAGAGTCCAAGTCATAAAACAGACAAAAGTTGAATTGCTTTGATTAAACTAAGTAATAAGAACCTGAAGTCTTGCTCTTAGTAATTGATGCCTCGAAAGACTTTTTAGAAGCATCTTTTAAATATAGAAAGATTAATCCATTGACAATTCTAAAGCATACTTTCCTTCAGTACTAGAGAGAATTAAATTTATTAAATCCATGATTTTCAAAACTGAAAATCCATGACAGACAGCACTAAAATTAGTATCATAAATGTGATACACTGGTAGATTTATTGACATACATTTATTGTACACCTACTGTGCATCTGCCAGTATGCAAGAGGTGAGATAGGCTGAGAATTAAAAGGAAAAAAAAGGAAAAAATGGCTTAATCTCAGTTTTCAAATCCTAGTAAGTATAAGTTTTTACCTGAGATTCTATTATCATATTAGTACAAGGGATTGAAATTAAACTTTGGAGAACAAATCACTTGGATGTTTGAAACAGCGTGAAAACGGAAAGACATGTTCAACTTACAGCCGTGGCTGCTCTGAGTATTTCCAGGGAAGAAGGAAGTAATCCACAGATTGTTTACAAATCCTGCAACAGTTTCTAATTGCCCCATGGCAAAATTTTAAATAATTATGATTTATAATTACTCTCAAATAGTAGAAATATATAATAGGAGATCCTCAAGCTGATATCAAGTAGGACCCCGAAGAGTAGTGGAGAACCTGAACACATGAACTGTATGATGAGACGCTTGTTGGATTTTCAGCTTTACTTCTAAGGAGAAAGGTCCATGCTGGTGGATTGACTGCCTTCCTAGTAAGTGCTGTCTTCCTCCGTGTGTGGGGGTGTTTGGCAGGGGGCAAAGTACTGAGGTTGAAAACAGGGCCTTCACACGGAGCTACATCGCCTGGCACTTTGAAATTTTCCTTTCGGAACCAGGCCTCACTAATTCACTGAGCTGTTCAAACTGGGCTGGAAGCTGCATCCTCCTGCCTTCACTCCCCGATGTCTGGGATCACAGGTGAAGCTACCCCATCCAGCTATTCTCCCTAATATCCTCTCCTGGCAACAAATTTGAACTAGAATCTGACAATATTTTGCTTCAATGTAACCTGTTTTAAAAGTGACCTATTTATATTAGGTGATGCTGGTATTAAATAGATGTAAAAGTAAAACACTTTCTTTTAAGATAAATTCATTTAAGAAAAGAATCGAATAGATTTGAGGCAACACGTAAATAATAGTACAAGTAGTTTCCAGGGTCATAAAGCATAAAAGTGTGGTGGAAATATTCAAGAATAGAAAACACAGACTTACAACATTCTTTAGTTTCGAGCTCATGTTTAGCCTCCTCCAAGCCACCAAACTCTATTCTCTTTCCAGCCATTAAGGATTTCTGTGTTTCAAACACACTCTGTGTTAAGAACTGTGACCCAACAAATGAGATGTGTTAGACTTGGAAATGTGCTTTCCCTTTCCCTTCCCCTCTGTGCTCTCCCTCACCTGGCTCTTGGTCGTTCTTCAAGGGACCCTTCCATTGACCCTTCAAGGGTACCTCTCTTGCTCCACCCTCTCATGAGAACTTGTTTTCCCAGCAACATGCTTTCACTGCGTGCTTGCTCAGGTCCTAGATCGTGAGAATAGGAACTTTTCCACAATTGTCAGGTACCGTTGCTGTCACATAGTGGAGCTAAATATGTATCAATGTATACTGAATAGATTAAAAAAATAGCATTCCACACAAAGAGGTTATCTACTAAGGTATTGTCGAAGTATGGAATCATAACTTTGTAAGCCTTGCAGCCCTGCAGGATTCATCAAACCTGCTGTTTGCTTTCAGGTAGAATTTAAGGTATCTTCAGATTGCTATCACATGACTTATGGGAGTGATTAATTGCATCACCATGTCTGTCCTCCGTCAATCATCTAAGTTATTATAAATGTTTTTGTTGACTCAATCATTTAGTTCTTTACTCAAAGAAAATTTTATGGAAAACAGCATAACATGCCTTTTCTGATGTCCAGTTCCTCTCGGAGGAGAATGAATGTAAACCATCCTATCACTATCCTAGAGAAAAACAGCTTAATGTTTAGTGTTTGGATAGGAGGTTGCAGTTTATGGTTTGGGTTACAGATTAGAAGCAATTATATTAAATTGTGATGAAGGGCAATATCTTTTTGAGTATATTAGTTTTGCATTACAGAAAACCAAGGTTAGCTCATTATCCCTCATTGCAGTTATCTCTGAAGCACATGGCATTATACAACACACTTGTGCATTCATTTTCCCTGATATGGTAACAACAGTCACAGTTTTGTATGCATGGATTCCCATTCTCAGAGCAAAATGAAAACTATAGAATGGACTCTGATCTAAGTAAAATGTGCTTAATAGGAAATGTGCCATCTTCGTCTCTGTATCACCAAAGTGGATTGGAAATTGCCACATAGGCAATAATGAAATAGTCCCTACATTCAAAAGGGATGCATGAACAGAAAGCTATGTTTTGAGAGGACTGTTCACGTCAAGGAACAGTCAAATAACCTTGTCTTTGATGGTTGAGGGCAGCCAATAAATAACAATAAAAGACAAACAGCATCTAGTAGAGTCTTCTAAATCATGATAGTTCCAATCAGAGTGTCTTTATTACATAAAAATATAGTTCCATTCAAAATGGGAACAGGACCAAGCTATTAACATGCACCTCACTTTATACCTCACCAGAGACAATGTATCTGAAACATAATAAGAAGTTGCTGGGCTGCTCCCATGCATGATAATGCATGGCTTCTACTTCATTATTTCTTAATGTCATGACATTGCTGTCCAATCCTGGGGCATAACGAGGAGCTCGAGATCTTATATTATCACTTTGTGAAGTCCAATTAAGGATCATTAACCTTTGATCTACTTCTCATACTTGATGCACAGTGAATGGTCCTGGGAAAACTTTAAAAGGTGAACTTGGGCAAGATTAGGCAATCAATTTTTCGAAGAGTTAAAAATCCTCCAAGCATTTTCACCTGAAGCAATGACGTAGGGAATGCTACTGATTGGCAATAAAACTACACACATACACCTCAGGTCAAATGTATTGAATATTGCAAGGATTTCAGGATGGGATAATTATTTCAGAGAGCTGGATGAACCAACTAATAGTAAACACAGCTTCGATAATTTGTTGCTTCAACCTGTCATCTATGAATATCCTGTCCCTAGACACAAATTATATTTCTTTTCATTTTTGAATTAATCTCACTGTGTTAGTTATTTTTCTCTCTTTGCTGAGCCAAAATACCTGACACCCAAAAGTTAAGGGAGGAAAGGTTTATTTAGCTCACAGTTTGTAGAGGTTTCAGTCCCTAATCAGCTAGGTCCAAGGTGGGGGGCATAGTGGATAGATATCACAGAGGAGAAAGAGTTCATGGCAGGCAGAAGGTAGCAAAGCAAGCAAGCAAGCAAGGGACAAGATGAACCTTTTTCTGTCCCTTATATTGTATCCAGGCTACCGGTATCACAGCAGTGCCAAGCCAATCAGTGGACTGATTTAATAATCACCCATCCTTAATCCTAGCATATTTAACCTGAGCATTGCCTAATGAATCAATCACACACCCAAGATTTAGCCATCTCTGAAAAAGTCCAACCTGTGACTGTATGAGGGTTTTGGGGGACATCTGTACAAGCTATAATACTTACCCATACATTTTGTCATAACATGTATAAAATATACACACAACATCCATGAAAGCATGACATTATTACTAAGAACAAAACTAAATTGGATGAAATTGCTAATAAATGTATACCACAAATAAAGTTACGTGTTTTACATAAGGTTTACAAAATGCAAGGTTTAAAGAAATGGATTAAGGGCTATGAAACACCATTGAAATATGCGTGTGAATATTATTAACAAATTTATAAGGAGTGCTAGGGATGTAGCTCAGCAATAGAGGGCTTCTCTAGCATGTGTGAAGCCTTTCAATCAATCCCTGGTCCTCCCTCCCCACAAAAAATACCTCTAAAATGGTGTTTAACGTTATTCAGGTAAATTTGAAAAAGTCCGTATTTTACTGGAATGAAAGAAATTAAGTAATGATAAAAGCACCAGGAGAAGCAAGAACTAATAACACTAGTAACTTCTAATTCCTATTTCTCATATTTCAATATGTTAAATTGCTAAAGTAGTTTTGCACAAAATACTAATACATTATGTGTAGCATTTAAAATGTAAATGTCACAACTCAGAAACTGAAGACATCACACAGAGCATTCCACATCTCATACATTTTTACCTCCAACCTATGCACAATAACTGGTTCAACCCAGAGGCTTTTACAAAGCTTAATGCATCAGCAATGGTACTATTTTCCAATTGAGAAAGAGGTTATCAAGTAATCCACTAAGGATCACACAGCTTATCAGTACATACACACAGCTAGATCTTTGAAGACTGGGTTTTCTCCCTGCTTGGCTTCTAACTTAGATTTCACCCTGGCTTACAGATTAAGGAGATGCAGATTCATTCTTCCTATTGTACCAAAGAATACAATTCCCATTCCCCTCCTTTTGGAGTGCGGCATTCTGAGAATTTTTTAACAGTTTGTATCTAATGTGTTTGTATCTAAGACATGCTTTTGATAAACAAATATATATATATGTGTGTGTGTGTGTGTGTGTGTGTGTGTGTGTATCATATGTTCTTTAACAACAGGATGTGTGCTGAACATTGTATGCAATTTCATAGTTGTGAGAATATCACAACCGGTTGAATATTCATTCAAATCTGGATGGTACAGGACAACAAGTCAACATAGCCTCTAGGTGCAGTCAAAAGATGCAACAAACACAATATCTGTAAAGCTGCCCCTGCCATAGCACTCTACTGCTATACACTACACTTTTGTGTAAGTAATTTTAGTATAAAAATACCAATGAACAGTATAGTATAGTAAACATATGGAACAGTAATATAGGCTTATCATCATTTTCAAGAAATTTGTACTGTGTCTAATTGTGCTGACATGACTGGAAGTGCAGTAAACTTGTTTTAATAAACATAATTATAAATACAAGAGCACGTGTGACACAGCACTGTGATGCCTGTGACATCTCTAAGTGACATCTCTCAGTCTTAGCCCCACTGTAATATTATGGGGCACCCATTGTATATGTGGTTCATCCTTGATCAAAATGTCAGTATATGGCTCAAGACTGTACTTTAAAAATAATAACCATATAAGCAGCATTCTGTAGTATAGAAGTCTTTTGTACCAGTTGATTCACTGCTGTGTGCTCTTAATTTATTTCATAGTTACTATCTCTAATATCACCTGTTGCCCTACAACTGCATCACGGTAATAGAAAAGTTCACCATCTTTATGCTATAAATTTCTAGGATGTTCTAATCAGTGCAACATCTTTCTCTGAAGTAGTGCATATGATTTGTCTACCGCTGTGTAACAAGTTATTTTGACATTTAATAGTTTAATGCACAGTTTCTGTGAGTCAGGAACATAGGTGCAAGTGAGCTGTGTTCTTTGCCTCTGCATCTCTAACAAAGCTGTAATGGAGAAACTGATCCAATGCTGTAGTCACCACGCTAAGCTCAACAACTCTGTTCATCCGTGCAGTTGGCAAGATTCAGTTCTGGTAGGTTTTTGAGTCAAGGGCCTTAGTTCTGCAGGGGTTGTTGGCCCTTACTGGGTATGCTACTCCCACCCACTTCAGCCTGGCCCTTTGTTTCCTGAAAGCAAGTAGAGAAGACAGACATGGAATATCAGCAAGGTGGGAGTCTCAATCTTCTATGACCTAATCAGAGAAGTACCAGGCATCAATTCTGCACTGTTCTGTATCTTTTTCATTTAAGAGGTTGCTAGGACCAACTTACACAAGGAAAGGAGATGGAACGTGGGCAGGAAAGCTAGAAGAGGATCCCTAGGGCCCATTTGGAAGCTGCTCCCCAAGTGGGTGATGTTACTGTTCTGATGATCACACACTTAACAGGCTACAGAGGCCAGGTAAGTACTGTAAGTTAATGAAGTATATGAGATGCTATAAAAAATAAAGAGCGATGACAGGACGGATGACAAACAAAGGAGCCTGTACCACCTCTAGAAGGCATGGATTTTACCTGACTACTGTTTTTGCCAACCAGGATTTTTTTTTAAGAAATGGAAAATCTCAGTTGTTATGTTAAATCACTTGGAACAACGTTGCCTGAGGAAACAAAACAGCTGTGTCCTTGTCCTTTGTAGCACCCTTTATCTCTTAGTTGCTCCGAGCTGTCCAGTTCCTCCATCAGTTCAGTTTGCAACAAAAAGCCCAGCCCAACATAAGTCTGACAGTTATAATTAAAATACTGTATCATTTAGGTAAGTGTCTTCTACAGGTTCCAACTTTGGTATACTGGACTTACAGTGTTTACCCATAATAATTTATTTGCACACACACACACACACACACACACACACACACACACACCCAATTAGCCAGAAAGATGGCATTCCAAATTTCAAGAGCATTATTCAAGCTAACTAGCCCCATTTGACTTCAAGCCCAATTCAATGGAAGCTATTTTCTAATCTTCATATGTGTATCTTCCAACTCATTTGTTTGATAATTAATAAATGGAAAACTCTACCATTGTAAGTTCAACCAGGAAGAGACAAAAAGCTAATATTTCCCTGGAAACTCCACAGAGAATACATTTTCTGTGTTCTCTCAGGCTAGGAAGGCCTTGAATAAGGCACTAGATAAATGTTTATTATTGCATTATTATTTAATAATTTAGCAATGCACAGAATGCAAGTAAAGAGTACCACCCATTCAATCTTTACAACTGCTCTAAAAATGCAGGCCAACGTGAAATGAGCAAAATAGAAAAATGAACAAAATAAGCAAGAACAACATGGTATCAACCAAAAGAAAATCTAAATGAGGATCCAAATTCCATTTTTATTTTGTGATATTTATGCACTTAAATTAAGTTCTGAAGGTCATTTAGTAATACAGGATTAAAATGAGACTAAGAATGTTTTCTGCCTAGAGAGGAGAAAATCAGGGAAATATGCTGATATGCCAAATGTCCTTGAATTTTAAATTAAAAAATACCAAAAGTAATGTTTTTGTACCGGAAAAGTGGGGAGATGTACAATATAGTTTCCTGGAAGTGAGCAAGTTATGACCTAATGAAATTATGAATGATGATGTGCACTTTGAAGTAAGCAGTAATGCAGTCTTCAGTGGTTCTGCTTAAAAAGCAGCTCTGACCCACCAGGTAAGTGACTGTGAACACCACCCCTCTTTTCCTTGATAGGTTGATAATGAAAACATCTTACATCTCGCAATTCATCACAGAACCCACGAATGATTAAATATCCTCTTGACACAGTGTTGGAGAAATTCCCCTGAGTTGGTCAGGGACCTCACTGACACACCAGTAACTCTCTTCAAGCCATTCTCCAGAGACCTCCCTGAAGAAACTTCTTGAATTGTACACATTCTGTCCTCTTTTCTAGGGCTTCTTATTCTAAATGGAATCAAAACCCCTTACACGAAGAACAAAGCCCGTGGTACTTTATTCCTCCCACCTTCTCCCAGCCCATCATATTCTACATCACTGCCTTACCATGCAGCCAACTGGCCTCTCCTCCTGTCCTTGAGAGTACCAAGCTCTTTTCCCCTCAGGGGATCTCATCCTTTGGCCTGAAATGCTTTTTCCTGAACTGGTCTTTCAGCCACTCTTTATCTGTTAAGCCTCAGATTTATAGATGCCTCTTCTTGGAAACCTCCTTGAACACTGAATTAACACTCCGATGCATCTCCATATTGTTAATTTCTATCTTAATCCATTGTTTGCTTCCTTCCTATAAAAGTGTATGATTGCTTTATTTGTTGGTAATATTTTTAAAAAAATGTTTTCTCTCATTGAGTTTATTGGTACATTTTAGGTATACAGTACAGTTATGTTCATCATTGGGATCTTGGACCTTTACATGACAGGTCTTGGTTCTCATTTTTTCCCCTTACCCCTGCTCTCCCTTCACCCCCTCCTCCCTTCCCTATTTACAAACACTTTATCTCCATTTTTTTTATTTTCTTCTATTTTTTTCTTTTCCCTTATTTTCTTCCCCCTACCCTTCCCACTTTCCCTACGCCTTTAGCCTTTTGCTTCCTATTTAACACTGTCAATTATACCATTAGGATCTTATCTGCAATTATAGTTTTTCACACCAGAGGAGCTATTCGGTCTGGTAACTTTTCGAATATGCTTCTTCCACTAGTATTACGCCAATCCTGATCACCACTGCACTCAGCATCAAATCAGAGTGGTGAGTGAAATGAAAACAACTGTTTACAAGAAGTGATCAAACCATAGAGTAAACGCTTAAGTTTTACAAGTCTTTATTGTAGAAGAGACCCATTGTCATTAATTCCCCTCTAATTACTCCTCCTTGCTTCAGCCACACTTACCCCATTGCTCTTGTTACTTTCTGAAGCAGTTCTCTGCGATTCCTCTTTTATAAATGTCTTTCGTTGCCCTGTTACGGCTGCCTCTATGCTTGAACGGACTCCAAACGTTTATCTTTCATGGTCATTTTTACTTTACGGAAGAGCCAGAAGTCTCACGGCGTCAGATATACTGTGTGGGTGAGTGAGGACGTACTGCAGTGTTTTCAGAAGTCTGCCTTTCTGTTGAATGGTATTTGGCAGTGGCACTCACTACATTTTTTAATCACACATCATAAAGACACTCATGAAAGAAGACTTCAAGAACTGCTTCAGACAGTGGCAAGAATGATGAGGTACATATGTTCCAAGTGAGGGGGAGAATTTTTAGTGGGATTAGTGGCAATGTGTCTTTGACTTCTAAAAAATAACTTAAGCCCACACTGCATATTTTGATCACTGTGTGTATGCTGTAAGCATTTCAACGATGAATAAATACATAAATAAATGACAAATTAAAAGGCCATTTCAATCAGACCACTGAAAGCTTCTCATAATAATAGTAACCATGTACCAGGTCATAAATTTTCTAACAAGCCCCTGTAAATATCATCATATTAGAGAGACTAAAGTTCAAAGGTGAGGAGTTATTTGTCCAAAGCCCAGTAAAAGCAGCAGGAAGAGTGTTTGAACCAAGTTTTGTCTTGTTCAGCAGTTACAGCTTGTAACTGTATGTTACATACACCGTAAGTGGCAAACACCTTGCTGAAAATCAGGAGTTTCCAATTATTTAGATTAGGACTACATTTTAGATAATTGAATAAAACCACACGTGAACTTGCACCCACGATGGCAGGGTGTCCAATCACAAATTGACTGCAATAGGAGTTCACTCTTGATTACTGCAGCTAGAAATCCCAAGATGGCAAGTCTGTGCAAAAGAGCAAAGTGAGATCAAAGGATCCAAAGAAGAGTGGAATCCCAATATATCTTCAGTCGGGTCCTCTACTTCATTGCTAGCCCTGTTGCTACATCTAAGAGAAGCCAACTGTGAATAGTAGTTTTCTAAATGAGCTGGATCTAAAGCCTTCTGAGAACTGATATTGATTTACAAATTAAATATCCCAGAACATTTTGAGTTACTGTGCCTCGATGTCTATTTGACAGAAATATACAGGCAACTAAGGAATTCATTGCATCCTACATTGATGAAATATTACCATTTCTGCCTAATTAGAATGACTTTTTCCATTTTAATTACAACCTTATTTGTCCCCCTTTACATAATATAAACAGAGGCATCATCTCAGTTACTGTAATATTTACAGTCTGAGTGAGGTCTGTGAAGACACTGGTGAAAATGCCAGATCTTGATGATCATCGGTCCGTAAAACATCTTAATTCAAATGCCACCAAGAATCAGATGAGCAGTATAATGATTCATAAACAACCAAATCAATTTCCCCCCTCATTCCTCACAGATCTGGCAAACCATTTACTCCTAGGATGAGCTTTTGTGCTGAGTTTTCATCCCAGAGCACAACTTTACAGCAGAGTTATAAACCCCAGAATTGCTGACGCAGCCTGAATTACAGCAATGCTGGCTACATTGTCCTAATGAACTCTTTGCTGTTTTATGTGGCCTGGGTATCCCAGAAAGAGCATTGTGTAAATGTACAAATGCACCAGTCAGGGTTTAGTGGGATATTTTGGGAATGGTGAAGTGGTGAATATATACATACATGCATGCAAATATGAATTATGTAAATTCTAATGACTATGATATCAAAGTGAAACAACACTTGTCATTACAGAAAATGTCCCAAATAAGTCAAACATGCCCAATTTTAAAAATGTATCAAGTTTAAAAGGGAGAATAAGTGAACTGAAAATTCTCCTTGTATTTATACCAATTCCTCTATTGCCACAGACAACAGTTCAACTTCAAACCAAAATACCAACTAACATTTTTAAGTTCCATGAGAGCCAGTACTTCAGTTTAATGAGAAGCACAATCCAGTTAAAATCCAATTTCATTCTATTGATCTAGAGTGGAGCCTTTCTGAATTTTTCACAAGCTCTTTGTTCATATTACCATTTGTAAAGGAATTTCTGTAAGATGGGGGTGAGGGAAGAGCAAAGATATCAATTCCCCAAGATAATTGTATGGTAATTGCTATGTATGCATTATGTAATATGTTTGTAATATACTTCTATATGTGAGGTTCTGGTTACCATTATCATGTTTTTATAGCATTCAGAAAAAATGACTTTGAAAAAATACTGAGCGACAAATTCACAGAAATATATGTCTCTTTGAAAGTTAGAGATATGATATTTTAAAATTAAATGTCCTACCATTTTGTCATCTATGTATTCTGTTGGCAGTGGTCCTACTGTTTATTAGAAAACACAAAACTTCTGGATATTGGTGGCCTTACAAATGAAGGGAATGGTTCTAAAACACCATGAGGAAAGACAAACAAGCAATAGAACACACTGTATTGCTAGCTAAGGAACAGGACCCTGAAAAACACCAGTCAGTTCCAGAAGATAAAAAGCAGGCAAGAATGCAAATGCTTGGAGTTTACAGCCCCCTCCTCTGGGAGGAAGACAAACCTTAGCTTTTACCAAGTTTATAAGTGTTTGAAGGTGTTTCAGAATAATCCCTATGTACAAATGCATGGACCCTAATATATTGCTGTTGTACATTTAAAATCTACTAAAGAAAAGAAGCCAGGCGTGGTGGGGCACGCCTTTAATCCCAGCACTTGGAAGGCTGAGGCAGGAGGATCGCTGTGAGTTTGAGACCAGCCTGGGCTACATAGTGAGTTCCAGGTCAGTCTCAACTACATAGTGAGACCCTATCACAAAAAAGAAGAAGACAGCTTTCAATAGACTATCTTTATGGTTCTCTGTTTGTTTTTTTTTCTTTCAAATAATATCAAATGACTGAGTATGTTTGCTATGTCTTGGGTTCCCCAAAGTGCATGTCCTGAAAACTTGATGCCCAGTTCAGCTGTGTTGGGTGCTGGGCCCTAATAAGAGGAATTTGGGTCATGAGAGTGTTCCTTCCTAAAAACATACGTACCACATGTGAGAACTTCTCTAATGAAAGAATGAGTCATCCCGCCTTAGTCATTTTTTATTGCTAGGACAAAATACTGGACCCTCACAACTTAAAGGAGGAGAAGATTATTTCAGCCCCTGGCCAGGAGGCTCCAAGGCAGAATGGCTTGGCCCAGAGGCATGGTAGGGGAATAGCTGCTTACCACATAAAATCCAGGAAGCAGAGAGAAGAGAGCTTCCAGGGAGACAGGGATGCACCCTTCCACGTCGTGCTCCCAAAGTCCACTTAGGACCAGGCTCCACTCCCTGACGCCACAGTTAGCTACACACTCACCAACTAAAGCCACACCTGTGAATGCATAAGGCTTTGGGAATAGAGCATCTAGATCCAGACCCCATCTAGATCCATCTACCCCTTCCAGCACCTACCCTTTCTACAACTGCAAACTATAGCAAGAAGGCCTTCACCAGGTCAAGGCCTAGCACATTGACCTTGGGCTTCTTAGCCTGCAGAACTGTAAGGAAATCAATCTCTCTCCTTCACAGATTACTCAGCTGGTGGTATTTTGTTACAGCAACACAAAAGGGGCACAGGGATGGCAAACCTTTGAGAACTTTCAACAACAGCAAACAGCCTGATTCAGCACGTGTGCCATAGATCAGCACCTCTGGACGGAGACAATGCTTTTCTGCAGCATGAGGATATTTGTTACCTTTAAGAAGAGTCTGAGGAACTTTCAAAGATGGAGTGAGGATTGGCTCAAGACCTACAGTCTTTGAGCTCCGGATGAGAAAATATCACACATGAAATACTAGGCCACTTTCTATGAAAAGAGCTCTTAATTTATACTCTTAAAAACAAACCAAAAATAAAAAAAGAAGCAGCACAAAGCACTGCTTTTATTAAGCTTAGCAAATTTGCTCAAAAGATGTATCTGTGTTCAAATGTCCTAAGCTTCAGAAATCAACCACTAAAAATAAGAAGAGGCCACGTAAGTGCATTGTAGTAATGAATATATCCTGTCATATTTATTAGATGGATTATATCTTGAACTTATTGGGAAATATATATATTTCTGGATGTAAGCTGCAAAGTGGTTTTTGAATGACTTCTGTGATTCACAAGTTTATCAGATGAAATGGCAGTGATACAGCAACACACACTCCACCTGGAATTCTACCCACTTAAAGTCCATGATAATGTAGTTTATATTTTACCTCTTAAGAACGATGCAATTGTGTTGAGAAAAGCAGGAATGGAGAAGTTTCAAGATAAACATTTAAAAGTCATAAAGGATTGGATTTAAATAAAAGAGTCCTTTTAGACTGATACAGCTGAATGATACTTCAGAAATCATTTAGGAAGACATTGTAGGATAATCTAAGATAGATAAAATCAGATTCATTCTGGTTGAGGTGGTTCTGGGTCTCTCAACCTCTTATATTTCCCCCATCATTTTCTACCCCTTACAAAGCCCAAAGGTGATATTCTGGAGCCACTTGCTGGACTAGCTGAACGCCCACATTTTACCCTGGAGAATGAAATAACACATGTACTTGCTCTTCAGAACTTTTGGTAGAATTCTAAATTCACAGCCGCACTAAATTATGACACTACACTGTCCTAACTGATAGCTGTGTGTTGCCATTGGGAGTTTTAGTCAAAGCAATTTTTCTCAGCATTCATTCTCCAGCTATGATTTTATAGCTTTGTTCTGGCCCCTGAATTCAGTTATTATACTTAAGACAAATTTCTATGTCTGATGGCATATGATGTAAGAGACATTAATTAGTGAAATAAATTGAAAAGCATCATGTGTTCTTGATCAAATGGCTCAGTGGGATGATAATACTCTTCAAACTGACCTGTAGATTCAATGCAACTGATCTTATAGTTCATTACCACTGACAGACTTATCCTAGAATTTGCACAGATATTCAAGGGAGCAGGATAACTAAAAGAATCCAGGGAAAGAACATGGTTGGAAAGCTAACATTTCTCAGTTTGAAAGTAGCTATCAAGCTATACTTCTCGGGACACTGTGTGACTATGGTGTCATAGAGAACAGCTTGGAGACAAGACTTGGTGCAGTCATGGAGAAGGCTCAGAGGGGCTGACTCAACCAAGAACACCCAGAATTAGGGGGACACCCAGGAGAAGCCCAAACCAAGCATTGTCTGGCTTTTATTCAGAATATATGTAAGTAAAAAGAGCAGAATAAAAGCAGTCTGGCAAGGAGCTGTCTCAAGGCTAGGCAGGTGTTCTCAGATAAAGGAGAAGGACAAGAGTCAGACATGCCTCACTAATCTAAACGTTTAGTCTTTTAACCCTTCAGTTATCACCAAGCCTGTGTGCTTTTGCCCACCCTCACAGGAGTGCTTGGCATAGGTTCATTCTTTGACCCCAGTAATAAGATTTGTTTAAGGTCTATTTTTTATTTAATAATATAGCAGCCCCAGATATGTTTAGATTCCCCCAAATCGAAGACCCAATAAAAAATGTGCAACCACAGTGAATAAACACTTCTTAGAAGAAGTACAAATGGCCAATAAATACATGAAAAAATTCTCATCATCCCTGGTCAACAGAGAAATGAAAATTAAAACTACATTGACATAACATTTTACCTAAAGAAGAATAGACAGCATCGAAAAATCTAATAATAAGAAATGCTGGTGAGGGTGTGGAGAAAAAGGAAACTCTTCTATTTTGTTAGTGAAAATGTAAACTTTCAGCCCCTGTGGAAATCAGTGTGGAGCTTCCTGGAAAACTAAAACTAAAAATTTCATTTGATCACCTATCTGCCTTCCAGGTATCTTTCCAAAAGAGTGAAAAATCATCATACTATTGGGACACATGCCTACCCATGTTTATAGAAGTACAAACAGTGTATATGTCCATCAACAAATAAAACGGATAAGGAAAATGTGATATTTACATACAATGGAGTACTACACTGTCATTAAGAAAGATAAACTTGAAGCATTCATAAGTAAATGGATGCAACTTGAGAACGCAATGTTGAGTGAAATAAGTTAGACACACATGCTTCCTTATTTCATGGTTTTACCTACATGAAAAAATATATATGAAGAGCAAAGTGCAAAGGGGATAAATAGGAAGTAGACGAAAATTCAAATTCATTTGCCTAGACCATTGTTTTGAAAATATTTTGATATGCTAATTTGTTTCATTGGTGCTACTAGTTTATCTTAGTGCACTGAAAAGAAAGTTTTGTGGTATTAACTGTTACTTCAGTCTTTTGGCCTACGTTATTTTTTTTTTTTTTTAGCTTTAGATATTAAGTGTTTTTGGCCTATGTTTTGTACTCAGGGTAACTACTTTGAAAATAACAATACACAGTGCATTAGCCATTGTTACTGACTCATAGTTATATTTTTTCCCACACACAAAAAAAGATAAGGGATTAAGACATGGAAAGTAAGAGGCATTATCCTGTCTCCACTCCTCATAGTATTGCTGCCACTGTTCCTTTCTTTACCTGTCTGTTGGTTCAATAAGGGTCCCCAGTGAATTTGTAACATCTGCACTAGTGTGTGTGCTGCTCTGTGCGTGCGTAGACCCATGGAGGTCTGTGCTTGATTAGCTTGGAGGTCAGCTATTGATTGGATAACAGTTTCCTTAGATGCCTTGAACCAATCCGTTGCTCAGACTTTGCTGAGGGGCATGTGTTTACTGGCAACTCCTCCATGTTCCAGTAGTGTAAGACTAAAATTCTGACTTAGTTTTCACTTTTTACTTTGTGCTCAGCCTCAATAACCAGAGGTTAAAGCTTTAGACCTTCTCAATTTGTCTCTGGGAAGGGGCACAGCCCTGCACAAGTATGTTACCTTCTAGGTTCTCAGAAACCCTTTGAGTCATTTCTTCTCAGTGGCCCAGTCTTTCCTTTGAAGGTTTTTGTCATCCTCTTTCTCATTTGTCACATCTGTATCACTGCCTTAGAAAGCCGTAATGTTAAACAACTGCAGCTGATTCTCTTTGCACATACCCTGGGGACATGGCTATTTGCACAGAAAGATCCAAGTCACATCGTATGAAACAAGCCCTGAAAATGGGGCAGGGAGGTACTGACCAAGCAATTCAGGGAAGCTTCTGTGGGATAGGACTTTTGGGAAGCCCTTACATTCTTTCTGTCCCTCTAGTAGCTGCTATACCACTGGTTTTCACATGTATCATGGCTGCAGGGCACTAGTTTCAACAGTTACTGTAGACCTGGGAAGAGGATAGAACAAATGAGCCACGTTAAAATGACATAAATCCTGCTCATCTTACTGATATTAAATTGTTTTTCCTGAATAAATGCTTCACAGATCATTATGCCTTTAATTTCCAAGGCTCTATAAAAGTTAATGTGGGGAATTTTGCAAGATTCTTGGCTTTCACAATAGGTGTGGGGGTCCTTCCTCTGCTATTCTGGAAGGGTTTCTGAAAAGGTCTTTCCTGACCTCCATAGCACTCTACCTTTTTTGTAACTGCATCCTTTGTCACTATCAGCACACCGAGCCTTCCATCCATCCATCCACCGAAGGCGGCAGCCTCTAACCTTGTATGTATCTGCCACTCAGGGAAGCTGCCTTTCTGTACCTCAGTCCCATAACTGCTCTCCTAAAACCTGTATAACAATCAAGCCGTCCAAAGAAACCAGTGGAGTGAGATGCAGACTCACGACTGTCATGGAGTTTGGCACGCATCAAGTAATTTGAAACTTTCATTTCTCAGCATTCTGTCTTTGATAGTAACATTCTTTACAGGATTCATGGCATATCTGAAGTGCTTGGGATGAGAAGTATTTTGGATTTTGGATTTATTTATGGTTTGGTAATATTTGCATTTCTTTGAATAAATATTTGACGGATGGATCCCAACTCTAAACATGAACTTCATTTATGTTTCTAAAAGACCTTTATACATAGCCTGAAGATAATTTTATACCATAGAACAATTTTATAATTTTATATTTTTAGTGCATCTGAATTTTGACTGCAATTGGTCACAGAGATCAAGTGGAATTATCCACTTAGAGCATCATACTGATGCTCCAAAATGTTTCAAATTTTATAGAATTTCAGATTTTGAATTAGGGATATACAATATGTACTTGTTATCCATTGCTGAATAGCAAAATGCCCGACTTATTGGCTTAAAACAGTCATTATTCATTAGCCATAAAAATAATAATACCAAAGAGGTGCTCAGTAGGCAGGTATTGTAATCTCAGCATCCAAGAAGCTGAGGCAGGAGGACCACAAACTCTAGACCAACCTGGGCAACTTAGTGACTTAATAAGACCATGTCTCAAAAAAATCAAATAAACAAAGAGGTGTTGTAGCTCAATGCAAAGGCCCTGGGTTCAATATGTAGCATGAGGTTGGGGAGTAGGGGGGAATTGAGACTGATGTAGGATTATGTGGTCAAGCATCTATTGCATGGTTTCTGTGAGAAGAGAAATTGAAGCAGTTTCATTGGAAGTGTCTAGCTGAGATTCTCTCATTTTGCGCTTAGATGGTGACTGGGTCTGGAAGGTCCTCTTCCAAGGTGACAAGGCTAGAAGCTTGGTGCTGACTTTTTCCTGGGAGCTCAACTGTTCTACAAATGGATGTCAGCAGAGGGCCGGTAGAGTATCATCATGACATGGCAACTGGTGTCTTTCAGAATGAGTGATCAAAAAAAAGCAAATAAGGAAAACAGCTCCAGTGTCTTTTACGAGAAAAGTTTGAAAGTCTCACTTTGTCACATTCGGTATAGTTTACTAGTCCTACAAGGCCAGCCCTGTTTCAGAGTGAAAAAGAAACAAACTCATGGAAACATCAATCATTTGAGACTATCTTGGAGGCTAACTGCTAGAGATCTGTTTTGCCTGAAACTGTTCCGGCCATACAGATGGAGAAACATTGCCATCAGAAAGGAATGCTCCTGCATTCCAATGACAATACTACTGCAGATAACCAGTGTGCCAAAAATGAAAGACAGATGACATGCTCTGAAAATTCAGTCAAGGTGGGAATTGCATCCAACTTTCAGAACAGGAGTTTGGAAAGAGAGGAACTCTCAAATATGAATGAGAAATCATAATGTGGGAAGGGTAGGGGAAAGCTAATAAGGGAAAAGAAAAAAACATGCGAAAATGAAGAAATGGAAATGAAGTGTTTGTAAAGGTGGAGGGAGGCGGGGTGAAGGAAGGGCCGGACAAGGGGGAAAAATGAGAACCAGGACCTGTCATGTAAAGGTACAAGATCCCTATAATGAATGTAACTATACTGTATACCTAAAAGGTACCAATAAACTCAATGAGGAAAAAAAATCATAAAAACAGTTGTCTAGCAGGGCATGGTGGAGCACTCCTGTAATCCCAACAATCAGGAGGCTGAGGCAGGAGGATCTCTGTGAGTTCGAGACCAGTATGAACTACATAGTGAGTTCCATATCAGTCTCAACTATATAGTGAAATCCTGTCTCAAAAAACCAAAAAAGAAAAGAAAAGAAAAAGAAAAACAGTTGTCTTTTTTAAAAAATCTGAATGAGTTCTTTTTCAGATGTGAAGGAAAATATTTTATTAGAACTTTAAGATTAAAAAAAAGATTTAGATTCCTTGAAGAGAGAGTGCATAAAGGCTTGCAGACTCTGATGGGCAAGACAATCTTGAAATCATCAATTCATTTTTTGGTAAATCACTAATATTCAAATTTATGGATCACAGTTTTAAACTGCCTCCAGAATCAGAGGAAGAGCTAATGATTGCTAAATTTCAACTTTCCTAGACAGACATGGATATTGCTGAATCTCCTGATTAAAGTGAGCTCCCTCTTTGCCCTCTGTTTAAAATCAGAAAGCAATAGAAACTCCATTTTGTATAGCTCCTACCGGTTTTTCTGTTCCTCTTGTTCTGACCCAAGAGTGAACTTATCCCCTCCCCAATAGTTGCTTAAGTTTGCAAAATAAAATAAGTAAAAAATAAATTAAGCAAGGAAATCACATAAGCATAAAGCATAAAGAGTTTGCCTAACTGTTTAACCACATAGGATGTTCTTTGGAAAAAAAAATACTGACACCCCCCCCGTTGAACTTGCCCCCCTTGTGGGCATTAGTAACTTCCCACTCCTACCCTCCTATTCCTCCCAAACCCTATAAAAGTATACCTCTGAAAAGGGTCGGGGCTCTCATCTCTGATCTGCTTGTTCGGTGAGGTACGGGGGCCCAGGCTCGAGTTTGCTGGGCTTGAGCCCGTAATAAACTCCTCATGTAATTACATTGGACTCGACTGCTTGGTGGTCTTTGGGGATATCACGATCTGGGCACAACACTGACATCTAAATTATAACTGCTATGAAAATAGTTGTATAGCTCTCAACTACTTGCTTTGAAAGCTGGAGGAGATACACGCATTAGTATCTATATCTATCCACCTACATATATCTAACACACAATATATATATATATACAATCAAAAATAAAACATTTCCTAAACAAAGACAAAAGAATACGAATAGAGAACACAACGCAGACCAATGACACTGCAAGTGACCTTGAAATATTTTTTATTTGCAGCTTCTTAAATATTTACATGACTTTTCCATTATTTTTTCATTTTTTTAGTTTTCATTAGTATATGTTTATAGTACATAATGATTACATTCCTTGTAGGAGTTGGCATATGTACATAAGGCCCTTTAATTATTTTTTCATCTCCTTCTTCTCTCCTATCCCTCTCCTTTCATATCTTGATCCCCTTCCTATTTGAAAAAAGTCTACCTCCCTATATCCTATCATTGATTTTTCTCTTTATTTATATTCTGGGCTTCTCATGTAAGAGAAATGATATAATATGCAAGCTTGTAGACATCTGCAAATTTTATTAAATGTTTCACCCTGAAGTAGGTGTTCTTTGGTACAGTAGTTCTCAAAGTTTTATATGTGCTTTTGTTAAAACTCTGAATTAATGCTTGATGAGCCCCCAAATAATCATTTTAACTCCCATGTGGTGATTCTGAAGCTGTTACCTAACACAAAGCTTCAAGGTGTGGACTCAGGCTGCTCAACTACATGGGACTTGTGCTTCCAATACATAAAGGGAACATCGGCTATTCACCTGGATGTCCTGAGTTCATGTCCCAGCCCCAGCACTAACTGGCCTTGTGACCTTGGAAGACTCACTGGGTCTCCCTGGGACTTCTGTCAACAAGGGTGAAAATTCTTGTCTTTTTCTGGATAGGGCTGAAGTTAAAAACAGGCAGCTTCTGCAAAAGCTCTAAAAACCTTCAAGCCTCCCAAACAAATATTCAGGATAATCCCGTAGAAGAGGCATCTTCCAGTGGTGGCCAGTCCACATCCTTGATCTTTATCATTCTGAAGAAGTTCACTGCATGTTGCTCTGTAAGACTGCAGGGGGGTGAGCTTCCTCTGGCCCTTATGCTTGCCTATAAGGGATTTCAGGGCTCACAAATGAGCAATTAAACCTCCAGCCTCTTCCTGAGAGCTCTGCCCTCCATTTGCTTCCCAGAACTTTCTACTGATGATTAAATTGGCACCTCTATAGGAAAATGTTCCCTTTCTGTCCTCCAGGGAAAGGTGCTTCTCCCATTATGGGCTTCACAAGGGAGCAGAGAGGCAGGCTTTGCTGGGTCTTGCACACTGTTAATTTTTAATGCAGAATGTCAGGCTTTGCTGGCTTCCTTTAGGAACTGAGTGTGCTGCAGGCCTCTCATTTGCTATGTGAAGACGCCCTTTTGGCTGCTCTAGAAAGGTGGTCTTATTAGTGGTCTCAAAATGGCAAATCATTGGCATCTAAATAAGGGGACACTGCTTAATTCTTCTCACTGTAAGGGACACTTGTAG
The DNA here is from genome assembly GCF_012274545.1 of Fukomys damarensis. Classification (NCBI taxonomy): domain Eukaryota; kingdom Metazoa; phylum Chordata; class Mammalia; order Rodentia; family Bathyergidae; genus Fukomys; species Fukomys damarensis. The sequence goes on along the minus strand of NW_022900940.1, from coordinate 2,380,731 downwards.
CCTGAAAACAAAAATCCTCAAACGGATGATGACAGTCTGATCAATGACAGTTTGGCTGACTGACAAGTAAGGGGAAAGAAGTGCTCTAACAGGACGCACCAACCACTATGGTGGGGAAGGGGGTTGAGAAAAGAGGAACTTGAAATGAAATTGTGTTAAAAAATATACCATATTTAAAAATTACAGGTGTCCCCCATGTCCATAGCATAGTAAAATCCTTGGTCCTGGCAAATAAAAAACAAAGTCGATAGCCTTCTAAGCTTAATTATTCATAGACTGTCTACCTTTCCTGGAGACAAGAGGTCAGGGTCTTGTGTGTAGTCCACAGATATATTCTGACAGCCTAGAGAGTATTTAATTAATCAGTATTAGTGAGTAAAAAAGGCCTTCATTTTGATACTAAATTTTACTATAGAATGCTGTTCCATTATGTTTTGTGTAATAGATTTCATGGAATTTGCAGGTAGAGATCATTTTTTTTTATCTTTTGCATCTACAGGGAAGCAAAACATCTAGTCTGGAGCAGATGCTCACAAGTGAACAAAACTATCTAACCTTATTCCTTCAGCTATTTCTGTGTGCTTTATATTCAGAAGCTGGGTGGCCAAACTAGACAATTACTTATACCAAGACAGCTTATAATCAAAGTGTTACCCTGAGAAGTTTCTCTCAGCAGAGTGTAGTATAGTACTTTATATTGAATCAGAAAGGCACAGAATCTATGTGTATGGGGCTTTGTTGCTACTGATTGGGCACTTTTTCTGGTGACAGAAGGGGCTTTAGAGGTTCCCACCTTATGCCATAGGGAGGGTTGCAAATTTATCAATATTTTTATTCTTAGAGGTGTTATGTCTACTGTGATCAGGCAGAAGGTGAGATTCCTCAATGGCAACAATTGATAGTTCCCTATGCACACAACAGCACAGATATTGGTTTCTCATCCATTTTCACATTCTCTGTCGTCCGCTGTGCCTCAGCCTGACCTCTACTGTCTTGAACAATCGCACCAGGAGTTCACTTGTAATAGGCTCTGTTGGTTCATTTATAACATGAACGGAGGTGGGCTCACACAAGTAGTGACATACAGAAGAGTTAAAATAATTTGCTTTAAACGTATCTATGGCGTTTTTCCAGAAAGCGATACATTCCTAAAATGGCATGCCTCAGAGGACATTCAAAAGAGTTTACATGGTCCCCATGTATGTGCTACAGTGAGGAAAATAATTGATATGGTCATCACCTAGATGGGTGGGAAAAGCAGAATTGGGAGAAAAATACTCTGCAAATAATCCAGGAAGTGAGTAATCAAATGTGAAAATCTGAGTTAAATCTGAACGCTAGATACTACTTTGATTTTCCCACATAGCCACTCCGTATACACAGAGTGTGTAGATCGTTTTGCAAGGAGAATGAATGCGGTAGATAAGGTGAAAAACTGGGTACGAGCAAAGGCATGAAATGAAGAGAGAGAATGTAACACCAAGAAGAGTGGAAATGTGTTGAGTTTACAAAAACCAGGAATATTGTATATAATATACCCAGGGCGATTACCCAAGGTGGGGGAGGAGGTCTCTATTCAAAATCTGCCCCAAATCTGACATTTCATCTCGGAAGTTCAGCCTTCCGGGTGACAGCATAGTTTGCAATGCCTTAAAGGCATTTATCAGAATTTTCCTTCGGCATTTGTAAATTCCACAACAACTCACATACATTAAATAGTGCACTTAGAGGTTGTTTGAAAAAGTGCTATTCAGAAGCAAGATCCCTGTGTCAAATTTCTACCCCGAGTGAATGTTTATGGCCAAATTAGAAACCTTGGAAAGTAGAGAGCGTGAGAGAGGTGCTGACTCAGCAGTGAACTGCAGAACGGCAGTGGATGCTGTTTTAATGATTTCGGAGCTGCGATACGTCTTTCCTGAGATTAGCATTTCTGTTAAAAAAATTTTAAAAAAAAGAATATTCAGCTAAAGAATTTTCCTAGAAGTCAGCACAAAGGACATTTCTGAAGAAAGGGGACTATATGGAGATACAATCAGGAGATTTGAAAGAGATTACACAGTTTATCGACCAAAGAGTTTGAACCATGTAGGTCTACATGAGAGTCTTTCGTTTGCCTAGCTTACTAAAAAATAAAAACAAAGGTTAGAACAACTTCCTGGTAGATTGTGACCAGCTAACATAATCCTTTCCAATCTTCTACTGGATCATCTAATTTATTAGCCAAGAGTCATCTCTTCACTTAGCTCATGCTCAAGAAATGTACTCAGCCAAGTACTTATGATACCCTGATGAACAAGATCCAGTTCTCACCTTCAAAATATCACAGCTTTGAAGGAGATACAAGTGAACACAAGCAGTACTTTCAGTCCAGAGTGAATTATGCAATGACCGAAAAGAGCTATGGGAACACAGGGAAGAGAGAGACCTACCTGCCTCTGATTTGGTGATGGCAATGAAGGAAAAGGTCTAAGCCGTAGATGAAGGGATGACGCAGCCTTCAGCATGCTTTTCTAGAATAGTGAACCCAATTAATTGTGTCAGACATTAAAATCAGCTTAATGCCTATATATGGGCAGAACTACAGGATGAAATACAGCAAATATAGCCAAGGTTATATCACACAGCTTATATGGAAATCATGTTGACTAATCCGAGACCAGTAGGTTGCCCACCACATTCTGGTGGAGTTATCCTGTGATTTTTCAAAATTTAGCAGTACTTAATTAAAATCCAACTAATATACTGGAAAAGGCTGATCAATACACAAACAAGAACAACCCTTCAGAAGATTACACAGAAAAAAAAAATTGCTATGCCCTTAAAAGAAAAGCTACTTTTATTTAAGTTAATAAAGCTTTATTTGTTCTCTAGCTAAGTTTATAGAAATTAAAGTCTTGACTATTTGTCTTTTGCCAACATAAATTTAAAAGTGGTTTTAAAAAAATCTCATTAACATTGTGCTTTTTTTTCTGTCCCAAGCTGATTCAATACAAAACAGATTACCTCCTGTCTATGCCACTAAAGTGCACATAAATATTTCACAAACCAATTTATCTAAAAATTTTGTCATTCTTCATTCTGAGTCTGGACACAAAATGCAGTATAAAGCACTTTAGGTTTTTCAGATAACATAATCAGAGAGGCAACAGTTTATTGTATTTCCTCTTTTGTTTCTTGTCTGTGCTTAAAATATTCCTTCTCGACATATTTTCAGAATTTTAGTGTGTCAAATTGATGTACACACAGCTATTGAGATGCCAAGAAAATACTTAATTTAGATAATTTAATAAAATACCAATGGAGTGCTCTCAATTGAGTCATAGGGAAAAGACAGAATGATCTTAGTTTTACTGTCTCGGGTAGTAAGTAAGGTAGCTTCAGAGTGGTCTAGAACAAACACACCTGGAGAAGAATTGCAGAATCTTTGAGACTGAAGTAAAAGTAAGGAAAGCGAAGTTAATGGTCTTTTGCTATTTTGTTGCTCAAGATTTCAGTGAAAAATCTGGTGCCGCTGGACTGGTGACTAGCAATTTTTTTTCTATAAAGGGCTCAGTAGTAAAGAATTTGTGCTTTGTGCCTATACAACCTCTATCATTCCTGTCCAACTCTGCTATTGAAGAGAAAATTCAGCTGCTCATACCCAACAGTTACAGCATGAGCATGGCTGTGTTCCAATAAAACTTTATTGACAAAAACAGGTGATGGGTCAGATTTGGTCCACAGGGCTATAATTTTGTTGACTGTTATAGTAGAAGATTAAAAACACATGGATCTCAAGTAAGAAACCAAAATGGATAAGGGCATATTGGTCAGTCTAAGAAAGAAAGATCAAATCTTTATGCCAATGTGACCAGGTATGAGTAAGGAAGACAGCTTAAGAAAGGAAATTATGAACTCAAAGTGATATTAAAATGGGCTTAAAGTCTAAATTCTTGGCTTTGCAATCAATGCTATTTTTTAAGGTTATTTGCTAGTGGAATTATATAAGAAAGTAAATATTTTTACTTTAACTACCATATTATAAATTTTAAAATGAGGCAGTGTATATTTGAAGTATGTTACAAAACTCTGAAACACTAAACAAATAGATGGAATATTATTATTAATAGATTTACACATCTCATAGACAGTTGGGTTCTACTACCAAATTCTGGGCTCCGTGGTTTCTGATTCAGCAGGTTGGAATGGGAGGAGTAGAGGGATCTAAAACTTTGCATTTACAATAATTTCAGAGGATGTTGGCACTGCTAGTATAGAGATCATTCCTTGAGAACTCCTTCTGTTCTCTATGAAAATGGAGCACAAATCCGGTGCTTGAAGTGGAATTTCAGACCATAAAACTGAGGATCACATACAGATTTTAGTCTTACATACAACAAGCATATGTTACTGTAAGCTCCTTTTTTTTTTTTTTTTGGTACATCATCACATTATACACCATACAGGGAAAATGTATATTCCCATGCTAAAGATAAATATTGTTTTGTAGCTTCTTAACAGAAACAGAGAAATATATTTGGATTGCCCCAGCATCTGAATGTTGCCATAACAATACATACACATATAGTATACAGTTATACAAAGTTTCAAACAAAAACATTTAAAAGCATGGCTCAGATTAGTTTTTATGATGTGGAGCTAAGCAGACAGTGTCACTCATACTTAAGCCATTGCATTTGTGATTCGGCCTATGAGAAGTTTTAACCCTGGCCAATTTTGAAGAGGTAGGGTGAATTCTGGGCTCAGACGGTCTAGGTCAACTCTCCTCTCCTAGTCCTGAGTAGGCAGTGAAGGTCAATTCTAAGCAAGAGCACAGGCTCTAGAATCTGCCAACTGAATGAAAATCCTGTCCACACTTTTGTAGGACTATGTGATGGTTGGAAAGTTGTTTAGGCTGAGTCTTGAAAAAACTGACTAATGAATCAAAAGTTTACTAGGTGCTAGATGCTGTTCTAATTATTTTGCAGATGTGACTACATTTAATTCTCATAAAATCTGGAAGGTTTATACTGTGATTATATTCTCAGACATCAAAACTGGGGAATGAAGAGATTAACCATTTTCTGTAGACTCAACCAGAAAGAGACATATTTGGGGCTATTAATCCAGGTGTCTTGGCTCGAAAGCCCAAAATCAAATCATAATCTATATCAGAGTCAATAATTTATAGCCCTGTAGCCAAATCAAGGCACAGACAGACTTTTGTAAATAGCTTTATTCGGACATAGCCACACTCATTCATTTACATTGTCTATGGCTGTTTTCACTCTGTGCACTAGAGTTGGGTAACTACAAGAGAGACCATATGGCCCTTTTACAAAGCCTTAAATAATTACTGTCAATCCCTTAATAGAAAATATTCAATTTCCGCTGCTCTAAATGGCCCTACAATTGTATGCCATGGTTATCTGGTAAACTACTCTGTTTACGTTAGCATAGCCTCCTTCAGTCTAAAATAAGGTCATACCTCTGAACTTGAAGAATGATTAGCTTTCCCTTTCTAGCATATAGACAAGTTCAGAGATAAGAGTCATTAATATTTCCTTACATTATCATTATTCATACAGCTTGCCTGTGTCTACCAAATCTTCCTTCTTTCAACAAATCTGTGAAGTCTTGGAGACCAAATTTCATAACTTTCTTATCTCTGCTCCCAGAAAATTGCACAATGCTCTTAAGATGGTAGGCATGCAATGACTGTTTGTTAAATGAATAAATGATTCAACAAAAGTTTTGCCTTTTTGCATTTTTTTTGCAAATGATGATGATGCCTATTATGTCAAAGACGTCCTCCTGCAGTCACCATCTTGCGTGGTTAGCTTCAGTTTAAGATGCAGATGTTCCCTAGTCGAACCACAAATTTCTCTTCCATCTCTATATATGTGAATTGTATCTCCTAATATAAAAAATATACACACATATATATATGATAGTATAATGTATTTATTTAAATTACATAAAATAAAGAGAATTTACTTTGGAAATGATAAAGAAAACTATGAAAATACAAAAGAAAAAGCTGGAGGAAGAATAATTTAATGTGGTTTCCAATTCCTGAGATTCTAACAAAGTGACCCTCATCTCAGAGTGTGACTCTAACACTTACTGGCATATTTTTATGTGCTATGCTTTCTACTAAAGTCAGTGACTTCACCTTAGTTAAGTTTTCTAACCCTAAAAATTTGGGTAGGTAGGACTTTCTGAGTGGATATGACCTCATATCCATCTACAAGGTGGCATAAATAGAGTTATGATATATCAAGTACCTATGAGACCAAGATTCAATAAACAGTAATTTATATCAACTTTGTGATCAATTCATAAAATTAGTACTTTATAAGTTGAATTTGAAATTAACTGCCTCAGAAAATACTGTTGTACTGCACTGTGTGCTCCACATGTCCACTGTGGTTATAAAAATGAGGCAGTGATTTCTGAAGTTTTCTGAGAAGTTAGGCACCTAGACCCCCAATATAGTGTCCAGGCATTTCGGAACTGGCAATGTCACCAAGAAATCTCAGCAATATAAAGAAACATGATTTTGCTGAAATCCAAAGCCCCTTTCCTATTAATCTGTGACTGTGGGGAGGCCTAGCCAAGCCATGTTACTAAGCCCCTGATTTTGGAGCTGCTTTGCCGGGGCATATTTTGTAAGAGGGTAGAATAAAGCATCATCACAGATTTTAATTTCTATGATTCTAACACCAAGGTACTTGATCTTTGGAACTTGTTGACCCTAAGGATGAGAGAGTGGATCGAAAGAGAAGGGACCTGGAATGTGAAACTGCCCAGGTTTCACACCTGTTTCCCATGGGCAGAGAAACCAGTTTTTCATTGCTATACCTCAAGTCCTTCAAAATGAGAAGCTCTGTGTGTGTTAATAAGGGAAGCAAAGTTGATGCCTATGTATCCTCCAAGCCATTGATCATGCTGAAGACAGCTCTAAAATGAAATTTGCAGCCAGAGCTATTTGGAGATAAACTGAAGGATGCCAGCCCTATTTGCAAATGACTAAAGAGACAACATATGAGTTTTTATTATCTTGGTTAAATAAATGGGAAACAAGAAACCCGGGAGATGAGAGCATAGGATTTCTTAGTCATTTCTATTGATCAGGAGACAGCTCCAAAAAAGACTGAAAACTATTTAAAAATAAACAAGCTGTATTTTTCCTGTCGGCTTGTGTGCCTTCCAAGCAAGTTTTTTCCCCTCCTCTTCTCTACAGTAGTTTGACAATTAGTTTCCAGTAATGGAAAGGCTTACTTATCAGATGTTATTGATAGAACTGTGATTGCCTTGATTGCAGTGATATTTTTAAATATCTCCTGGCAGTGGTCTACCTCCTGATTTAAGATCATAAACCTATAAAAGTTTCCTATCTGCCACTTATCATGGACCTGAGCCTGGATTTCTACAGGAGGTAAAAGAACATGTTTTAAAGCACAAAAGCAGTAAACAAAAATAGAGAAAAGCCCCCAAAACAAATATAAGAAGTAATGATTTTATACGGTCCTTTCTGAACACAGCACCCTTCAAAGAGTGTGGCTTCCACTCCGTGCTGACTCTTCCTGATGTCTGAATTAAAATGCAAGGGGTAGACAAGGAAGCCCCAATACACACAAAAAAGGGTTTATGAAAGTTGCCAGCAAGAACCTGAGGTTTATAAAGGCACCAAAGCTTATGGTTATTGGTGAAGGAGTTAGGATATCTGAGTTCTAACCCATCCTCTTCATTTACTAACTAAAAATAATTACAAACTGCCTGGAAGTAATATGACCTCTCTGTGCCTCAGTTTTTCATATATAAAATGGGGATATTAATAGTTATTTAAAGTTAAGGGTGATAGAAGTCAAAGATAGTACAGGACTACAAAGATGAAGATAGCGATGATGTACAACATTTCAAATTCCTATTCACCATCACTTGTTATAGCTCAAATGTACGTCACTGATTCGATTCCTCTTTTGCATATGATCCAGGTGAAACGGGATCATATTAATGGGTGTTAGTGGTTCTGCAGACATTATACAAAGCAATACTAACATATTTTCTCATTCAGGGGCACAACAGCCATATTCATTTCTGTTTTGCTAGGCTTAGGCCTGGCGATGTCATTCAATTTGAGGAAACATCACCCCAAGTAAAGGGTAAACCTGGGGAGAGGCAAACCACCAAGCAAAGTACAATGTCTAGCTGATTTCAGGGTTGGTGCTCTAACCACTAAGCAACTTTGAGTGTAACTTCAGATCACATGCCTATTTTGGGATCTCCTTCCCTTATTGCTTCCAGAGAACTTGGTAACAGCCTGATAGCCAAAAGCACAGAGATGTAATGACTGCTGGCCTCAGAGTCTCTGTCATTTTCTGGATCTGACCTCAGAGTCATGAATCTTCCTCCTGAATTCTGCCTTGGTGTACTCATTTTGGTGCTGGATCTGCCCTTTTTCCTATATCAGTCAATCTGCCATGGCTTTTAGTCTCTATTAAGAACTCCAGTGTCAGAAAGGTGCCCTTGGGCCAAGTGCACCCTGCTTGACCCTGAAGTTTGGACCACCTGGTTCTTGAAGGTGGCGGGGGTGGGGGTAATAACCTAATTATTGCAACCACCTGCCTGCAGTAGCTGCTGTGTACCTGACTGTTGCCAGGTCCCACGCCCTCATGCTTGGATCAGTTAGTAATTGTAACCTCAGCTTAATGCTATTAATTATATAGCTTTCAGGTATTCAACTTTAATACCCTGAAATTACATCATGAAACTGGTTTATATAGAAGATTGCAAAATATAAAAAGTTATGAATATATTTTGTGTAAGTATTTTGTTGAGACTTGGATCATATTCAGTGGCACAGTGCTACAGTACCGTCACTCTCCTGACCTTCACCTGGGTCAAGGGATTGCTGAATTCTCTACTGAGATCCTTCCTACTGACCAGGTACTTCACAGGGATGCGGTTCCTACCAAACTAGGATTTTGAGTCTGTTTTACATGGGTTTTCGTCACGGATAACACCAAATGTGGATATATCTAATGACTTGTAATGTAACTTCTTTACATCTCAGTTTCTACACTATAAAATGGAGAAAAATGTTCCTTCCTCACAGGATTGGTTTGATGATTAATTGCAATAAGGCAGGAGTCTGATATAAGTAACCCATGCGATTCATATATGCCAACTTTTTACTTACAGAATCATTTATTGGAATTCTGGTTTGTATTTTTCTCTTGATATTTCCTGCTTACCTTCGTTCCACAGTAGTAATCAAACCCCAGTAACGACTCCAGTAAAGAGTGTCCAGTAATGATTGTAGCAGGAGTTGGTTGTTCACAGAAGCCATTTCCTCCTCTTGAGTACTTGGAGATTACAATTACAAGCCTTTCAGAATTAACTATTGGAATATGGGCAGATGTGTGCACAACTCTCAGGCCTCCTTTTAATGATCTGCCGTGCTCTTTCTCTTTGCTCCCTCGATGACTGAATACAGAGGATGCAGAGGGGAAACTAAAGATGTCTTAGAGAATACTGGCACAAAAGGATGAACGTATCCAAGATCCCTGAATGCCATTTAAAGAGTCACTGGCTAAATATGAAACCAGACTAAGATAAGATTAAGAAATATATTTATATTACATTAAACCACTAAAAATTGGATGCTTTTTAATAGACTACTAGCATTGACTACACTTATTCATCAAATGCATGATGTAGAATTTGTCAACAGCTCTAAAAGTTAGACGCTATAAAATGGATTTACAAGACTTAATGGGAATAAAAATGTAACGGACTCATATCCAAGTTTGTGCATAGCCTTATTAATGCAAAAATTGTATTTTCCATGTAACGATTCAGGCAACATGTAGGCAATAATAATTACAAAGGCAAGTATTTCTCACTATGGGCTGTTTTGATGAATAATTCAGGGAGTCCTACGACAGCTTTCTCACACTCAAGGAAAATGTCAAGGTTGGAGTTTGGAGTGGCTGTCTCTTGTGCACGAGAATACCATAGATTCATCAGAGTGACATGTGGATTTTAACCACCCCATAAAGTTCTCTCTGCAAATATAAGTAATGCTAATACATGGAGGTGTGAGATAAATAAAACATGAACAAACAAAATAAAGCAGGCTTGGAGAGCTCAATTCCGAAGCCCTTCAGTATAAAGGAGAGTTTCTCAAATTACATCTCAATAACACCTTCATCTCTACCCACATCTTCCAGCTTTCCCAACAAAGTTCCATTTCCTTCATTCTCATCTTACCAACTTTTCAGATTTTGATCATGACTGTACTATTCTTCCAACACCACAGCAGTTTCTAAATGGCCCTTGAAAATATCAAGAATACTGTGACCTATCATAAACCATTCATTTCAGGGATTTGGAGCATTTGAGAAATAAACCCATTAGAACACTTATTAGGTCTGATTATGAATAGTTAGCTGTTGATCTATGTAGAAACACACCTGGGAGGGGTACTGGCTCTCTCTCTCTCTCTCTCTCTCTCTCTCTCATTAGATTGGGCACCCTTTAAAAATATTTGCTAAGAAAATTGCACTATATCTCATCACCCCAGGGGAAAATGATAGCTGCATTATGATCAAAGGGTGTAACTCTCTTTATCTGTGCATAGATCAGAAGGAAATCCATTGATTTGCTGCCCAACATCTGGTCCCTGTGCTTAGAGTATTAAGAGCCAACTTTCCTTTACAAACCAGGCATCCCTTACTCAGTTCATATAGTTTCTGACTATATAGTGATTCCATCTTCCATTCTTGTCTCCCTCCAGTTCCAGGACCATGGGTAGGATCCAAGTGTGTCCAGAGCACACCACTCCTCAGGCCCCTATTGGGTTCAGAGAGATTATGGTAGTAATCTGAGCCCAAGCTCCTAGGATTCTGAAGGAATTATGTTGAAATATGTGCTCTTCTCATTCTAAAAATCCAAACTGGCAGAATATAATCTTAAAGCTGGGACATAAGGGCCACCTCATCACCACTGTGGAAGTGATTGCTTTGAGTATGAAACTGAGACAAAAGAGAGGTGAGGCAAAAATATAAAGAGAAAAGAAAGGCATTCGTGATGATTGTGTTTGAGAATCTGCATCTAGTCGCATTTTTGCAGAAGTAAATAAATTACCTTTTATGCTTCAGACAATTGGGTTTCTCAAAAAACATTCAATCTTACATCATGGTGCTGAAATAACTGATTTGTCAGTTCGGGGACAGACCCCTATGGAGTGATATTTTCAGTCAGCATTTACTTTTAGCCACCTAGAATTGTTCTGCCCCCTGACTTGCACCACTATTTAAAAACACTACATTATAGTTACTATTGTATTTAAAGGTTTTTTTGTTTTGTTTTGTTTTGTTTTTTTACCAGGGATTGAACTTGGGACCTCGCGCTTGCAAGGCAGGCGGCGGCACCACTGAGCTAAATTCCCAGCCCCCTTATTTAAAGAACTCCTCAAAAAATTATAGGTTTTTACCTGATGAAAAATTAGACAGATACCTAAGAAGGTTGGCAACATGAGATTCCTGTGCCTGACACCTGAAAGTACTGATTTAAGCCAGCTTTTGCCATTCCACAAATCAGTGTTCCGAACAAGCTGCCTACGTGCTTCACATATGTGTGATCCCGTGCAAACGAAGAGTACTGACGATGAGGCAGAACTCTGTGACCAAGATGAGCAAAAGGGAATTTCTAATCCTGCTTTTCAATATTGCTTGCAAAACTATACTTTGGACGAATTACTTAGTCTGTTTTTGTCACAGGTTCCTACCTCACAGATGATGGTAATGACGCCGTCGTAGTGGGCTTTGTAAGATGTTTGTAAATAATTCAGTAGTGTGATGCTTACTGCATAAGTAAAGCTCTACTGAGAGGTATCTATTGCTAATTCATCTGCATAGATTAGCTGGTAGATAAACCAATTATTGCTCATTAGAATCTAGGAACACATAACACCTCGTAACAATGAGACCCAAGATATGAAAGACTTGGTGTAGAAATGAAGCAGAAGGCGCTATTCCTCAGTCCAACAAATGTTCTGATGTACACAGGAAAGGGAAATACCACAAGATAAACAATTCAAGAGGCAAGGCCCTTCTACCTTAGATTTATATCTTGCCTAGAGTCACTTGGAACATTGTGTCTTAGTATAACTTTAGCCCTTAGACGGAACACGTTTGCCTCAAATGTAGGGGTGAGCAAGGCACGGAATGGGGCTTACATTACTAATTTTTCTGGGGCTTGTATGACAGGTAAAGCTGTACAAAGGAGGATGTCATCACTGAAAAGTTTACAGAGAGTGAAGAAGGCGTCTGCATACAAAGTGTGATCCTGTGTGGCACTGAAATAGGAAATACACCTTTGAAAGAGGGTCATCCTGGGTTTAAACCAGAGAAGCCTCATTCACAAGGTAAACTGTCATGTCTACAAGTCCCTTAGCTTCTTTAGACTTTGATTCCCAGTGTGTGAATTGAGGAAAATGAAGACAGTCTCACCGTATCACATTGAAAGCTCCACGACACGAGGGATGCAACATGTTGAATAGGATACTGGGCCCACAGTTGATGCTCAAAAGAGTAGCCAAATTAGGATTTAATTATGGTTGTGGTTTTACTGGAGACACTGTTCTTTTAAAAAGCTGACAAGGGGAAGATACATTTTTGTAGAAAGACATACAAGTCATTTTGTATTTTTATAGACCAGACAGTAAAAAAAGGAGCGATCAAATACCACCCGACCTGTCAGCTACAAAAGGTAGAAAATAAAGAAGAAGAAAAAAAGAAGGCTAAAACTAGTGCTTTCTTCCAGTATATCAGTGTAACATCTAACTTCCTAGGGGCCTTGGCTTTTGGGCGTGGCGGAGCAGTTAGAACTCGCCAGCACCTTCCATGGTTCTGATTCTAAGGAATCCACAGCGTCTATTTCCAATATCCATTATGTTCTGATTTGCCTTTGCTGTCATAGTAGTTGCAAAAAATCGATTCCACAATTTTCTTCTTTTTCCAAACTGCCCTGGGCTTTGGCTGGTAAAGCGATGATGTAAGTCACCCGCTGTGATGGGAGTTCGAGAGGGTTCTCAAAGGATAATCATGAGGCTCCTTCTTGAGTATGTGTATTTTTAACAGAGTTTCTCTGCTTCTGAGCATGGTAATTAAACAGAGAGGTGTAAGAAACATAAAAAGTGGAAATGGAAAGTCAAATTCATTTGTTTCTTAGATAACTGCAGGTGTGTGTTAATGAATTACAGGACTGGTAAAATAAAATTAAAGGCAGCTGCGTGTGTTTACAAAACTGCAGCCGCAAATTACAGGTATCGGTAACATCCATAATTCATCCATAATTGACAATTTTCATATTACTGGATAAAGAATCAAGTCATGCAGATGATTACAGTATTTGCCTCTCAGCACCAGAGACCTTCCTTCATTACCCACGCAGCATCTCAAATGAAATAAATACAGTTTTGCAGGAAGAATAGAACCAAAATGTTGAAGAACACGCCACCTCTGGCTCCATCTCCCAAAACTTTTACCTCCATTCCCCCACCAGAGAAAAAGTGATCTTATAATATCACAATATGCAAACTGGGTTGAGATTTGACATTTTGACCTAAATCTAGAAAGCTGAGCTGAGTTTCTTAAGATCCTTTTCCTCAATTTCTTCATCTATTACACAGGACAAAACCTCACTTACAGGGTTAAGTGTAATTAAGATTAATTGACTTAGTGCAGGCAACATATTTTGAGTAATAGTCCTAACTAAGCATTTGGTGAGTGTTTACTAACATCTCCAAGCCTCAGTTTCTTTAACCATAAAATGAGGGCACCAGCATTGCTTGCCACATAATGTCATCGGGAGAATGAGAAGCAATAAGGCAAGAAAGTGCTTAGCTAATTCCAGGCAAACAGGAACACGGATAGTCTAGTTAGTAACAGGCATGGTGACAGCAGCAACTATACCTCAAGTCTACAGAATCAACTAATGTTACTAATGTTTTCAAAAGCACCTTATGTGCACAGTCCCAAGTCTTAGGCTTCTAGTTTACTTGGAGGAATTATTTTTTTTCATTTCGGTATTCTGTATTCCAGTTCAAAATGATGCAGATAAGACGGAAGATTGGATTTTATCAGGCATCTTTTGCTTGAATAAATTTAATCTTAATAAAAACCCCTTGTATTAAGGGATGTTTTTACAAGAGAGACCCCTTGCCCTACTTCCCTGAGGAGGGCTGGGCAGAGCTGCCTAGGCAGCTCGATGAGTATGGGCCAGGAGGCTACTTTAGAAAACTCCCAGGTTTGGGAGGAAAGCTGGACACAGCAGGGAGTGGAATCCAGATGGAACTGAGAAGCTATGAGCATACAGGCCAAATGCTTTTCTGAAAATTGATGAGCTTGCCCAGAACCAACTTTCTCAAGTGCCACCATTTCCCAGATGAGAAGTCTGATACTAAGTATTTCAATTGCTGTCATTGAGCTTTAGGAAGACAGGACAGGCCAAATACATTGCAACAGTAAAGCTAAATTTCTGAGGCAAGCTGATCTGTACACACATCAAAGTTTATTGCCCATTAATTAATGAGGGAGCTGGCAAACAGAATACATTCAATCAAAATGATATAAGAGATAGAGGAGAAATGCATAATGCTTCCACAAGGTAGAGATTGCTTTCTTACTCCTGGTGGTCCTCAGGTCATATTTTTATCAGTAAAATGATAAATTTCAGGCTGAATATATAGCTATTTTCAGGCACAGACTCATTAGTCAGAAAACAACATGTATCTACAAGAGAGGCAAATGATAAACAAATTGATCTGCATTATTAATTAGACAAACAAGGTAACCAAGTCTCTCCTGCCTCTGCCACACAGAACCAATTAGCGCTCAGGATCTGGGCAGAGGTCAAACACAAGAAAACTGGCAGAATCAGAGTTCTGCTTTGTTTCAAACAAATTTTTGCAGCCTATAATCAAAGATGGTCAAACAACTTAATTCTCAAAGGGAGGTGATAGTTTCCTTTCACAATAATAAAAATATGTCGTAATATTTACATGTGTTTGGCACATCATTTTGCCAAACGAGGTTCTCTTCTCAGCACAGGGACACATTTAATTTTCACAGCATGTTTGAGAAGTAGGCAGGGCGGGCAGAACACCACCATCTACACAAAAACACGACACCTTGACAAGTGAAATATCTCAGCTCAAAGCCTACTATTAAGTCATACGCCTACTATTAAGAGAATGAAAGACAAGAGCAGAAATCATGTCTGGTACAGCAGGGAAAATATTTTGCTTTCAAATATTTCAAGTGTTCCAAGGAGATTTTCTGTGGTCAGAATCAGAGTAGACACAGGTGGTCATGTATCCTATAGTGGGAGTTTTGAGGGGTGTCATGTATAATATTTGGGGAGGTAGAGCAGCTGTGTGGTCACAAGAGGACACATGAAGCCTCGGGAGAGCAAAGTTTATCATACAGACAGTCCCTGTGTGGTTCACAATTTTTCAACTTTACTATGATGTGAAAGTTGTACACAGCCAGTAAATCATACTCTCAGCTTTGAATTTTGGTCTTTCCTATGATAACCTCTTGTGACAGCAGGCAGGAGTTGCATGCCACAGCTCCCAGTCACCCACACGGTCACAAGGGAAATTCCTGGGATTTTGCAGAGTGCTGGGTTAAGAGTGTATTTAGACAAAGGTATCTGCTGAAGTACATGAGGTATTCAATACTTTAGTATAGAATAGGCTTTGTGTTCAATCATCTTACCCAGATGTAAGCTAGTTTAAGTGTTCTGCTCAGCTTTAAGGTGGGCAAGGATGAACTATGTTATCAGGTGAGTTACAAATATTAAATACATTTTCCATGTGATGCTATTTCAGCCGACAGTGGGTCACTGAGAACTCACAGTCATCCTCACAGGTTCTAGAGACAGAAGACACAGCATGCTCCAAAGGGTCAGCTAGGAAAACACTAGGGTAACCCTAAGCCAGAACACGGAGTAGGAGGTTGTGGGGCAGTGAAGCCCCATGACTTTCATTGGGGTTTGCTTGGGAATGGCAGGGCAGGTGAACAGTTTAGGGCAGCTAGCTTAAATAATATATAAGGGTGCCCCTATTGTTTGGCACTTGGCCTGGAAGGAACCAGGGAGAGGAATACTGCCCCTTGAGGGTGCAGGCAGGTAGAGGAGATCTGGCTCAGGGTTGTAAGTTTACAGATAGAAGGGGTGGGTGGCTGAGTGCTTCCAGTCTCTAAGAACTGGTTTTCCCAGGTGGGGCAGCCTCACCCCAGTTGGTAAGAGTTTTTATGATGTCAAAACATCATAATATACAGAAAACAGAACAATCTGTACAAGGGGTATTCAAAGGTCCTTGTGCTCTTTTTCTATCCAGTTTGTCAGCTTGTGTCCCCACATTCCTAGGTGAAATGAATTATTTACATCTGCTAAAGCAAGAAATCTGCTGCATAAGTACAGTCCTAAACCTTCAGGAAATCAACATGTGCATATAATCAACCACATGTTATCAGATGAGCTATTTCACCTACACAGTCTATCCCTAATTCTGTAAGAATTTTGCACCACTGTCTCTAGTAGTCCTGACTTCAACTACACACTGGAATCACCTGGAGAGACTTTTTTTTTGAAACAGAGTATCTGTGAAGTTCAGGCTGGCCTTGAATTAATTATATTGCCCAAGCTGGCCTCATATTTTCAGTGAACCTTCTTGCCTCAGCCTTCCAAGTATTGGGATTACAGACAATGCCACCACACCCAGCTGGAGATATTTCAAAAACTACCCCAGTCCAGATCTCACTCCTGAGTCTGATGTAGTCTAACAGCACTTGACTATAATCCACTGGAAATTCTAGATTAAGCCATGCAAACCATTATTTTTGGTTTTAATAATAGGACTTAGAGCTCGATATATTCATGCCTCATATGGATTCCCCAAGATGGGGAGCTACAGCTTATAGGGAATGGCAGATTTACTGGGCATGAAACTACGATGAATGTTTAAATTATTTAAAAATGAATAAAATAAGAGACACCTTGCCGCTAATCCCTCTCCAAATAGTCCCCCTTTCTTCAAACATATTTATGGTTCTCGCCACTTCCTGAAGAAGTTCTGAAAGTCCTCTTCTTTTGTTACACTATCATGGGTCCTCGGTGTCCTGAACTGATTCCCGATGTTTAGTTTATATGATCATTTTGACTTGAGGAAGAGCCAGAAGCCAGACAGGGGCACAATTGGTGGGTGAATAAGATGGACGAAGACGCACCACAGTGTTTTTATGCACGTGTCTTTCCATTGGATGGCACTTGGCAGCAGCAGGCACTATATTTTTTATCACACCCCATAAACACTCTCATAAAAAAGGGCTTCCGGACCTTCTTCAGAAAGTGGCAGGAGTAATGGGATTAAGTATATTCAAAGAGAGGAGGATTTTGAGGGCAATTAATGGCAGTTTGCCTTTTAATGTAATGATTTTTTAAAATTTAAGCATTCACTGTATATTTTGATCACCCCTTGTAATTTATCCAAGGTGCTTTGAGTGTTGACTATTGCCTGGAATTCTTCATTTACACTGACCTTTGAATTCTGGGAGAAGAATAGTGA
This sequence comes from Fukomys damarensis, assembly GCF_012274545.1. Taxonomy (NCBI): domain Eukaryota; kingdom Metazoa; phylum Chordata; class Mammalia; order Rodentia; family Bathyergidae; genus Fukomys; species Fukomys damarensis. Next base: position 2,363,111 of record NW_022900940.1, on the reverse strand, counting down.
TTTTTTTGGTGGGATGTGATCTTCATTAAGAGACAAACACAGGCTTTTTCTGAGCATTATGGCATCTACAGAAAGATGTACTAAAACAACCTTCTTAGTCTAGAACCTTTATACCCATGGTGTGTTCTACCCCCAGCCTCATCAGCATTCCCCAGACCTTCTCAGAAACCCAGGCTCTCAGATCCAGTCCACCATAGTCTGAGCATTGACAAGATCCCTATAAGGAGTCATATGTATATTACATATTAAGAGGCAGTGCTCTACCCCACCAGTTTTTTCAAGCTTTTCCCAGAGCTTAGTCCTGGCATGGAGGAGCCCTCTACAGTGGGCCATCAGCAGGTTCTTCCTCACACATCTTCACCATTGCACTAAGGCTGTAAAAGCCAGGGTTTTCATGAACTGCCTCACCTCAAGAGGAACCTGTCACATGGTCCACAAAGTGACACCATCCCCTTAGAGTCTGCAAACCAAAGCAATATTTTCAAATTACATTATACTGTGTGGAAGGCAGAACCATTTTTTCCTTGACCACTCCCTCTCCCACCTCCCCCCTCACCTTCCATCCCCTTCCCCACCTCCAAAAAGTCCAAGGCATAATCATATTAATTCTGTCAGTGTGCTTTGAGGAATTCAGTTCCCTTAAAGTTTTCCTTGAAGTTCATCAGGAGTAGTTAACATTTTTTTGAACGCTACTGAACTCTAGGCATTTTGATGGCACTTGTACTCATATGTTATATTATCATTGTGCCGACTCTCCAGCATGGCTTAGTTTCATTCTCACTTTTCTATGAGGAAATTGAGGTGCCTGTAGGTTTATAAATAACTGTGCTGAAGCTCAAGGTCAAAGGAATGTGAGGATGAAAATAGCAGATGCTGAGATTTGACCCTAAATCTGTCTCAAGGTGCCAAGTTCTTTAATACAGAAAAACTATGTTAAGAATGTTTATGGGACAACTGAGGTGAAAAATTAAAGAAGACATTATGAATTGGATATGAAGAGAGAGTTTAATGTAAAAAGTACAATTGGAGTGTATTCTTAGGCTTTTGAACAGTTTGCAATAAAGAACCCCGAATAAGCACACTGGTGAAATACAGAATTGCACGTGATTACAATACTTAATGATATTAACAAATAATTAACATGACCATTTTGAAATCTACAAATAGCTACAATCTTCTCAACCATCAGGTACAGATTAAGACTTGAAGAATGAAAGATTGTACACCCTTTAATTGGTTAGTCCAGCTGGGACCTATAGTAAGCAGCAAATAAGAAGGATCATGGAAATGAACTGATAAAACAACAATAATAAAATTTAGAAAATGCCTTCCAAAAATTTTTCACACTTTAACAGATGCTCAGTTTTAGCAAATGGTGGATTCTGGTACCTAAGAGCACAGAAATTACTTTTCCTCAGCCCTTAAATATGATTTTTTTCCTCTTTCAAAAAAAAAAAGATTTTCTGCCAAGTTTTCTCAAAAACAAAAAGAACTAAAAAAAAAAAAAAAAA